>NC_067154.1:31058826-31413826 GCF_903995435.1 Acomys russatus | reverse complement strand
CTTAGATACCGGTTCCTGAGAAGAAATAGTCTGTCTTGCTAAAAGAGCAAAACGTTGTTTGTTATGTAGACTGTTATTGATTCTAAATGAAAGGTCTCCTTTCTAGTGATTTTTTGTTGTTGTTGTTGAAAAGTCTCTGGAATAAAAAATCCATTTGTCCTTTCTTAAACAGATGCTGTTTTGGTTTTGAGTGAACAAACTGAAAAATTATTCACTATTTATTTTCTCCTTAAGCAATGTATTTCTTTGTGAATATGGTATATTTATGGCTTGCTATGCTTTGCTAAACAATTGTTCAAATAAATTGATCTGAAGTAAGGCTTCTTTTGGGGCATAGAATAAAGTCTTTCAATATTTCTCTTTATAAGTAAATAGCTGAATAAATGAACTTCTGTAAAATGGATTGGTGGAAAGTGGCAACTTGCATTCTTCTCTTTATGCTACATAAGTGTGACATGGAGACTTTGTCTCGATGGGTAAGACCAAATAAATGCCTCAGTGTGTTGAACTAAAAAAAACAGCAATATCTTCTTCATAAATCTTTACATTAGTGAGGAAAATATATTTGATTCATTGCTATATTTATCTACCTAGAGCAACATATGATGAAACTTGAATGTTTTATTTACTTAAGATTATACATGTATGTACATAAAGGTAAAAAGGAATCTGTGAACAAAATAAAATTGCTTTTAAAATCCTAATTTTGCACCCTTCCAATACACTTTACATACTTAGACCTTAACAGATTCAAGTAAAATTAGAAGAGGAAAAGTGGAATGGAAGTACACACTTTTCAAATGTATAATTTAAGTTATTCACTCAAAAAAGGCATTTGTAAATACCTGGTTACAACCTTGATGTGAGTGCTACTCCACAATTTCTATTTCTTTGTGGTTCATTTGTTTTGACCTAACAATGCTGTTAGCTTGTAATTAAAACACCCCCTTAAAAATAATTTCTAATGACTTCTCTCAAATATTCAGCATAAACTCATATAAACACAACATATATTTTTATAGATATACATAGAGACTAATTAACAAATTAGAGAACAAAATATTCTCAGGATGTCAGACAATAAAAAAAGTGACTTTGAGAAGTGACAGGCAAAGAATGACCTTGCACAACAGGAAATATATTCCTCTCCATGCTTACTTTCAGCTCTGTAGTTCTCACTTCATTTAATTATCAGTGTGTTAAACTTCAGATGGTGGTTAGCCTCCAATGGCCAAATTCACTTTTCTCAAGTTCCTTAACAATAAAATTTACCAGCACCACCCCTCAAAAATTTGACAGTCACATTTTTATTTAAAATTATGCCATATAATTTTTTCATGCAATGTGTTTTGTTCATGTTCTTTCTCCTCTTCCAAGTGCCCCAGGCTACTCTCTTCTGCCTGCCTTCCTGATGTCACAATTTTCCTCTCTCAAAAGAAAAACACCCTCAAACAACAACAACAACAGAAACAACAAAATATCCCCTAAAAAGAAAACAAATAAAGGACAGAAACAAGCAAAAATACACTGATAATTTGGATGCCTATTGGTTAAGAGCTACTGAAGCAGAACACATAGGGGAATTTTAATTGATCAACATGGTTGCTCTAGTCTCATCCAAAGGCCTTCTAGGTCTGGCTAGAATGCAGACAGGACATGATATTTTTAATTAATTTTTCATTTTTTGCATATAAATTTATATTATTATGCATATATACAATAGACTACCCTCAGCATAAAGAACCATGACACAATCAGGAATTATATAAATGTTGCAGTTAATTTACCAGTATGTTCTAATAATTATTATGGCAGCATTTTCTAACCCACTAGCAATCAACAGATACCTGTTATATTTTAAAATAGCCTTAGTTAACCTGGGATAGGATAGATATTAATCCCGTAAACTATTTCTTATAGTGGGACAGCTATCCTATCCCTACCCTAGTCCCAAGACCTCTGCTTCTAATAATTTCTATCAAGCTACCCCCCACCCATAATCCCAAATACTTGCTAATGTTCTTCACCTGGACCAAATCCTCCATCCACACCGGCCATGTGCTTCTCCTCCACTTAACCCATAATGTAGCCTCTTTCTTCCTCTTCTCTCCTCAGGATTCCCCTCCTCACAAGCTTCTCCCTGTCTCCCAAAGCACTGGAACCTTAGCCATACTTATCCTATTTGCCCTGCCTAGGTGTGGTGGTCTTTTATGGGTTAAACAGGTTAAGCCCCTAGGCAAAGTACATGTGGGGGAGAGACAGCAAGCAGTATTTAGCATCAAAATACACCACACCAACCTCCAAGAGACAAGTTCTTAGTGTTTTGCCTATTTGTATTTGGTAGCTTTGAAGAAAACATCTTTCCTATCTTTGTGCTTCTAAAATTCTGAATGTAAACCAATATCTATCATATCTCATCATTATCAACTCATCTCATCTATCTAGACCTAAAAAACATCTTAACACCAAAACAACTAAGCTTAATTGTAAATCTAACTATCTGGTCTTAAACCTCATCAGAAATTTCAGAAGTAATAAAATTGATGACCTGATTATACCTATACCGGGAGTGCAGGTTAGTAGCTTTCTGAATTAGAATTGGGGAAAATGTCCTCATTTCTACCATGGACGGAATTCTGCCTTAAAAAGGCAAGCTTGGATGCAGGCAGAGTCAATAGTCAAACTCTGCTGAGACAGGGTAAGCAAGTCCCCAATAGCTCCTGCCTCACAAATATGTCTGTCTGTTATATTGGGCCAGAAGACTGAAGATGATGCTCCAATGTAATAAAGAGTTTTGGGTGACTATTCAGGACTTGATTCTTAACTTTAATCTCTCTGGCTGAAGCACAGATAAACCCTTAATGCGAACCTCTAATTCCAAACATTGAAGATAAAATTTGTTTGTAGAAGAAAGCACCCGTTTTGAAAGTAATAACTAATTGAGGGGCAGACAAAGTGATGGAATCAGAGAAATATTTCACAAAATCAATCACATATAGGTTATTCCCAACTCTCAAGAGAACAGACAGGAAAGAGGATCTACTAAAAATAGTGCGGTGGAGCTGAGGTCAGTCAGTTGGCATTCAGTTTGAAACCAGTTGGGAGGCAATGCAGTTGAAATTCAGTTTCTTGCAGTTCAGAGCTGTTCAGTTGAGTAAGTGCTGTACAGTGAGTTCAAGTTCATTCATGAATTTATCAGAGACAGTTAAATCCAGAGAATTATCTAGAAGATTTGAACAGAATTACCTTGCATAATTGCCAGAATTACTTTGAAGCCAAGCACAGCAATTCTGTGAGGAAGTCAGAGGTGCCATATTGAGTCAGTAAGTTTGGAGAGGAGCTTGAGCCAGATCAGCAAAGTTGAAGCAGTTACTCTGAGTTCAGAAACAACTGAACTTACTCAGGTTGAGTTTATTCAGCAGTAAGCCTCTGAAAGGACGATAAAAACAAGCAAATAAAAGATACTTTTACAGAGGCTTGACTTGGAATGTGATATATCCAGTGCAGTGCTGTCATAGTCTTTGTTAATATAGGAATGGCCCCTGTTGTCTCTTTAGTACAGAATGTTACTGTGAGGGCACCCAAAATAGGAAAATGAATACCAATCCAGCCCCAAAATTCTCTGATTTACCATGCTATCCTGATTATAAAATATGTCTCTTCTTTTCTACAGAGAGCCTGAAAGGAAGTCAATCAATAGGAGAGGCGTTTGAGAAGAAATGGAAAGAATATATGGAGTGAAACCTGCAACCAGTGTATACTGTATGTGAAATAAATATTTTCAATAAAAAGGCTGATAGTCTTTAGGTAAAATTGATCCAGTTTATTGATGCTCAATACATATATCATTCCAGAAGCCAATAAAAATGCTTACCAAATACTAATAACAGGTTACTGATTTATTTGTTCTGCCTCTAAAATTTCTATTTTCTCTTTCCTACTCATCTTTCAACAGGTGTCTCTATTAAAATAATAATATCTAGATAGTACAACGATAGAAAATGTTTGCTATTTCAATCAAGTTAATTAGAATAACTTCACAACTAATAAACAATTTATCATTATATATTATTTTTTTAAAAAATATTACTTTCACTTTTTAATATCATAGTTAGTTTTGCTGACTATTTCCAGTAGCAATTTGCCACTAACTATAAAATTGTCGGATTCATAGAATTTAAAATGTAACAAGGTTGGTAGAGAACATGCCCAGTATTACAAAAATGGAACAAACAAGTGATAAATTAGCAGCAGGTTGGTTACTATGCCTCAAAGGTAATGTAACTGTGTAGCTAATTTGATATGAAATATTATATATAGTGATGGGAATAAGGAGAGGAAGTGGGAAAAAGAGAGATAGGGAGGGGAAGAGTGAAAAGGAAATTGGAGAGAGAGAGAATACATATATGTTTATGAACATATGCATATATGTAACCACACAAATCTAACTTTACTTATTCATAAATAATATGTTATATTACATGTTTATATGTATTTCCTGTGGGAAATTTAAAATAAGTAATCTTGACATTTTAAGATGTCTACTCAGTATCTCAAAAGTAACATTACAAATGTGTTGTAAACCCAAGCAGATTCTTTTCTATATATTTTGTTAATATACTATTGAAAAATACATTAGCAAATATTTCTATATACATATCTACTAACAGACACTTATGTTGGTTTGATTATCTTGGGTACTGTAAGAAAAAAACAAGAAAACTTAGAATCTCTAATGACAGAGAAGCCTGATCACTACCAGTTCAATTAACCAACATATAAACGAATACTATTTCTCACATGTATGTGAAGTCTGTAAAATGGTAAACTCAGAAAATGATAGTTAAAGAATAGTAGAATAGTAAAGAAAATAGGGCATTGTTAGGTGATCCACTCTGGAGTTATGAAATGAGTAAATTTTAAAGATGTGATATAGATATGTAACTACAGGGAACAATTGTATATTCACATCCTAAATCAGACTTTGGAGCACATTTTACATATCTATACACACACCCCCCACACTCACACACATATGCACAATGGTATATATGAGAGGTAATAGTTTGTAAAGCATCTTCATTGTAGAAATATTTATACAATGTATACATGAACCAAAAATCACATGTAAAATATACATACTTTTTTCAAGCAGAATTCAATAAATGAAACATAAAATTTACCAATAGAGAATATGAAACCTTTTGACCTAAGTATTTTGATATCTTATGTAAATGACAAGTGACGATAACATTTTCTAAACATATAGAAAAGAATTATTCATGTTTATTTTCATTTGTATTAGTGATTTTGAAGAATAGTAAGATAGATTTAGAATAAAAATAACATAAATATTATTTTAGTGTCCTTTGTATGATGATACATAATTCTATGCCTGTAAGGCTTCAAAAGGTACAATGAGAACAGGATATAGCAGGATCTCGTTAATAATATAAGGAATTGAAATATGCCTCCTGTTTATTTAAAGATCTTCATAATGCAGATCACAGTCTAAAGACTTTTGTCAAATGAATATTTATTTAACCAGCAAAGGGAATTCAGCCTAGACAACATAAAAAGGAAGATATAAATGGTGATTATATTAATAGAATTCTTTGAAATTTTAATTGAAGCAAAATTCATAGAGTTCAATGCTTACGCTTAATAATCAATTAGTTTGAACTTATATTTGTTCAGTGAAAATAAATATGACAGGACTTGAACAACCTTATACAGCAGTCAGTTCACAGTTTTCATGAATTATTTAGTTATACATTTTAGCTGTCAGAAATGAAAAAGGGCTAAAACTCCCAATAATTAAATAGACTAAGTAATATCAGAAATAAGTACAAATTTCTTTACAACACTGTGCAAGAAAAAATAGCCAATATTTTAGCTTTTTCCATCACAAGGAAACTATTGCTCACAACTTTTATTTTCTGGATATGGATAAGAGTTATGCTTTTTTATGTCACTTTTTATTTTTTTATCGAGTATCTGTTTTACACTTTGCAAAATTACAAATAGCCAAACTCTATGAATTCCTGATTATTTCATGTTTCTTCTTGCTGTGGGTAGTTTATTGTGTGTGTATATATATGTATATATATATATATGTAGTAATATAAATGTATATGTAAAAATATTTAATTAAAAATAATACAGTGTTATTATGGTGTTGTTTAGAAAAAGCAGAAAATGCATATTTAAAAAAATCATGCATCAAAATTAACCAGACCCAAAGAATGTACAACTCAATGAACTCATACACATTTGAAACAAGAATTCATAAGAGAAGATGTGAAACTTCACACTGTACTTTATGTATCCACTACCTAAAATTAAAAATCTATCACAATTGTAACTATAAAAAGAATTAGCTTGGTACCTTGTTGAATAACTCATGTTCATCGCGCATATTCTGTCCGTCCACATCCTCCAACATTTAGTCTTCTTTTTTCTCTTTTCCACTTCTTATACTGTATTCCCATATACAGGTGTGTAATATAAACATATTAGTTATAATTTTAAATTATAACTTATTTTCAACTCTTTATAATAAACTTAAATTATACCATTGTATATATTATAAAATAAAATTAAACTGGATGCCTTCATTTCAAAAACTTCACAAATCACAATGGGATAATGGTGATTTGAAATTCATACAATTTTTATAGCTTTATTTCTTCAATTGCTGTAAATGTATCCAGTAGTTTTAATCTGAAAAATATTTGCAACATCTTGAAAATACTATAAACAAATCAAAAGATGAATTTAATCCAAATGAACTAATGAAATAGTCATTGATTATCAAAATACACAAAAGCAAAAAAGGGAAAGAGAAATAACCAGGAAAAAATTCAATATGATTTTATAGGAAAAACAAAACTCCAATTTACCTGTTCTCCTGGAAAAAAAAAAAAAAAAAAACTTGGTAGGCAGAGCCTCAGAAATATTCTCTAGGGGGAATAGCTGAAATTTACTTATCTGTAGCATTATAACTACTACCCTGTTGAAAATGGTAATATGCTTAAGAAATAAAGGGCTTCAGGTTAGCTAATACATCAACTCTGTGTCAAACCATCTTATAGACTGAGACTGAAAACATACAGCATTAGGCCAATGGTTGGGCTATCAAACCCTCATTGGGACTGCTTCGATATACTTTTCTCTCACCCAGTATTTAAATTTTCCTTTGTGAATGTGTGTGTGTGTGTGTGATTACATGTTTTTAATTTATTATTTTCTCATAAAATAAATCCTGGATCCACCCTCCCATCCTCCCAGCCTCACCTTCCCTCTAACCAAGTCCCACTGCTCTTCCATTTGTCTTCAGAAGATAAAAAATGTCTTCTGAGTGATAACAACGAAACAAGGCATAACAAGATGAATTAAACTTGACATAAATCCTTATATTAAGGCTGAATGATTCTCTGGATCCTACGTTTATTTTGCATGTAGGTATCTGTAATGGCTATAATGAGCTTCTGGAGGAAACATTTTTTATGACAATTGGACTAGAGACTGATACTCAGTATAGCAGACTATTAGGAATCATACCATTGCCTTTTACTTTATTATTTTTTGTCATTTTAGTTGGTTAGTTTTTACCCTAGGTTGTCTGAGCCACTCAGCTACCAGATGCTCACCATCTAGGAAATGTCAGGCATGGGCTCCCTTTCATGAAGTGAGACTCAAGTTATACCGGTCACTCACTGTTTGGCCATTCCCAAAAGCTCTAAGCAACCATTACCCCAGAGCACCTTGAAGGAAGGACAGTTTGTGGCTTGTAGGTTTTTTGTGGGTTATTTTATTTTATTTTCTTATTAATTTATTATGTTTCTTTTTTAACATATACATTAATATTATTACACATGAATAAAATAAACTACATACAGCAGGAAGAAATATGAGACAATCATGAGTTATATAAATGTTACATTCATAGTGATTGGGCTCTTTCTATTTGTCAAACTTGAAATAGACATCTTTCCTATTTTGTTGAGTCTAAATTTCTGAACGAAAATAAATATCTATTTTATATCATCTCTATTAGCTTAAATCACCTATCTTGACCTAAAAATAAGTTATCCCCTAACCAACTATATTTGATTGTAAGAATAAACTATCTGGTCTTCAACCCCCATCAGAGACTTGAGAAGGAATAAAATCTAAATGCCTGTATGAACCAGTAGTTCAGATTAGCAGATTTCAAAATGAAAAAATGACTGAAACAATTTACTGCCTTAACAGTCACCCAAGACTCTATAACATTGTAGCGTCATCTTTGGCCTTGTAGCCTACTATCTCTGCCAGACATATTCACAAGACAGGAACTATTGAGAACTTGCTTACCCTGTTTTGGCCATCAACTCTGCCTGCACATAAGCTTGCACATTTTTAGGCAGAATTCTGTCTGAGGCAGAAATGCAGACATTTTGCCCAGTGGCTGGTTTGCTACATTGAAAGCCAATTCCATAAGGAGGTTCTGTGATGCTCAACATCGTCTTTGAGACTGACTGGATGATGCCAGGAGTTAACTAGTCTTGTTGTGAAAGAATCTTTAGAATAATAAAAACATCTTTAAAGGTCATATTCTGTAGGTCTCTGAGGCTTTTGAAGACCTTTTTTATTTTACCATATATATAATATATATATATATAATCATATCTGTCTGTTAGACCTAGAATATATAGTCTTGTGATAAAATTAGATTAGTATTTGACATGTCCGTTATTTGCATCATTATACAAATTCTATACCAATGAACTAAAAATAACTTTTGTGAGTAACAATTGAGACCTGGAATTAAGGAGTAGGTTCAATCATCTACCTTTTGTTCTGTCTTCCCTCTCTATTTCTATATATCCCTTTCTTTTCATTCCTACAAAACAAAGATAAAGGAAAAGAGAGACATCCCTGAGTCCAACCTAGTTTTCTCTCTGTATATGACGAATAATAACTTATAGCCACCTATACACCAAGCATCTGTACACCAAGAGAGCAAACAGAAACCTATCCAACCCCCCTTAGTAAATTGGGAATCCGTTCTTTTATTGTTTTATCAGGCTAATTTGGGTTATAGATTTTGTGGCTGGATTAGCATCCTAGACCCACCATGGGTACTTAGCCTTCTTAGAGAAAATGGCTGGTTCAGGCTCCATAGCCTCTTATCTGGGGTACTTGCTGCAGCCACCAAGAGGCAGGGGCAGGAAGCTTTTATGCGCTTAGCCCAGCTCACCTATGCCCATGCCACCAGGGCCAGTTCTATTGTGCTGCTCAAGCAAGGTGCAAAGATGGCCCTCCACCATACAGGCTCATGATGATAGCAGGGGCCATGTCTGGGTCCATGGTCCTTTTGCAGCCAGTGTCTATGTTGATGTCCCAGATGGTTGTTACCACCAAAAGCCATATGGATATTCCTGGATTGGATTGCACTGAGCTAGTCTTGCCCCACACCAGTGATGGGATACAGCAGGATCTACCCCTTCATTGAGCAGTATAGTAATTCTGACTCTGGTGGCAGGCCAACAGGGAGAACCAGTACTGAGGTTAAGAGTGTAGAAGAGCTGTCCTTGCTCCTCAGCAGTAGGGTGGCTTGAGGAAGGGAGTAATGCCCAGCAGTTTACACCCTATTTATATGCAGCAGGCAGGAGGCTGGCCTTAAGTCATGAGAAGAGCTGCCAGCTGAAGTACTTGGAAGAATAGGACCTACATCTCACCTGGGCAACACAAAAGAGCTGGCCCAGAATACATGAGGGCAGATCTGGCCCAGTCATTCATTGGCTAGGAGGTGATATGGACATAGGAGAGATGCCCTTGCCTTCTCTTCCAGCCCTTGCTGCCTGAGGCAGATATAGAGCTAGGTCCAACTTCACAAAAGTGACATTTCTTTCCTTTCCTTTCCTTCCTTTCCTTCCCTTCCCTCTCTTCTTCTCTTCTCACCTCCCTTTCCTTTCCTTCTTTTCTTCTTTCCTTTCTTCCTTTTCCCTTTTTTTTCACTTTGAGTAGTACACTGTTGGATTCTTCAGCAAACCCTGTGCTTTATTCATTATAGATACTATGGTGTGCATATTTGTTTTGGCTTTATTGCAAGTTATTTGGTGAAATGTCCTTATATTTCTACTTAGCTGTTGGCACTATATATGATCAAACAGTATATGCATCTGTCATTTCCCAAACATCTATATTTTATTTATTATATGACTATTATCTGAGTATATTTTGTCCTAAAAGATGGCTAGAAAAATTTCAAGCCTAATTAATGAATCAACAATTAATTTTATTTTCCTTTTTTATGTTAAAATAAATTTATTGTATATTTATGTATAATGTTTTGCATAAATATATATGTACCACATACATGCAGTGCCTATGGATGCCAAAAGAGAATATCTTATCCTCTGGAACTGTGATATATGGATTCTAGAAACTAAACACTGGTTAATTGGAATCACATCCTTCATTTATAACTGCCCTCTCATCTCTCTAATCTCTATACTATTAACATAACTAACTGGCCTCCAGGAAATGCACAATATTTTCCATGTCACTTCATCAACATATATGACATATGTAGACACTCAAGTATAGATTCACTGCAGAAAATTACCAAGTACATCCAAGTACATGTCATTTGAAATGGAAGGGACAAGCTTCCTAGAAAATCTCAACTAGAGGATCACATTATTCCTTGTCTTTTTCTTCTAATATTATTCCTGGGGCACAAATATGAGAAAATGTCCTAGTTTAAGTTATGTTACTGAGATTTCATAGTGTCAATGATGTACAATATATAAAAAATCAATTATAACTTTGCTGCCATTCTATGAATCATACATATCCATATAAGGGGGTTTTCATTATATTTAGTATTTAAAAAAAACTATTAGGTAATGAGGATACTCATATTACAATAATTACTTTTGCAAGACTAATATTTGGCAAATTTTAGAACTAATCTTAAGACGTTTCATGTCAGTACATTTTCAGTGATATGTGTCCATTAAACTTTCCACAGTTTAGCGTCTGTGGAAACACATTTGAATCACTAAACAAAATAGAAGATTCTAAAATAAAGTGCGATTCACAACCTTAATATTGGACTAAAGCTGATTAAAAATGGAAGCTGTTCAAAATATAATTGTTTGTATGACAAAGCGAAATCACCAGCCATATACTGACAGGTTATTACTAGCTATGTATGTTTAAAATATATTTCTAGGGATTTAACACACACAAAATCATATTTTCTCATCTCTATTTCCAAGTTCTGAAGTTAGGGCACAAAGTAGCTTGTGGGAAGTCTTGGCAGCTACAGCATACGGTTATGATGATGTGAACAGCCAGCCCTGGCAGCTGGGTCTAGGTTGCTCCCTAGTCATTTTGTTCAACCTTGTGATTGGCTCCATTGTTAGCTGTGCTGACAGCTGTTCAGCTCTATTGAGGTTTGGTCTACTATTTATTATTTATTACAAATTACAGCCTTGCACAGTTAAGTGAGACTATCTACTAGTTGTAATTGTGTGCAACAAATTTCTTATTGCAAAAGCCCTGCTTTGGAGTACATGATATTAAGGTGCCAGAGGAGACCATAGTCAGCAAAACCAGGAAAAGCATGGGTTGTTTGCATCCTGAGCTCACTACAGAGACTCCTTGCTTATCTCCTTTGCACAGCACCAGTTAAAGGAATAAAGCTGTAGAATTTGTAGAAAACAAAGTGAAGAAGGAAAGATTTTGTAGTCTGTTTCTTTAAAATGTATTAAGATATTCAAAATGTATGATGTTGTAAGAATTTTTAAAAAAGCTTCTTGCAGTGAGATACAAAATATACATTTAATAGGAATAATATGAAACTGAATAACACAATTACCAATACAATTTTTAAAAGAATGTTTGACCATGTACTACAAAATTTTTGCTGTGATTTTTATCATGACACAGTAGGACACACTTTCTAATTATATTCCTTAATATTTTCTTTGACAAAGTATTATTCATAAAATCATTTAATTTAATATCAACTGAAGATTTTTCCTAATGTTTTATGGATAGTGTTTTTTTAATAAAACTTACTCCTCTTATGATACCATAGAGTACTCTGTACGATTTTATTATTTTGAGATAACATGACTTTGTCACACAGTACATGTTCTAATTTTGCGACAATATTAGATGGATTTGAGTGGACACGTTTTTCTATAATTATAGGAATTAATACTCATCATAAGAATAAAATAATAAGGTTTAAGGTTATCAAAATAACTAATATCATTGCTTACTCTGCTTCTTAGTTAATTTAAGTTTTATTGTACTGGAATATGGTCATGTTGCATGGATTTTAATTGTCTGCATTTAGGTATATAAATATTTTGACACAACACTATTTAGAATAAAAGGGATATCATTGTGGGACACTTCTGGATAAGGTTGAAATCTGATATCTACAGAATGCCATTTTGTGCTATACCATGGGCCTATGATGATGGACTCCCTTTCCTTAGTGGGGGGCAGGTTCTCCCTCCACTTGACCTGATAACCCCAGATCTTGTAAGAAGCATCACAAAGCCCTCAGGAAAGACCACAGGCCCAAACATTCCTGATAAGGAACTTGTTCAGCAAGCACAATGAATTTCTGGAAGAACACCACGCTATGTGGAGGAGAACCTAGGCTCCAGGAAATGATCTTTGATCATACTTATAAAAATTTCCCTTACCCATATGATAATTAAGTACTATTTTCTTCCTCTTGTGATAGAATCCCATGTAAATGAGGTACTGTATCACCGTATGGAGGTTAAGTGTCCTGGCACCCTCAGCTCTAGTCAATCAGAAACATTCACCCACAAACCCCTCCCCACTGCCCCAGGTTTATAAACAATGTCTAGCTGGTGGGCTCTCCTCTCTCTCTCTCTCTCTCTCTCTCTCTCTCTCTCTCTCTCTCTCTCTTTCTCTCTCTCTCTGTCTCATACACACACACACACACACACACACACACACACACACACCATTCCTCCACCATGACCTTGTGAGACTTCAACTATTCAGGCAGAACTGCAGCTGGCTATCTGGTGGTCAGGCTGCAATAGCCAAACAACTTACGCAGCTGCTAAGGCCTGCTCCATCACTGCCGGTGGCTCAGTGCTGACCCCTGGTGAAGCACTGCCAGACATACATCTCATGAGACCTGCCCTGGGGGTTTTGGACTTCCACCTGCTTCCTATGCCCTGCTTAGCAGAACAGCCCAAACAAGGAATTGTAAAACTTTTGGTGCCATCACCTGCTAATGGAACTCCCAAGTATCCACTGCCTTCTGATATCAGCAATCCCATTCTAAAAGAGCTAAACTGTAACACCCTGTGGAATCTCATTTCAACCTCCCTTAGTAAGTCCAAGGTTTGTCCAATCTCCTCTGAAAGCATGCAACACCTAGACCATGCTGCTGGACGTGGGATACCGACCTTCTACCACACACTGAATGATGTATCATAGTAGCCAAATATTCTAATTTTTTTATTGAAATATGGTTTCGGTGGAATTGCTTTCAGTTTCTCTTCATTTAAATTGATGTTGACTATTGGCTTGCTGTAAATTGCCCTAATTATGTGTTGGTATGCCCCTTGCACCCCAAGCCTTTTATCATGAAGGGATGTTTATTTTTATCAAAGGCTTTTGAGCACCTAATGAGATGAAAGTGGGTGTTTTTCTTTCTTTCTTTTTTTTTTTTTTTTTTTTTTTTTTTTGGTGTTTGTTTTTTTCTTTTTTCTTTTTTCCTTTGAGTTTCATTGACAGTTTTTCCTATGTTGAGCTGTCCTTGCATCTCTGGGATGACATCTACTTTAACATGGTAGATGATCTTTGATGTATTATTGGATTCAGTTTGCAAGTATTTGAGTATTTTTACATAAATGCACATAAAGTAAATGGTCTGAAATTCCCTTTCTTTGTTGAGTGTTTGTGTGGTTTGTTACCAGTGTTACTGCGGCCTCATGAAGTGAATTTAGCAATATTCCTTCTATTTCTATTTTGTGCAGTAATTTGAGGATTATTGTATTAACTCATCTTTAAAAGACTGGTTGAATTGCAAGCTAAAACAGTTGAGCTGAGGCCTTTTTTTGTTTGGAAGATTTCCGACAACTGCTTATATTTCCCTAGGGTTATAGGTCTATTTAATTTAATTATCTGATCTTGATTCAAATTTTGTAAGTGCCGTCTATTAAGAAAATTTTCTATTTATTCTCGATTTTTCCGATATTGTGGTGTACATGTTTCTGAAGAACGACATAATAATTCTTTGGGTTTACTTGGTATCTCTTGTTATGTCCCCCTTTCTATTTCTGATTTTGGTAACTAAGATTGTCTTTCTTTTCTTTTTAGTTAGTTTGTACAAGAGTTTGGCTATCTGTTGATGTTATCAAAGAGCCAACTCTCTGTTACAATTTTTCTTTGTTTGTCTTTGATTGATTTCTGCCCTCAGTTTGATTATTTCCTGCTTTCTATTCTTTTTGGTGTGTTGGTTTCTTTTTGTCCTAGAGATATTAGGTGTGCAGTTAAATTGCTATATGAAACCTATCTAATTTCTTTTTAAGGTATTTAGTGCTTTTACTGTTCCTCTTTACATACATTCATTGTATCCTATAAGTTGGATATGTTATGCATTCTTTTTCATTGATTTCTAGGAAGTCATATTTGAATATTTTACAGACTTAAAAATTATTATAATTTGTGTACAAGATGGTGAGTCCAGGGCCACAGAGATTGTCTTGGATAAATCAGAGGGACATTAAACTAAATGCATATTATGTAAATAGACATATAAGGAAAAGGAAAGATAATGGGAGTTAGAGGGAGACAAGATAGACTGGATGTCTTAGTAAACAATGCATGTAAATGTAAATTTTACATTAATAAAATTTAATTAATAAAAATTGATTTTATAATCTGCTGACTTGTTATTCTTCTGTGCTGTTATATTGAGATGGAAACAAAAAGTTATATTGACTCTTGCTAGGACACTGATGCTAGATCAAAAAAACGTTATATGTATGCCCAGAGTGATAACCTGATATTTTTGTGGATTCCCTTATAAGAGCAAGAGTATAGCAAATAGCGTTGCATCACCATAATGTCTTCTTATCCAAGGATCGTGACTCATTGAAGCTCCCCTGACTCCTGTGCAAGTTTCATGGAGTTCCAGTAAGGAGTCTTCCCTTCTCTAGTAATTGTAACCTCTTATATAACATTGGAGCATGGTCTTGTATATCAAGTAACTTTCCATGTGTCTCAGTTCTTAGAAGTTTAATGATTTCTTTGAGATTGATATGTTTCCTTCTATTCCTAAGTTTAACACATATGATCTGTTTTTGTTTGTTTTTTCAAGATAGTGTTTCTCTGTGTAGCCTTGGCTGTCCTGGACTTGCTGTTTAGTCAGGCTGGCCTTGAACTCACATCAATCTGCCTGTCTCTGCCTCACTGAGTGCTAGCATCATAGCATCATAGGCACGCAGCACCATACCTGACAGTATATTTATTGTTTTGTGAGCCTAGATTCTCTGATTTTAAAAGAGTCTACTATGTATAACCATTTGGAAATACACTGAAATTTTCTACATAGCATTTTGACTTAATATACATTAGTCCAAACTTATAATTTACAATACAGCTTTGGATATTATTAACTATACAGGATTCATATATGTTGCTTCTGATTACCTTTTCTTTTATGAATATGGTTTTAATTACATGTATCACAAGTAATGTCTTATAAGTTATGTATGTATATATACATATATTTGAGTACATATGTTGTTTCAGAGCATAATAACTCAAAATAAATGTAAAACTCAATTTTTTTCTATCAAATTCTCTGTATAAAAGCACAGATGAGTATGTGAAGCAACAGTAATTTGTGAAGAAAAATATTAAGAAATTAAGAAAACCCAAAAATTCTATACAAACTTTGGTGCCTGCTATCTGATCATTGTGTGGCATGGCAGCCTTGGTGGCACACAGAGGAAGGGGAAGCAGGCTACGCTTATGAGACCTGATAGACTGTGGTCAAATGGTGGAAAAGGCATCTCCTCCCATAAGTGATCTAGGGTAGGGGACGAATGAAGAAGAGGGAGTAAGGGTAGGAACTGAAAGATAAGAAGAAGGGGTGACAACTGGGATGTGATATGATGAAATTATAATAAATAGCTAAACAAATAAATAAATAAATTAGGGAGACCTCTAGAAGTAAGCCTATTTTGTTGTCCCTTCCCATCTTGCTTTTTTTCCTCTAGGAAGAGCATGAGAATGATTGAACTGGAAAATTCAGATGTCATTATCATTATGTGGACAGGAGGTCTATGGACGAATAAGTAGCAGTGCTCATACAAAGAGAAGAACCAAGTAACACTTTAGATTTCAAGTTGAGGCTCCTCAGGAGTACATTTTTATTTTTTTTTTATTTTTTTATTTTTTTTATTTTTTTTTTTTTTTTGGTTTTTTCGAGACAGGGTTTCTCTGTGTAGCCTTGGCCATCCTGGACTCACTTTGTAGACCAGGCTGGCCTCGAACTCACAGCGATCCGCCTGCCTCTGCCTCCCGAGTGCTGGGATTAAAGGCGTGCGCCACCACGCCCGGCAGGAGTACATTTTTAAATAGACATGAAATATACCAGGTTATGCAGTATGTTTTCTCATATTCCATATTTATATTAATTGATTTCTAAACACCAAAATCATTATCAAGGTGTAAAGTTAGATGAATCAAAATTTGAAGTTTCTTAAGCGTATCCATATCCAATGCTGAAAGTTATATAAGCATGGCAGAGATGTCAAAAACATGAGAAAATGGACATATAAAAGGTTAATGTCCAAGAATATGAGGGAAAAAAAACATTGGATAATGCAAAGAATTTCACAGTCAAGAATAAAATGTTGATGAGAACAAGAATTGTCCATAGAAAAATGCAAATTCTCATGTAGTTTGGAAGCTATATTAATATATGCAATTTGCCAGTGTGTCTTATTATCTGTTATCAAATTAGTAATTTCAATCATAATTGCTCATGTTATTTATTTTCTAAATTTGCTAATACCAAAAGAGTTATATTATTACTAATTATATTTAATTGAATTAGAAATGATCCTCTGTGGATCAGAATTAACTGATAGTTGTTAGACTATTTAAGAAAAAATGGTATGTCAATAAGGTGAGACCAGTCTGCATATTAATAAGAGACAATTTTCGCAAAAGTTTGACAATACATATTACTAAAAATCTTCTACAGATTTTCATATCAAAGCAATGCATACTTCCTGTTTCATTATGTATATATATACATATATACATACATACATATTCTAGCCGGTATAACTACATTCTCCTTTCGGCATTCATGATAGAGAAATTAGGACTTTACATCTGATCATGAATTATACTTGTAGATAATGTTGCATCTCCCTCTTTTGTCAGCTAACAGTTGTGACAAGCTCCAGTAATCCCCAGCCACTTTATATTATCTACAATATTGTGTTGTCATGTGCCATGTACATTACCATGTCTTGATCCTCTCTCTTGGTCTCTTTTCTAGTTATGTAATCTGACATAGAGACAGAAATGAGAAATTAGGATCTGAGTAGGAGACAGAACATAAAATGTTTGCCTCACTGCAACTGAGTTATATTCATTTGGTATAATAGTCTTCATACACTTCATGAATTTTTTTTCTTTTTCTTTAATCTCTTCCCATTCAGTACATCCCAACAACAGACTACTCTCCACATCCTCCTCCCAGTCCACATCCTCATTCCTGCCATCCGCTGCTTCTCTTTTTCCCTTCACGAAAGAGCAGGCCTCCCAGTGATATCGACTGAACACAACATAACAACATGCAATAAGATTAGGCACATCAAAGCAGGATGGGGCAACCAAGTAGGGGTAAAAGGATCCCACACACAGACAAGAGTCAGAGGCATCCCACTGCCCTGTTAAGTGTCTAACAAGAACCACAAGCTAAATAGCCATAGCACATATTCAGAAGCCTAGGCATGACCTATGCAAACTCCATCATTACCACTTCAATCTCTGTGCAGAAAATATCTATAATTTGCAGTTTATCCTTTTATGACTATAATTAAAATCGTTTCAGATCATTAGTAAACACATTTTAAAAATGAATAAGTCACATATTATGATTAAATAAATGTAAATAAAATGTATATGTAGTAGTCATCTCTATGAGATTCATTAGAAGAAATAGAGTCTTTGTGCCCATTGAAACATAACTCTTCAACTCCTCTCCCTGGAACTTCTGATCTCCAGTCCAATGGCTTTGTTTGTGCTAGCCATTTTATTCAAATAAAATATTATTTGTCCTTCAGTAACTTGTTTTGAAAGTAGCCAGTATATGTTTAAAATCAGGTCTTTCCTACATGGTTGCATCTTCTCTTTTTATATAGTTTACTTTTAATTTCTACATGATTATAATCCACTGAAGGTTCTTTCCGTGTTGACTAAGTCTCACTAGCACACATCAGCAGCTCTATGATGTGAACTCCTATCCTAATTTTTGTGATGTTACTCATTTTATCAGAGGACCATTTTTCTCTTCTTCTAAGTAAAGGATAGGTAAGTATTACTGAAATGTTGTAAACAATTGCAATAATTTTACTAACATTCCACACACACTGTATATTGGCAGTCAGTGGGGAAAGGATAATTTTCTCACCTCAAACATGAGAAAATTCTAAAGGCTATGATCCACACTGACTCCTATGTCCCCAGGAAAACTGAGTTTTACTTACCAATATGGGCATTTTGCTCAAAAAATACACATTTCTTCACCATCTTTACTTTTCTGTTTTTATTTTTCTATTCCTATCACATTCATATCACTATCCAGACAAGCCACTATAGTTGAGTTTCTGCACAATGTTTTGCATTGAGAAGAAGCTTAACAAAAAGATAATCTGTATTTGCTATGAGAATAAATTTAAAGAAGCAGAAAAAAATCTGAAGTATGTTGAAAATTATAGTTCTTAACAACATGGCTGTTAAGAAATCAAAGATATGCATTTTTCTTTGTTACCTCAGCTGTTTGGATTTCTCTGTTTGGGGACAGGCAGCTGAATTGCTTGAAAGCCTTACAAGATCACACTGGAATACTCTTTGTTGAGTGGTACTTGTACATAGTCATATAATTCAAAATTCCTTGGTGGTTGCAGGCCAGTGTTACCCATGATAATGAGCTCATGTAGTAGGGAGCTTTGAAAATAGAAAAAGGCAGATCTTAATAGTGTACAACCAAAACTCTTGGAATCCTCATAAGAAGTATGTAACTTATATTTTATATCTTGTTTACATGCACAGAAAATGGGCTTCAATGATAGAAATTATTGGTCCAAAAAAATTCAAGCCTGTCTCTAAGATTAGATCGCATCAGGTGTCCTACAGGATACTGGTCTCTGATTATAACAGGGCTTTAGATTTTAGAAAATTATAGATATGCTCTATCTTCAGTATTTGATGAGCAGAAATTATGTTTGTTTGTTTATTTGTTTGAGAGAAGATTTCACTATGTAGCCTTTATTGACAGGGAACTCATTGTGCAGTCCAGGCTAGTTTTGAACTCATAGATGTATACCTGTCTCTGCCTCTAGAGCACTAGGAATAAATGTATCATCAACCTTACTAGGGCTAGAACCATGTCTTTTTATAGAGAAAATAAAGAATTTGGCTAAAGCTATGAACAAAATTCAAAGCAAAACTGAAGGAAATCATAACCAGTTGATAAGAATCCATGACTGGGAGGTGGAGAGGTGCCTCAAAGTACTTGCTGTTCTTCAAAAGGATGGGAGATCATTTGATTATGCTACACCTGACAGACTATACCTCCAGTGCCAGAAAATCCCACATCCTCTTCCTAGTTCCTACAGTGTGTGAATACATGTCATACACCACACACACACACACACACACACACACACTCACACACACACTCACACTTAAAAATAAAATCTAAAAAATATCTGTTTTTTAAGGGTTGATAAGTTTGCATGTTGCATCTCTACAGATATGAGGTCTGACATAAATAACACATAGAAATAAGTAGCAGACATTTTGGGACACACTAAATTATGCAAGAGCTTTATCACTGGATATGTGGGAACTAATGGAACAATGAGAAATAAGTTTGCTATTTTAAAATACGAAAACCCTCGAGCATAAGCATACTAGGTCAAAGATAAGCACACCACGTTAGCCAACTAGCAGCTGAGAGCAGAATACAAAATCCAGAATTCCACCCCTGAAGCATTTAAAAAGCACTTTGTTTTCTCTTGTAACAGCACAGATGCTGAAAACTATAGAATGGAGGGAATGGAAAGTATTATAGTGTCACAAAGAGACTGGTAAGTCTTGGTAAGTATGTTCTTTCCAAACGAAAGGAGTAGTACATAGAGACTCATGAAGACACTTGCTTGCATAATGTACTTACTCAGTAAAGTTTCCAGAAGAGCAAAATCTGTGGGCAGACACTAGTGACCAACTCTCCTATTCTGAAAGCAGGTTCTCTGTGTAATTATGAAAATGTGTAACTCAGAACACTTTTAGTAGAATGTGCTTCAGGAAGTGGCAAAGTATCCACGCGGGGCAAATGTCTCAAGGTCTTTTTGCATTAAATCCAGCCAGTTTTTGCCTGCCAGGAAACTTCTTAAAAGCAATTTTGGCTCAGAAAATAATATGAATTCGGTGGATTTGGTCTGCATGCTAACATTCTTCCTAGACATTTTTGTTGTTGGATCTTTTACTTACAGAACCATGAGACCTGTGACATAATTAGGAAATCCCTTTGCCTCACATTGTTAAGTGGCACATCATCCTTTTCAGAATTTCTCCTAATACCCTAAAGTACTGAGCCATTCTTAGCAACTCATTTACTTATTTATATTGTTGGTTATTTTTACTAATTAATTTATTTAATTACTTACAGCCCAATCGAAGCACCCTCCCTCTTCTCCGCCATTACCCCCCCCTTCTACTCAGAGAAGAGAAGGACCCTCAGTGAGTACCTCTCCATCAGAGTACATCAATTTGCAGCAGAGCTAAGCACATCCTCTCCTACTGAGGTCACATAAGACAGCTGAGCTAAGGTGAAGGGATCCAAAACAGTCAACAGAGTAAGATACAGCCCCTACTCTTGTTAGGGCAACTGCATCAAGACTAAGATGCATATCGGCGACATATGTGTAGGGGGCCTAGGTCCAGCTCTTTAGTTGATGGTTCATTATCTGTTAACACCTATAGGCCCAGGTTAGTTTACCCTTTAAGTTCTCTTGTGGTGTCCAGGTCCCCTCCGACTCCCTTAATTCTTTATCCAACCCTTCCACAAGACTGTCTGAGCTCCACCTATTGTTGGTCATTGTTTGTTTGTGGGTCTCAGCATCTGCTTCCATCACCTGTTGGATGAAGCCTCTCAGAAGACAGTAATTCTGGAATCCTGTCTGCAATCATATCAGAATATCATTAATAGTGTCAGTGTTCTTCTCTCTCCCATGGGGAGGGTCTCAAGTTAGTCTAGTCATTGGTTGGCTAGTCTCTCAATCTGCTCTGTCTTCATCACTACACTTCTTATAGACATGACAAATTTTGGATTGAAGGTTTTATGAATGGCTTGGTGTTCCCGTTCCACCAGGCCTCAGGAAGTGGTGAGTTCCAGTTATATGTCCCACCATTGCTAGTATTATCAGCTAAAGTCACCTCCATAGTCTCCCTGGAGCCTTTCCCATCCCAGAGATATCCTCACCTGATTTCTGTTCTCTGTCCAGTCTTTCTTTCACCCCACTCTCTCCACACCAGATTCCCACCCCAGTTCCCTTCCTCACACCTTCTCCCATTCAGTTCCCTCCCTCCATCTACTTCAGATGTCTCTTTTATTTCTCCTTCTTAGTGATATTCAAACATCCTCCCTTGTGGCCTCCTTCTTAAAAAGCTTCCTAGGGTCTGTGGACTGTAGCATGGTTATCCTGTACTTTATAGTTAATAACCATTTATAAGCAACTACATACCATATGTGTCTTTCAGGGTTGGGTTACCATACTCAGAATTATTTTTATGGTGTAAAATAAAGATTTTTAGAAAAGAATCGATATAAAATAAATTAATTGTGGTATAGAAATTACAAACACACCTGTGAATTACTATCTATTGTAATATATATATATATATATATATATATATATATATATATATATATATATATATATATATATATATATATATATATATATATATTCAGAAATGGCATCAGGAAAATCCTGATCCTATGGGATCTTTGGATAATGGGAATTTAGTACCTCAGCCAAGGAGGTGGTATTCTTAGTGGTGGACAGAAATTTATCTATATCTCAGTACATTCTGAGCCTTCAGCTAGTATCATGTGTGATATCTTTATTTAGCATTGGTATGAATTATAGAAACAATATGTGTTACAAACACATTAGATTAGGTATATTCTGACTTACTATGAGTATCTTAAGTCATATGGTGCCTTCATATAAGGAATTGTAAACAGAACACAAACTGTGTCCTTTGTTGTTGTTGTTGTTTTGTTTTTTCTGTTTTCCCTTTTTTTTTTTTTTTTTTTACAGGTTTTCTCTTTGTAGCTTTGGCTGTCCTGAACTCACTTTTATAGACCAGGCTGGCCTTGAACTTGCACAGCAATCTGCCTGCCTCTGCCTCCGGAGTGCTGGAATTAAAGGCGTGTGTCATCATGCTCGGCCCCATAAACTGTGTCTTATAAGCATCTATCAAAAAGGAAAGTATCCATTTCATGATTCAGTGATGAGTATAGAAATTTTCTTTTTGTGCTTCCTGTTGGATTTTGTTATGGAAGGCATACAGTCTTTTTGCCTTACGCATATAAATACAGAATGGGTGTGTCATCAGAGTGTAAAATCCCAGTGACAGTAATACCTGGATTGCACAATATGGACAAGCTGAAAGGCTGTCATCTGCTCTTTTACCTGGTAAATGATTTTTTTTTTTTACGTGTTCCTCTTTACATGTTCCTTCAGTGACTTTCTCCCTTTTATTTATAGGGTGAAGAAGAAAACTGCAAAGTATGTTTTGAAAGGGAGTGTCTTCAGGTTACAGATGACAGAATTTTAAGAGTTTCATGGCATACATATATTTCAATGTATCTTTAATACTGTTTTCTAATACTGTACTGATTATGAATCCCATTATAAACAAATAATCCTGAGTTTTTAATTTTATGACATTCCTCCATTCTAATAAAATGATTAAATATCCTGAAAAATGAATCACTAGAAACTAAGATAGTTATACATTCCATTATATAAAATAATGATTATTGTGTAAAAGGCTTTCTAGGTAACAGAGGCTAGAGAGGTCAGTGGAAATTTGTTTATTTTTTAAGAAAATGACAGCATAGGAATTTCTTGTGTTCACTCAATGTTTCTTCTTACTTCGTATCTGAAGAATCTCTGTTAAACAATCATAACCATGAACATATTAAAACCACTTAAGTGTATTCACATATTCAGAGGTAAATATTCTTTGTCAATACATATGAATTTTAATTACTGATTACTATCATACTTATTTTGACATATGGAGCCATTTTTAAAGGAAATTGGAAGTTCTTATAACTTCTGTGAAATAATCCCTAAACTTTTGTAGTAAAATTCTGGTTTTCCTTTAAGTGAATAGGTCTGCGTTAGGCCAATGTCATGTCACTTGCATGAATGCTTTGTTGGTGACCATCATTCAATGTCTAGCAGTAAATTTAGCAAATTAACAATGTAACAAAGAAAGTGAAATTAAAATATAGTCTGTGATGCCCTTATCTATGATGTGGATTTAAGTCACCTGTAATTCAATATTATTTTCTCTAACATAGCTCAAGTACATAGTGACCTATTGTGTAGTTATTGCTTTCTAAGAGTTTGGTTTAATCAAAAAAATTCACAATCTCTGCAACTTCAAGTTTATTTACTTATTATTGTTGATGCTATGTGACATTAATATAAACATTACACTTACATTTTAAAGGATTATAATTTTACATATGTCTTCATCACTGTTCCTCACTGATTTTATTTTATTTTGTAGTGATTCCATAGCTCTTTTGAAGTGTTCATAGTTCCTGTATCTTCTGGATATTGTAAGTGGTTACTAATGCCAGGCGTCCTTCTGATATGAGTTATTCTTTGGTATAAAACCATTTCTGTCTTAAGAAGAATACATCAGACCGAACAAACTGTAAAGGAGAGAAATAATGTCTTCACGGAATCTATTGTAAAGTGTAGTATAGCTCATTAGAAAATATTATTTCTTAATAGTCACTTAGTAGATTCTGTGTTTTCATTACAGAACAGTTAGATACTAGAGTAATGTAAATTTAAAGGGCTTGATGAAGTCATTTCAGTAATTTTGCATTTGAAAATAAGCTATGTAGAGGCTCTGTAGTTCTGTTGTGTCCTTGTTTTTATTTTCAGATCTTTCATTCTGTTTTACTTTTGTGTCTTTCCTGGGGGGCAAGCACACAACTATATTCCACAAACAGTAAGAAAAGAATCATATTTCTTCCAGCATGACTCACCCAATACATAAACCCTATCTGTTTTTCTTTTTTTGTTAATATATCATAAGGGAAGCTAAAATTAATAATAAAATATGAATCAATTAACTTTCTGAAAAGTGTTTGAAGTATTGATTATGTTTAGGTAGTTATCCATAATAAAGAAAATGATATTATTACTGCTCATAATAACTTCTCAAAATGGACTTCTAAATCCTTAAGCAAGTGTTCAGTTACCTGATTTTACAAAAAGCTAGTCAAGCACCTGAAAATTGTGAAATTGTGATATTGTTCCTTAATGGATCTTTGAAAGTCATACTCAAGTCATTCTTTGGTAGGATGCCTGGTTCAATATTTTGAGAGAATAAAAAAAATGTGATTAGATCTAATAGGATGACTGAGAATTCATATGAGTAGTACCAATTTCTAACTTTACTCAGGGAAAATTGAATTTTTCTTCTTGCCTACGGCTTTCATAAAAATTTCAGTTGAAACCACATTGTCCCGAAAGACCTGTGGGGTTCCCTGGCCTGCAGTCTGACTGCAATGTATCTCAGCTTGTTTTCTCTTGGTGGCATTGCAATCACTCAATGTGACCTGGATGTGTACACTTGGGTTTCAGGACCTACTAAATGACTTTACTCTGTACTCAAACCAGGAGCTGTCTGACTAGATGTGACATTTGCTGGCATAATTATTCAATATCACAGCGCATTTTTTCTCTTATTGCTCACATAGCTTTTTGTTCTTTTTCTCAAGAATACCGGTTAAAGTGTTGTATTTATCAAGGTCTATGTATCCAAGAAAGCATATTCAAAAACCAGGTCATTTTAATGTAAATATTTAATAAAATTTTTAAACTGAATTCAGTGAGAAAATCAATTGAGATGTTTTGAAATACAGAATACTTTCTTCAGTGAAAAATGTATTTGACATATTACATGTTTGAAGTACATATGATCTTGTAAATTAATAATATTTAGTTCATATATAATATAATTACAAATATGTATATAAAGATATGTTGATCTTACTAATATAACTCTTTTATGTATCATGTGCATATGTTTCAATTCTGAAGGTTATAAGGCTACAATGCTATTTAAAGGCACAACACCTTTCAACTTGAGCAAATTTTCTTCTGGCTGAAGGCAATCTAAAAGGTTTTTGAGTGGCAATGAATGATGATCAAAATATGGGGTAAAATGCATAAATTAGGAAATTAGGAAAAAATCTCAACACAATTGCCTCTAATTTAGAATATAAATAAAATAATATTATATAGCTATTATGTGTATGTAAACTGTAGCACTATTAAATTAACTCTTTATTGTTTTAAACATTGTTTCATTGTGAATATTTGCACACGCCTATGTGTCTGTGTGCAAATGCTATAGCAAATTATTATAATTCAGAAATTAAAATAAGAAAACAGATTTAAACAGTTCAAAGAACCATCTGTTCATATTTTGTATGTCAAATATTATTATATTTCATATAAACACCATTAAATGTGTATATTGGTAAACCAAAATATAAGTAGGTACTTTTGTTGAAGTGATAGAGTTGGCTTTTTTGAAGATATCAGGAATAAGTACTTAAAAAAGGAATTTCAGAGAATATGTGGGGAATTTATCCTTCAAGGCACAAACAGATTATATTGGGGACTTAAAATTAAAGTGCTTCAGAGAGTATTTATATATCTATACGAAGACAAGAGATTATACTCTTATGGAAGTATAATAAAAAATTCAAAAATATAAAAAATTATATTTAGGTAGGTTAAAAATAATTAGTGACTGGAATCTTAGGAATTAAGGCTCACTACATCATAAATCATGACTAAGGAGATCATAGAGCCAAGTGGGGAGTGTATGACTTGTGTTAAATAAATTGAAATAGCATAAGGTTGCCTTCTAAAAGTCTATGTATATCATTATAGAAAAAAAGTTGTTCACATCATTAATAAAAAATTCTAGTCTTTTCATTGAACAACAATTAATGAAGGAACTCAAGGCTTCCTAAAATTCTATGAATAAGTGAAGGTCGATATTCTACCCTTAAAGCAATCATTTATATCACTCACTCTAAATTTTAGTGCATTTGTGGAAGAGAGGATGAGATGGATGTGAAAACTGGAAGATAAAAGATTTGTAAAATACCATCCTCTTGGCATGGCTGTACCACTGTACTCATGAACCCACAAGAGATGCTGAGGTTACGTCTGTTGGCTTATACAAGACTGGACTTTTCCCAGTAGAACAAAAGCTGAGGTATTTTGCTAAACTACTGATTATTGGTAGATTCTGAGAAACCGAAGAGTCTTTTTAGATGTTGTTTTCATGGTCCATTGATGAGCCCTCAAGGATCCAGCAAGTAAGTCAAACCCAGAAGCTCACAGACTCAGTAGGTCATAAAACAAAACAATTAGACAATGGTGTAAAAATAAGATTAGCAGAGAAGAGTGGAGACTAGATAGTTTAAGATGCTTCATCTATCTACAACAATATAATGACCTGATAACACTAAATTACTGCTTTAGGAAAATATATTTCTAATACATAAAAGTGATCTATACAGATATTTAAATTGATACCTTTTCTAATCTGTCAGAAAGATATTATTTATATTAAATAATTTTGATAATACCATGGTTGTTTACAATGCATTCATTTTTAATGATTTATTTTGATTTTACTCTTTATAATTTGTTCATTTTACATACTTACTGTAGCCCCATTCCTCATGGCCTCCAGATTTCACCCTCCCTTCTTGTCCCTCTCCCCACTTCCCTGGTCCTTAGAAAGGAGGAGCTCTTCTCTGCTGACATCTGACTTCAGCTTATCCTGTCTCATCTGGACTGTCTGTATGTTCTTCCTCTGTGGCCTGGCAAGGCTGCCCCATCAGGGGAAAGAGATCAATGAGTGGGCACCAGAGTCCATTTCAGAAGTAGTCCCTACTCCTCATATAATGGGACCCACAAGGAGGCTGTGCTGCCTGTCTACTACATCTGAGCAGAGGGTCTAGGTCCTGACCATGCATGATTCTTCATTTGTGCATCAGTCCTAGCACACTTCTGCCTGGATTGTTAGCTCCATTAGTCTCCTTGTGGATCTCCAGTCCTCTCTAGGTCCTTCTGTCTCCTAACTCAACCAGAACACTCCCTGACCTCCACCCTAAAATATGGCTGTGAGTTTCAGCATCTGCGTGTATCCCCTTCCGGATAGAGTCAGAGGACCTCTATGATAGGCTCCTGTCCTGTTCTGTTTCTTCTCTTCACCTGCTTCCTTTGTTTATTCTATTTGCAATTCTGAATGAGAATTAAAGATTACCCAAAGGGTCCTCTTTTTTATTTAACTTCTTTAGGTCTATGCATTTTAGTGTGGTTACCCTGTATTATGTGGCTAATATTGACTTATAAGTGAATATATACCATTTGTGTCTTTCTGGGTTTAGGTTGCAAAACTCAGTATGGTTGTTTCTTGTTCTGAATTTGCCTTCAAATTTCAAGATTTCCTTGTTCTTAATAGCTGCGTAGTATTCCATTCTGTAACTATACCACACTTTCTTTATCCATTTTTTCCTTGAGGCACATCTAGGTTGTTTCCAGATTCTGGATATTATGAATAAAGCTGCTGTGAAAATAGTTGAGCAAATGTCTTTGTCAAATGGTAGAACATCTTTCTGGTAGATCCCAGGAGTGGTATGACTAGGTCTTGAGGAAGAAATCTTCCCAATTTTCTGAGAAAGCACTAGTTTGATTTTCAAAGTAGTTGTACAAGTTTGCACTCACACCAGCGAAGGAGAAGTGTTCCATTTTCTCCACATCCTGGTCAGCATGTGCTCTCACTTCAGTTTTTGATCTTACCCATTTTGAAAGGTGTAAGATGGAATCTCAGTGTTGTTTTCATTTTCATTTCCCTGATGACTAGGGATGTTAATGATTTCTTTAGGTGTTTCTCTGTCATTTGATATTGCTTTGTTGAGAATTCTGTTTAACTCTCTACCCAACTTTTACATTGGTTTATTTGGTCTGGTGGTGTTTTATTTCTTGTGTTCTTGAGATGTAGGGTCTATAGGCTGTCGATTTCTTCTATTTACAGTGTACTGTAGTGGATATAAACACCTTTTTGTTTTGACCCCAAATATGGGATGGGCAACAGGCTTATGAGACAACAGGTGATGTTTATCCACTTAGAAGTCGAACCCCTTCGTGGGGATGGGGGTCTTGGTTTTTTCAAGCTGAAAAACATCCTTGTACAGACTCTAAGAGGAGATATATATGAGCCCAAAACAGGAGGCTGGAGGTTTTTGGACATTGGTATTGTTTAGATGTTCATCACTCCACTTAAAGATGTTCCTAGAAGGATTCAAGTCTCTGGGCTTTGGCTGCTGTTCCAGGTTCCAGCAGCAACTTTGATAGAATTGCTGGTCTGTTGAATCCTGTTAACTATGCCAGGGGAATTGTGCCCAGGAACTGAGTTCAACAAGGTCTACTGCTCCTGTTCCCATACACCTCCTTTCTCTCCTATCTAGCATAGATGGGTAGGACGGGAGGTATAAGCATTTAGAGAACGCCAAAATAAAGTAGGTTTGAAAAGTGAAGCCTCCGGTGTCCTTTGCCTTACAGAAGCTTTTCAGTTTCATGAGGTCCCATTTATTAATTGTTGATTTTGAGCTGATGTCAATATGTTCAAGAAGGTGTCTCTGTGCCAATGAGTTCAAGGCTCTTCCCCATATTTTCTTCTAACAGACTGTGTCTGGTTTTACTTTTAGATCTTTAATCCACTTGGACTTTAGTTTTGTGCAGGGTGAAAAATCAAGGTCTATTTGCTTTTTTCTATAGGTAGCTATACAGTTAAACTCCCACTATTTGTTGAATAAATTTTTCCATTATATGGTTTTGTTTTCTTTGTCAAAAGTCAAGTGTCTGTAAGTATGTGGGTTTACTTTTGTGTCATTGATTCCATTGCATTGATTCACCTGTCTCTTTCTATTCTAGTACCATGCAGTTTTTATTATTGTTGCTTCATTGTATAGCTTAAGATCAGAAATGGAGATAACTTCAAAATGTCTTTTATTGTATAAGATTGTCTTAGGTATTGGAGGGTTTTTTGCTATATGAAGTTGAGAATTATTCTTTTAAGGTCTGTAAAGAATTTTGTCATCATTTTTTTGGGAATTCTATTGAATTTGTATATTACTTTTAATATGATGTCCATTTTTATTATTCATTGAAGTCTAGAAGGTCGTTCATTTATTTATTTTTTTTATGTCGTCCCTGACTCAGGTGTCGTTGAGTAGGAACTTGCTCATTTTTCATGAGCTTGTCAGGTTTCCATTGTTTTTGTTTGTGTTGAGTTCCAATTTTAATCCACAGTGGTCTCAAAAGATGCAATAGGTTATTTTGATCTTGTATCTGCTAAAGTTTGCTTTCTGTCCAAGTATATGCTCAATTTTGAAGAAGGTTCCATGAGGTGCTGGGAAGAAGATAAATTCTTTTTGTTTGGGTGAAATGTTCTGGAGATATATTAGTTTCATTTTATTCATGACATCTATTAGATTCATTATTTATCCACTTAAATTCTGTCTCTATGGTCTATCTATTGGTGAGAGTGGGGTGTTGAATCAATGTGTGATTTAAGCTTTAGTAAGGTTTCTTTTATGAATATGGATGTCGGTGCTCCTGCATTTAGAGCATAGATGTTCAAGATTGAGATGTTATCTTGGTGTAGTTTTCCTTTGATGAGTACAAGGTGTCCTTCCCTATCTCTTTTTACTAGATTTGATTTAAAGCTCTCTTTTTTATATATAGTAGAATGTCTACTCCAGCTGGCTTCTTGGTATATCTTTTTCCAGCCATTTACTCTGAGGTAATTTTTATCTTTATGTTTCTTGTATGCAGCAGAATGGTGGATCCTGTTTTTGCATCCATTCTGTTAACCTGTTTTGTTTTGTTTTTTTCTGGAGTTGAGACCTTTGATGTTCAGAGATTCTAATGACCATTGGCTGTTAGCTCCTGTTTTTTATTATTATTATTTTTATGTTTGTGGTTGTGTGTGTGTGTGTGTGTTTGTTTGTTTTATTTTGGTTTTATAAATGTGGGATTATTTATTTATTATGTTTTTCTGGTTCTAGCTAGCCTCCTTGGTTCAGAGTTTTTCTTCTATTATCTTCTGAAGGGCCAGATTTCTAGATAAGTCCTTTTTGAAGTTGGTTCTTACCTAGAATATCTTGTTTTCTCCATCTACAGTACTTAATGTTTTGCTGGGTATAGTAGTCTGTGTTGGGTATAGCAGTCTTAGTGTCTGCATGACATATGTCCAGACCTCTCAGCAGTCTCTGTTGAAAGGCCAGGTATAATTCTGATAGGCTTGCACTTATATTGTGGCTTGGCCTTTTTCTCTTGCAACTTTTAATATTCTTTCTTTTTTTAATGTACATTTAGAGTTTTGATTATTAGAGTTGAGAGGATTTTCTTTTCTAGTCCAATCTATTTGGGCTCTATAGCCCTCTTGAATGTTTATGCACATTTCTTTCTTTAGGTTGCTCAGTTTTATTCTATGATTTTGTTGATGTTTTCTGGGCCATGGAGCTTGGAGTCTTCTCTTCGTCTATTCCTATTATTCTTAGAATTTGACATTTTCTTTGATATATCAGTAACTTGAACCTCATCTTTTATAGCTGAGATTTATGCATGAATTAATAAATAATTTTTAAAAAGTAAAAAATATATGTGTTTACATATATTTATAAACAAATATACATATGCATATATATGTATACACATCACACACACACACACACATATGGTTTTCTTGGCATCACTAGTTGCAAGTTGGTGAGAAGTTTAAAACTGTGTCTCAGTTGAAGGAGGTATTTCATTATAGCCCATGGTCTTGAATGGGAACTTCAATATTCTAATCCATCTAATTCCTCCTTGCTTCCTGTCTATCTTAATGTGAGCAGCCTTCTTCAATGTTTGCCACAATATGCTGGCCTTCTTGAGACTCAAACCCTTAGGGCCAACCCAAAGCCACTAAATCCTCCATACGACAAGTTGACATCCATATTTTCTCTTTTAAATGAATTAACTCAGATATCATTTCACATTCATGTTATGCCCTGTTCCTTGTATATATTTTCATGGATATGGTCTGTACACATGTACAAAACATATGCAAATAAATAAAATCAATTAAAAAACAGTTAAAATACATGGTTGGAAAACAAATACAAAATTGGCACTATAGAAAAAAATAATCAGGAAATTTAGAGACAGCAGTGTAGAAGAATGTTAATTCATAATATGGCTGTTATGGCAAGAGATCACATCAAAACATCTTCTAGGTCGTTGTGATCCAGCTGGATCACTAACCTAAAGCTCCTATTAGGCATAGGTTCCAATGGAAATGTCACTTCACAAAATCCCAATCTAAATGCCATGGCTTAAATCACAACATAGCTCAGCTCATCCTAAACCATAGCAGGTCCCAAAGGGTAGTGATGTTTTAAACAGTTGAAGTAATTCCTTCTCTTCATTTAACAGACATACAGGAATGGGATAGCTTCTATGAAATAGAAACAAATATAGAGTTTAGTAAGTGATGTATGCTACTGAAACTAGATACTGATACTAGAAAATTATTTCTAAATTACTAGAGACCCTAATAAATTGATAATTTCCCTAAATTATAATATATATGTTACTTTCCATATATTGCTCTTTTTTTCTACCTGCTACCCATGTAGATAATACAAACAGTAGTATATGGTTTTCCCTAAGAGACATAAAATTGAAAAAATGACATCAAATATGTAAATAATGGTGTACTTATATTGTATATACATTAGAGCTAAGATTCCAGAACATAAAGATACTATTTTGTTATAGAATCACATCAAGAAGCTGTTAGTCATAAGATCAACTTAAATGGCAGTAACACTTTTTAAAGCCATGTTTGTAAAATGTTCTAGATAAATTGGATTTTATTATTTAAATTGGAGAAAAAAGGGTATTTGAAAATCTCAAAACCTGAGTTATATATGGTAGTGAGTCCCTTAATATGGGTGCTGAGAACTGGACCTGAGTCTTGGGGAAGAGTAGCTAGTGCTCTTAACCATTGAATCATCATATCAGCCCCAAATATGGTGTGTTTAGTATGCCAAATTCCTGCCTTTCATGAAGTCTCCTCACATTCACAAGCTAGGGAATGTGTTACCTAACTTCTTTCTCATTTTTAAAATTCTCGGAGGTTAAAGAAAAGTGTTTTTCAAACTTCACATATTTTATAAACAACAAAGTTAACATTTTATGTGTTACCATTTTTCACTTTTCCACTGCACATATTGAAGAGGCCAAGTCACTGGAGATTTGAGCTTTAACAGTCTCACAAGAATATTGGACAAACATAGGGCTTTTGAAAGAGGCCAATTTCATTCAGATTGTACGATTAATGTCAAGGTCCCAAAAGGTCATTATTTCTTTCAAGTCAGTCTAAATGACATGTGCCTCCAGCAACCCAGAGGAACAGTTGATTGTTCTAGTTTTATTGTTAGAATAGAAGCTTTTTCAATAACTTCTGAGTTATTATGGGTTGTGAAAAAAGATACACACTTTAGGAAGAACTAACAAGAAATATTAAGCAAGTCTATCGGATGTGATCTCTTCCCAGAGCAACCATGTTGCTGCATTAAAATTTCTCTATCATATTTTATATATCAATGCTTCATCCTAAATATTTTGTTTAAACTTAATTTATTTTGCCTACTATTTTCTATATTAATGTTTTTATGCATTTTGTATATGTTTTAATATATACATATAGAAATAATCAGTCAAGCATATTAAGATTTCAATGCTATCATATTTCTATGTGATAATCAAATTGTCATGAACACAGTACATTCAGCTTTACTACAGTCACTAATCTGCAAATAGATATATAATAAGTTCAATGACATAACAATACACACTTGAAAAACAATTCTACTTTCACTGAGAAAAGAAGGAAATTTAATTTATATACCATGAAGTATTTTTTAAAATATGTTGAAATGTGAAAAGCTTTCAATCCCAATTGGTCCAGCATTTCAGACTGACCCACACAGGACTCCTATTAAGTGTAGAATTTCTCAACTTTTAGAAACTAGACCACAAATGCTATTCCTGGCTCATTTAACTATTTTTCCCAATTTTATTTGGGCCCTTACTAAGGTATTAGTCACCCCAAATCAGCGGGAAGACATCATAAGAGAATGATGTGCAATTTACCCTAAGATGTGTTGGGTAGGATTCTGTTTGCTCATTGGGCTACAGATGTTTAGTTTCAATGAGAGTTGGTTATAAGTTATTCTTGGTCTTAGAGAGAAAACTAGGTTGGACTCAGGGATGTCTCTCTTTTCCTTATCTTTATTTCATAGGTATGGTGATAGAGTTTGAAAAGAAAGAAAGGGAGATACAGAAATATATAGGGATGATAAAACAAAAAGTAGATTATTGAACCTATTCCTCAACTTAAGGCCTTAATAGTTATTTACAAGGCTATTTTTAATTCACTGGTTATATATATATATATATATATATATATATATATATATATATATATATATATATATATAGTTTAATTTTGCTGCATTGATATTGAATTCAAATTTATGATTATTCTTCATATACATTATACATATATATTTCTATTCTAATATGAGGTATTGTTTCCATCCAATTCAATTACAATACAAGGTTTACTTCCAATACCTTGAAAGTGGTACTGAAGGCTGCTTAGGATAATTAAGTAATAGAAAGTAATTGTTAGTTGATCAAATCATAGCCATCTCAATTACTAGTCTACTTTTAATCATAAGAATAAATGTCCTAGGTTTAACAGATAGATATGATCGTATAGACAGATAAGGTAAAATAGATAAAGTCTTCAAAACCCTCAGAGACCTACAAAATATGGCATTTAAAGATGCTTTTATTATTTTAAAGATTCTTTGACAAGACAGTTTATCTCCTGGCAACGCCCAGCCTACCTCAAAGAGGATGATGAGCATCAAATAACCTCCTTATAGAGATGGCTTCAAATGTGGCAAATAAGCCACTGGGCAAAATCTCCTCATTTATGCCACAAGACAGAATTCTGCCTAGAAGTGGTCAAGCTTGGACACAGGCAGAATCAAAGACCAAACTCTTGACAAGACAGGGTAAGCAAGTCTTCAATAGTTCCTGCCTTACAAATATGTCTGTCCATTATATTAGGGCAAAAGGCTGAAGATGATGCACCAATGTTAAAGAGAGTTTTGGGTGGCTGTTCAGGCACCAAACTGTCTCTATAATTTTTTTTTTTCATTTTGGAAGCTGCTAAGATGCACTTCTGCTTCATGCAGAAAATTAAGTTTCATTCTTTCTCAAGTCTCTGATGGGGTTGAAGACCTAATAGTTTAGCCTTACAATTAAGGTTAGTTGTTTAAGGGAAAGTTTTTTTAGGTCTAAATAGTTGTTTTAAGTTTATAGACATGAGAAAGACAGATACAGATTTTCATTCAGAGCTTTAGATTCACTGAGATAGGAAAATGTTTTCTTCAAGGTTGTCAAATACAAATAGCCAGATCACTATGAATGTAACGTTTATACAATTCCCGATTATTTCATGGTTCTTACTGTATGTAGCTTATTTTATTTTGTGTAAAAACATAAATGTGTATGTGAAAAAGAAATACAATAATAAAGTCTCAAAAATATATTGAAATGTTTAAATTATAATTACAACCATGATGCAAAAATAACTCATTTTAATCAAACCAATAAACATGTGTTTGATGTTAATAAGCAACTTGTTTATTCAGTCTCTAATTGTTTAACAAGCATGCAATTTAGAAGCATGAATCTCAAATGTTGTGTAAAAAGAATAAGAAAAACTGGGTTGATAAAAGTGACAATTTAATTTAATAATTCTTTGATCTTTAATAGTGTATCAAATCACTATTATCTTATTCAGAGTTCATCAAATAATTAAAGAAAGTAAATATTAAGACAACCAAATTCTAAATATTATAGTATAAATAATATTGCTAAGTATATGTCCACTATTATTATGATAATATTTAGTAAAAATTGCTCTAAGGGCAACCCATGAATCCCTTTATTTTGATAATAATAATTGAACAAATGACACTTAAAACAGTATTTATTTTATAAATGTGCAGAATTCAGAATGTTTCAATAGAGCTGCACTCAGGGAGGTGGAGGCAGTGAATGGCTATGAGTTGGAGGACAGCATGATCAACAAAGCGAGTCCAGGACAGCCAGGGCTGTCCAAAGAAACCCTGTCTCAAAAAGAAAACAAAGCAAAGGCCCAAACCCACAGAAACGCACACACACAAACACACACACATACACACACACACACACACACAGAGAGAGAGAGAGAGAGAGAGAGAGAGAGAGAGAGAGAGAGAGAGAGAGAGAGAGAGAGAGAGAGAGAAAAATGAATGCTGCCATTTCTATTTGACATAATACAGTCTTTATTATAGGAAGAATCCATTCCCATGAAATTGAGGTGGATGGAAGAGCAGTGGCAAACTGAATCTATTGTGGGCATAATGGGTCACATAAGGAGAATAATTTAAATAGAGTTTGAAAGGTCAAAGGAAGTTGGGCCAAATACTATACATATTTCTTAATGATGTAACAACCTTGGGAAATGTTTCTTTATCAAAGAAGAGAAAGCATTTTGTAAACTAGTGTTTCATATACTTTGTCTGGTGTTTGTATTTTTTCCAAACAAAGGAGTCATTCTGATTACGATTATAATTAACATCCACAAAAAATTTGTTTAAAATTCAAAAGACTTGAGTTTTTGATCTTCCTCAGGAACAGTCATAGGGGAGGGGGATAATGGGAAAATGGGGGGGGGGAGGAATGGGAGGATACAAGGGATGGGATAAACATTGAGATGTAACAAGAATAAATTAATAAAAAAAAATTAAAAAAAAAAAAGAACACAAAACAGAGAAAAGTACATGGTGCAACAAGTGGCAGGTGCTGGGGTCTTTTTTGTTTTGAGTTGTTTCTCTAGAAATAGTGCAAATAAAAGAAAGTCCATTTTAAAATGTGTTATTATTAAAAATGTTACACATTTAAAAAAAATTCAAAAGACTTTTGAAATGTTAAGCAGGTTTCAAAAGCATCACAACAAGAATCAGTGACTAGCATGTAAACTCATATAAATATAAATTATTTTAATTTCATTTTTGCATTAATAAAAACTAATAAAGATTTAGTATAAGTTAGTTATATTTTCCCATTGAAACTTAAAACTTTGTCATAAATTTTATGTAGCCTATTTGGTGAATGGTTATAAATTTTTCAACCTGGCAAAGTACAAACTGGTTTCAATGTTTAATCAGATAATCTGACACTTAAATTTCAGCATTTAATTTATATGACAAAAATCATGATTCTATTCCTTGTTACTACTGCATGACCATAATGGTCATGGTCATTTTAATTCATGTATCTGTTCTGGGACCTATTTCATTTTACTCTAACATATTTTATTTTATTCATGCTTGATTAAATTAACTTATATGAGACTTCTTTGTCTGTTAACATCTCATTTTGAATGACTTAAATATAGTATCATATAAATATTTTACATTGACTTAACAATATTAGTTTTGAAAAAGGTAGAACTCCAGTTTAAACTAGCTACAGGTCCTAAAGTATACAGTGGTGTTCTGTCTTTAGGATTTGCTCCTGCAATAGTGAGACAAAACTTGTGGGATGAATATGTGATTAGGCTTAAGGCCCAGTTCGTAAGATGAAATATATCTCTGAAACCACTTAGCTGGTAAAAATCCTTAGATTGGATAAGCCAGGGACCTAGGGGAAGGTCTAGTACTGCTGTTCCAATAAAGGGACATGTCAGTGAAATCACTCCTATAGGTATTTTCCTATACTCATTGATCATAGTCTTGCATAATCATAATTAGAGAGGCTTCCTCCTGCCTTGAGTAGACACAAATACGGAGACAATGTTGCGAGAATGAGAAGCCATGAAACAGTCCTAGGTGCTATGTGTACATTGATTCACTACCTCCCCTTTATACTCTGGGAAACTTTCACAAGGGGTGCAGAAAGCTCGTGGGAGTCAGGAGGGATGGAGGACACCTATTAAAATAACATGTTATAGCACTCTTAGTCCGCTGTTAAAATGTTGCTATGAAGAATCACATTGCGACACAATTACAGATTTTTTTTTCTGGTTTTAAATCCATTTCTAAATGAGCCAACCTATCAATGCTGTTCCACAATCACATTAAGATTTTATAGCTTAATGAATAAATACTATTTTAAAAATTAAAAAATATGTATATCATTAAAAGTATTAAGATAAGTAATATAATAACTACATTTTAATTTTTTAGTTCCTAAAACATCATTCCCACATTTCTGTTTTTCCTCAAACACCTTTATGAATACTTCTTTTTGACTTTTTACAAATTCATCACTTTACTATTCATTATTAATATATATATTATATATATATATAGGTATGTATAAATTTGAAGGGAAAAAGGCCGTGCATTGGAGAATATTTTAAAATGTCATCTTTGTAAAGTTTATCTTGAAAAATCTACGACTCATAATGTTCTAGTTCCAAATTATTAGTATTGTTACTTTGAAATTTTCTCATAATTTTTATAATATGACAGAACAAGTTTAGAGTATTAATGTTTTAACAAGTATTTTTAGAAATTACAAAATTAGTGAGCAGATAAGTAGACAAGATAGTTGAAATCTATTTTCTATACAGAGTGCAGAAATGTTTGCTCTAGTTATATCTGCTTGGAATACTTTTATCTATTTTTTAGCCTAAGGCTCTAATTATCTTTGACAATGAGATGTGTTTCTTTTGTATTTCAAATAGCCTAAGTCTCTTTAAAAATTAAAATAAAAACAACAAAAAATAAAATAATAACATTTTACCTGAAACATGGCTTTTGATTGGAAAACAGAGACTATTAACATGTATAGTTATTGTCAAAAGTCATGGCATTTTGCAATTTCTGTTTTGAGTTAGTCTTCATTGCTTTTCTATAACACTATGTCGTAATTCATAGTTTTCTGTAGCCTAAGCTATGTCGAAATATTTTGGCACAGTGTATACCGACCTTACAAGCATCTTCTGTACAGCTGTCTTAGGCATGCATTCAAGTCTTTTTTTCATCTTGGAAAGTTTTCCTTTTCTCCTCTATTATGAAAGATAGTTTAATTCACTGGAATAGTTACTAAATCAAAATGAAATATAAATAGAAAAATATAAATAAGACATAAAAATTAGAGTTTGTATTACAAAAAAGGAAAACATTTACTGTATGAGTTGGTTTAATACCACAACACTAGACACTATACAGATATATAAGTGTAAGCATTATATGCAAAGAAAACAGAATTTTAAAGGTTTAAAAATAAAAAATACATACCATTCTCAGTATTTTTTTTACTTCATCATTACTATAGAATGGATAGCATCAGAAAATAAACAGCAAAATATGCTACAGAAAGGAAAAGCAAAAAAAAAAAAAGAAGAATTTACAAACTCTAATAGATATATTTATGCTATGTAGAATAGAAAATATTCTTAAAGGGTCATGTCAAAAGAGAACAAAATGAAAATATATGTGCTTACCTTATAAAATCTAACAACAGAAAGATAGGAAGGCAAGCAATGCTGGATGAAAAGAGCTTTCAAAATGGTTACTGACATAGAACAATTAAGAGGATACGTAGGCTGAAGTCAGATGTTGGGGGACTAGGGCTCCCCTTTTTGAGGACTAGGGGAAGGGGCAGAGGGTATGAAGGAGATAGGGTGAGATTAGGAAGCAACAGGCTATGATTGAGATGTAAAGCGAACAAATTAAGTGTCAGGTCCTGGCCCGCTGGAAAAATAGAATCAGGGGTCACCTGAAAGAGGGAGTGGGGATTGAAAGTAGGATACAGAGAAGTGAGAAATAAAGAATCACGTCAGGAAATTTCTGATCAAGATTACTCTTTAATGCAGACGAGCAAGACTGTATATAGTAAGGTCAATAGGATCTATTCTGATCCCTGTATACTCATTTATTAGGGGATATTAGCCCAAAAGAGGTGTCCTCTGATATACTCCAACTAGCTTGTGATTGAGACAGATTCTGGAATTGTTGCTGGACTCCAGGTAAATCACTGAGATTGGCATGGAAGAACGAGGAGCTGGGGAATGGAAGGACCCAGTTGGTTCAGGAGCCCCAAAAGGAGACCATCAATTCTGGCATATCAGGACAAAAAGAGGGAAGGGGGAGACCTGCACAAACTGTTATACCAACCAAAGACAATGCACGCAGTAAACCTACACCCCCTGTTCAGATCTAGCCAATGGACAGCTCATTCTCCAGGGTTGTGGGGGAGAAGGAGGACTGTTTCTTACACACGAACTCTGGATTTGATCACTCGCCCTTAGTAGGGAGGGCAGGTGGAACACACAGGAAGGGAAAGCAGGCTATGGAGATTAGACCTGAAATGCTGTGGTTATATGGTGGAGGAGGAGGTCCCCTTCTGTCAAAGGTCTAAAGGAGAGGAACAGGCAGGAAGTGAGAGGGAGGAGGGGAATGGGGAATATACAAGTGATGAATAACATTCAGAATATAATCTAAATAAATTATAATAAATTAAAAAAACCAAGAGGATACATAATAATTTTCTAGTGTTATAACTCTTTCAGCCGAATTGCTTCCTAGACTTTTTAAAGGTGTTGTGGTATGGAACCCACTTGTGCAATAAACATAACCTTTTCTGTAATGCATGCTCTCATTGTCTTTTTTGCATTTTGTTTAATATTTATTTCATTTTAATTTAATAATCTTCACAGCGAATTAAGATATCCTTCAGAATAGAAGAAAAAGCAAAACTTTCCAAGACAAAAGACAGAATAAACCCAAAGTAGTCTTTTTAATTGGTTATAGAAATAGAATTTCAAAGATTTCAAGTTTCAAAACATATTTATATATTGGATTGTTTTCTACTGTCAATTTATGGAATGTGTGTTTAAACATTACTTATAAAATGATTTTAATAAAACCAACTCATTATGATATCACCTTATTACTAAATGTGAACCTGTCTAGGTTAGTTGTTGTTATTATTAAGCTAATGTCATTATATCCTTCTTTAAAATCATAATGACATTTTCTAGATAAAATCAGTTAATTTTTGTTCCATACATTCACAATAAAAGCGACAATTTCTCCTAACTTTTAAATGAAGATTTTTGAAAATATTTTTTATAATATAGGAACAAATAACCAAAAATACATATTTGTAATACAGAACATAATTAAGTATACCCTTAGGAATAGCAATCAGCTTAAAAGTTATTTTGTAAGAGAAAGGTGCTTATAAAAATTATTACAATGTAGTAGTCATAACACCCAAATATTTACATTGTAGGGATTACTTTTTCTTTGAAAAGCAGATTGATTTTAGTATATACATATATAATTGTGTCTCTTAGTTTAGCACAAATTTCAATGTATAATATCTCAATAAACAATAAAAGTTATCAGTTTTAGTTGTTGACTTGACTGACATATTATTGGTCATAATGATATTTAGATAAATCAGAAAAAAATGAAATCACAGATTTTTTTTGTACTATGCATTTTGCCTTAAGACAATTCTCCACAACAGTATCATCTAAATTTAGGTATTTTATATTGTATAAAGGATAACAATAGTGAATTTAAAATTACAACAAATAATTATCTTATAAGGGTTATTTATTGTAGTCAAACAAGATTCTTTTCTACATAATGGGACATTTATACAAATGTGAATTTTTGATTTAATCTTTTGTATGTAAATTAATGTAATGAGAACAACTTGAAGACTTGTGTCATATAAAATACTGTGTTATTTCATTGAGAGCATAATGTTGTTTTTATATTAATTAACAAGCAGTAAAATGACTCATGCTGTGTTCAAACCTATTTTTCAACATTATATTCTAAAAAAAAGATGTAAGATACTCTGATGGTGTAATTAAATTCTTCTTAAGAGTCTTGGAGGATGAGGAGGACAACGTTTAGGAAAGAAGTTCACAGTATAAGCTTGGTGCTGAGCAGTTTTGTGGTGGTTAGAGTTCCTTGCAATAGACATCTATATTTAGATGATTCCTTTGTTAAAGAGCCAGCTCTGAAACTGGTACAGAGAGAAAAAAAAAAAAGACAAAATGTGGAATTATACAATTAATAATGAACCATTCCTCTTTAGGTTATATATTATACCTGAGAGATCCTGACTTAAAGGTTACACTATTAATTCTCTGTTCAAATGGTGGTTTTATTACCCATTAAATATCACTCACTGTGTGATTATTTTTACCCTTGACTTGGAAATTGTGAACCTGAGACACTAAAACGTTCAAGTGTCTCTAAATCAAACAATATATTAAAAAAAAAACTTCACACTAATTGGAATTTATAAGTTGTTTGACAGAAAAATACATACAAAACAGAAGGAGTTCACAGTTTATGGGAACTATATTGAAGAAATAATATTTTCATAATTTCAGTTAGGAAACCGGTTCTCACACTAATTTTTTGCATAGCTTCTCTAGATTGATATCTAATAAAGAATACACGCATGATGTAACACGGCAGTATCCTGTGATATCTCAATTAGTACTGTGATCCCCTGACATACTACATTCTGAATGTCTTCGATATTATGTGAGTTGACATGTTTGCATAATTGTTCTTTATAGCATCTAGTGACATGCATTAGTCATACAAGGAGTTTGTGTAGTATATTTTATTATCACCACATTTTGTATATATAAAAGTGATAAATACACCCATTTTGAATGCACTATCTTTTATATTTTAATAAAAAATTTTATTAGGAATATTAGGCAGTATTTTCAGCCATTATATTGTCCTTAAATTCACAAGGTTTAGAAAATTTACTCTTGAAACTTATATTGCATTCCTAGTAATAATAAAGTAATTATCAATGATGGTATTTTAATGTGGAATACTTAATAAACTACCAAACCATTTTAAAAATGGATGAATCATTTTGTAATGCAAGAGTAATCTTCCACATCCAGTTTTGACCCTTAATATCTGCTGCTCAATGTTCTTTAATTATAGTCAAACCAATGTGATGTTGTATTTTTGTGTATTCTATCTGCGTTTTCCTTGATATGCAATCATTTTGGGTATATTTTCTGTATTTATTGGTGATTAGTTTACATTTTTCCAGGAAATGTTCCCACACTAGGATGTGAGGAATCTTACCTACAACTTTTGCACATGAGAGTCTGGCAGGAAGATGGTGAATTTTGGATTATTTTGAACTTTCCTTGCTCTCATTTAAATCCATTCCTCATTTTCTCATTATTCAAAAGCTGTTCAATTTGTATAATGTTAATTATATGTATGTTTTCAAGGATGAACATTTGGAATTGGACATCCAATTGGTTTTCTGGGAAAGACTTTATTCTCCACTCAGCAGTATAGTTGCTTGTAGTTTTCTGTTAAGGATTTACATCTCCTGGGCTTTCTCCATTCATTTCATAATGTCTATTGCTTTTGTCCATGTTAAGATCCTATTTACTTAGATATTCTGATAAAAATTCATGAGTTTAGCGTCTAACAATACTGAGAGACAGGATCTCAGAGCAAATTACCTGTTTCCTTGGCTATTATAATCTGTAATCTCCTTCTGTAATGACACCTGATTCTAAGGTACAGGAGTTATTTTAAACTCATTAGTGACTGAGATCCCCAAACCATCATAGATGAGGACTGTTGATTGATATTTTTAGCTTTAGTTCTTTGCGTAGCTCCTCTAGATACCAAGAAATCTAGTTCTCAGGAAGTGATCTTTCATGTACGTTCCAGCCCAGGGGACTTTAGTTCCTGTTTTTGGAGCACAAGAAATCTTCAGAATGAGAAATTTATTGTCTACCTTTGTAGAGGGAGTTTAAAAAAAGGAAAATAAATATTGCTTGTAGCATTTTGAGAATCTCTTGAAGATCCCTGTCTAAGAATGGCCTCTCACCTTTGGTGGTTGGTCTTTTGTTAGGTGGTCTTTGACTCTTGAAGTGAACATTGTCAGCAAAGATGAGGAATTTTCATTAAAACCGCATAAGCATATTTTAAGGACATGTATTATAGGATATATTGTTGGTAGATAGCTATTAGTAAGCCATTTTTAGATATAATTTTTACACTGTTATTTTATCTTCTCTCCTTCTTCTCTGCTATCTCTCTGCCTCAATTGTTGTACCCTCATTTTTTTTCATCAAATTAATTTTACACTGTTCTTCTCTTATCTATTACTTTTCAATCTCTTTATCACAAGGAAGTCAATTCTTGCCTTTTACTTTTGTTGTTTCTGTGGTTACTCCAGGATATATGGCCACATATGAAGATTTTGAGCTTAGAATCTCAAATGAGAAAGAGCACAAGATGTTTGTCTTTCTTCATCTGGTTTTCTTATTCAATGTGATCTTTGGTACATATTTTACATGAATCTTTGACGTTCAGTTTTGTTTTTGTTCTATGTATTTTCATTAAAGTAGAATCTTTTCTAATATATCATCATAGTCTCTTGGATTTTTTGAGACTGACTTTCACTTAAGCTAGGTCCATGTCATACTTATTATGAAGAAGATGACCTTGAACTTCTAAGTTTCCTACCTTCAGTTCCTGAGGGCTAGTAAGAGAGCTCTGCATTAATAAAACCTAATATGGGGTGCTTAGTGCTAAACTTTTGTCTTCCTCTTGTCTATAAAGGCACACAACTGAATTGTATCCCTATCTCTTACTCTTTATTTGATTTAACAAATATTTTATCTATTAAAGTTGCTGAGAGGATAATGATACCCTTATCAGTATTTAAAGTATACTCCAGGGTATATTACCAATATTGCTAAAAATACACAGTCTATTCTGATATAGTTTAGTATTACTAATCAATTGTAATATATACATATACATATAAACATTGTGGATATTACTTTGTACATTCTAATGTGTTTAAAATACAATTAAAGAAAAACAGAAAAAAATATATCCATAGAGTATTAACTCCTAAGCATTCAGTTCATTTGGAATTTTTCACTGGATTAGTTTGTCATATGTGCATCAGAACAACATTTTAAATGTATATGTATGCAAGTAATTTTTCTCTTTGTAAATACACTGATATATCATATGTTAACTATAAAAATTAGTAGGTTGTATCATATTAAAAGTTGTAAGATGAAAAGTATACCACTGAATAGATTCCTGAGCCCCAAGGAGAGAAATTTGATGAAGACAGCCTATTTTGGACAGGATATTGAAAGATGTCTCCCTTGTTGCACATAGTCCAGATGTGAGCCTCTGAGTTAGTTTATACCAATTTAGTGAGAAGCTTTTCTGATGGTGTCAAGAATGTGTTCCGTCTAATAAAGCAGGATTTAAATTCAATCAAACAGCAGTTGGTTACTTTCACAGTGTTTATGGTACATTTTAAACTGTATAACATAGAAGCCATCACCACTTTAGACAAGAGAATCGTTTATTTAAACATTTATTTATTTTTACATATACATTTATATTGTTGCACATATATAGAATAAACTGCTTATAGGAAGAAGAACCAGGAAACAATCAGGAATTATAGAAATATTACTTTCTTGTGTTTTGGGTATTTGTATTTGGCAGTCTTGACATCATTTGTATCTTGGTGCATCTAAAATTCTGAATGTAAATCAATTAACCACTAAACATCTAAGCTTCAGTGTAAGACTAAACTATCTGATCTTCAGCCCGATCAGAGACAGAGCATATAATTTTCATTGATGACATGGAAAAGCACATCCTCCAGTGCTGATTAAAAAACATGCTATACAGTCCATGTCAGAAACAGCCCCACTTTCCTTTCTAGAGGACCCATAAGAGGGGAACCTAGATCCAGTCCATGTATGGTCTTTGGTTGGTGCTTCAATCTCCACAGGCCACCCTTGGCCCATGTTAGTTGGTTCTGTTGGTCTTCTTGTGAAGCTCATGTCCCCTGTGGGTCCTTTTACCCTTCCTCCAACTCTTCTACAAGGCTCCCTGATCTGCCTACTGTTTTTCTTTGAGTCTTAGTATCTGTTTCTATCCTTTACTAGGTGGAGCCTCTCAGAAGACAGCTGTGGGTCTCAGGTTTCACCAGGGATTTGTTGGGCATCCCCTCCATCTTTGCTCTGTCTCTATCCCTGTACATCTTGTAGGCAGGTAAATTTTGAATAAAAGTTTTTGTGGTTGGGTTGGTGTTCTAACTCCCTCCACTAGTAATCCAGTCTAGTTAGACAAAAACACTCCTTCATGATAAGATTCTTCTAGAGATAAGGGATACAATGCTCATCCCTAAGCATAATAAAACAATATACAGCAAGCTAATAGCCATCATCAAATTAAATAGAGAGAAATTCGAAGCAATTCCACAAATTCTGGTACAAGACAAGGCTTCCCACTCTTGTATCTTTTCAATATAGTACTTGAAGTTCTAACCAGAGTAATAAGACAACTAAAGGATATTAAGGGGATACAATTTGGAAATGAAGATGTTTAATTAGGTTAATGAACTGAATTTAAATAAAACAACTCAGCATTTTAAATAATATTTGCATTAACAGACTGCCTTGACCTGCCATCTGCCCAAGAAATGCATAACGACGTTTTATAAATATGAACGCTTGGCCTTAGCTTAGGCTCATTTCCAAATAGCTTGTATAGCTTAAGAAAGGGTTCACGTCATTGTGTATATTTGGGGACCATGTAGCCCACTGGCATCCTATTTATTTTCTTCACACAGCCTCACTGTGCTGTCACAGCTGAACTTCTCATTGGCATTCTAGATGTGAAATCTCTTCCTCAGCTAACAGCAGTATTAAGACTTAATCTAGGAAATAGAGAATGTAACAGAAATATATAAGAGCTAAAATCCAAAAGAACAGGAATTTAAATTTGAGCTAACATGTCAGAACATCATTTGGACCTGTGGAAGTTTCCTATAAGAGACAGAGTATCAAGGAGACCAGGAAGACACGGGTAGTACAGGAAGCAGCCAGTCCTCATGACATTGCTACAGACACTAGCGACCTCCTGATGAGGACTTGCTTTTTTGTGTTTGTCTTCCTCTGAAGCCTAGCTCTGTTCTGATTGTATTAAAGATTTGTGCACATTTGTATAATAGTCTGTACCTTATGGCATTTAGTACTATGAGAGGTTTGATCCAAATCCTATTACAGGTGTATAAGAAAACAAAATTTTATAATTATATTAAAGATCTCATTTTTTTAAATTTGTAAAAAAAAAATAAATTAATCTATTTATACTAATCTAAGTTCAGCAAAATGGCTTGTTACCACTGCTTTGTACTGGCACCTGTTTTTTCCTCCCTCCAGGTCTGATTGGTGAATCCCACACACCTGATTATTTTTCAGAGTTCCTATCTTTTCCAAGAAATCCAGCCTATCCTCTTCTGCTTTTCCATAGCTGTTTAGCTCTTTATTAAACCAATCAGAAGATGTTGGACAGAATATTCACAAAATATGATGCAGCTATAGGAACAACAATACCAAATTCTGACCTGTATTCAAGTCTCTTCTGGTACACAAATAAACATTTGAATGATACAAATATGATCTTTATACAGTGCACAAAAGATCATCTTAACATCTCCTCCTTTTAGCCCAATAAAAGTCCCTTACTCTAACATCAATAAAATTTATACATTAAGAACAATTATGAAAACTATCCGGTAAGAATTACATTCATAGTGTCTATTGCATTTGTATTTAGCAAGCTTGGAGAAAGTATTCTATTATCTGTGCTATTATACATTAAGCTATAACTATTTACTGTCACCCCCATGTAAGACCTGAGAATGGAAAATATTACCTGAGTAATATTTTTCTTCTTGATCTCTTCAGTTGAAAGTATATCCAATAATCTATTCTTTTATCCTATCATTCATATATACTTCCTTTTTTCTTTTCATTCCCTCTCCCACATTTTCCCCTATCATTTGATGGAAGATAAGGAAAGATAAAAGAGAAAAAGAGAAAGAGATCCCTAAATCTAACATCCTTTACTTTGTGTTTTCCCTGACCAAGATCATTAACAATAGAGGATAAGAGTAAGGGGATTACTCTTATTGAGATGTAATGTAAATAAACTATAATAAAATTAATATAATATAATATGTATAAGAACAAAACAAAACAAAAAAACTAGCAACCAACCCCTTTTAAATGATGACAAAACATCTATCACCCATCAAATGACCAAAAACCACCTACCCCACCCTCCTCTTGGGAATCAGAGCCTCATTCTCTTAAAACTCCTTCCTGCTGTCTGGGGGCAATGTTGTCTTTTGGGGGGTGTCTAATTAGGTCTAAGTCCTAGGAGAACTAGCTGTAACATTTGCTGTCCAGACTCTGTTGGATGGTAAGGCGAAGGGCTTACCTGAAATCCTGGCTGAAACAGTCTATGAGGCTGGACCATTTTACCGAGCCATTTTGAAGTTTTTCTGGATGCAGATGTTTGAGGAAACTGCTTTTAAGGCAGTCTGTGAGAATAGTTATCTGGAATAACTGTCTTGTCTTCATTGATGTCTGGTCCTTTTGCTTAGGAAACAAATTAACTTTTAAGGTAATATACAGTTCTGCATTAACACATGTATGGAATGTGTGGTGTGCAAATATAAGTTGTTTTATTAGTTCATAAAATGATAATGTATATCAAAAGGGAGACAAATTGTATCTAGTTTAATTTTGTAATATAATGCTTTAAAGATTGTGTATTATTAAAGGTTTGGATTAAGTAGAATTTTCATGTTATTAAAAATAACTAATCTGACAGAATGACTCTTAAATAAAATTGAGATTAAACAGCTCAATTTAGAGTCAGGAAACAAATAAGAGAAAATAAGCAATAATTGTCTGAGATGTTATACATTCATAATATGGTCTTAATTTGTGTGAAAATTTCTTTAATTGTATTAATAAAGTTAAAAATGATCCATATAGTCAATAATATATAATTGATAGACATAAAGCATTATTTCTATAGTTAAGCTACTTTTGTAAAACAGATGTTTAATACATAGCAATTAATTTATAATAATTGCATATAACTAATAAGAAATTATTACATTTGTTATTCTTTTGTATATAGATATAAAATTTATAATTGATTATATTAGACATAATATTATAACTTACAATTTCAATTGATGATGACCTTAAAATGTATGCAAAAATAATATCTAAGCTAAGTTTACCATAACAAGTAATACAAATCTGCTGAGTTGAGAATACAGATTCTGTCTGATGATGCCACGTTGGAGCAATGTCATACAGCAGCTTATGTGTCTTATTTTGTAGAGTTTGAAAATTCAAAATTTGTTCATATTGATACATTATACCATTGATACATATTCAGAATTCCAGTGTGCTCTAGCATTAAATTTTTAAAAAGAATGATTCTGAGATTGTAAGTTTATTAAAATGATATCTATCTTGGGAACACCTTTGTTATGATACATCAGCATATTTATCTATTAGAATATGATGATATTTTAGACATTACATCATTAAACATTACATATTTTTCTGTGCTGCCTTGGCTATCCTGGACTTGCTTTGTAGACCAGGCTGGCTTTGATTTCACAGAAATTGGACTGTCTCTGTCTCAGTGAGTGCTGGGATAACAAGTATGTGCCTCTGTGCATGGATGTAAAATAAAATTGTGGTAGCTAATCTTGATTATACTGTCAAGAAATATTAATAGATTAAGAAGTGTTTAAGAATTTCATGATGTACACCTTATAGATATCAGATGACATGACTAGAAAAAAATTTAATGTGGAACTCATATTAAATGAATATATTAACATTTTGGTAGATTCATAATTCTGATGGGTTTATTGGAAAGTGGAAATACGTGGCATGACCAAGTAAGAATGTTGTTCTGGTCCTTATTTATATTGTCTTTTCTCTTTCATAATGGGGATGGATAGACATTGCTATGCCTTCCTAGCCATGAAAAACTGACACTGAGACAAAAATTCCTCATGTCATGTTGTTGTGTCAAAGGTTTGCTCAACGCAATCTAAAATATACTGGTGTGTTATCTATTTGAAAATTCCAAATCTCTAGGCATGATACACATCATTGTATATAATTAAATTGCAGATAAATAGAAGTTATAATGAAAATAAGACAAGAATGTCTCATATATTTTAAAACAAAATGTGTACAAAACTGCAGAGGGAGTCTTCTGGAAATATTGGGCAATAGAAGGAGCTGGAAGGGTCAGCATCTCCCCAAGGAAACCAATGGCGTCAACCAATCTTGATGGAGATGTAGTGGATGTGCACATGTTTTTATTTTGAACCCTAGTGTGGGATAAGTAGTAGATGTAAACATGTTTTGGTTTTGATCCCAAGTTTGGGAAGAGGAACAGACTTGTGATAGAACAGGTGACGTTTATCTACTAGGAATTGAGTCACCTCAGGTGGGGGCATGGTATTTGCCAGATGAAACACATCTTCGTACAGAATCTGAGAGGAGGCTGGGGCTTTTTGGCTCTTGGTATTGTTTGGCTGTTGATCACTTACTTCAAGATGGTCTTAGAGGGCACCATTTCAGATAATTTTTTGGGCCTCCAGGTTCCAGCTGTTTCCAGCAGCTACTTTGGTTGAACCGCTGGTTTGCTGAAACCCTGCCAACTATGCCAGGGGAATTGCTACCAGTAACTGAGTCCAAAAAGTTCTACTTATCTTGTTCCCATTAACCCCTTTTCTCTCCTATCTAAGGTAGGTGGTTTGGAAGGGAAGTATAAGAATTAAAGATTCCCAGATAAAGAACCCCAGGTTTAGAAAAGGCAGAAGCCTACACGGAGGAGGGGAATGCTGCAGAGACTGATGCACCAACCAAGTACCATGCATGTTGAGGACCTAGACCCTCTGCTTACATGTAGTAGGTAGGCAGTGCTGTCTGCTAGTAGGGACTACTTCTGACATGGACTGTGATGCCAACTCATGGATTACTGACCCCTTGTGGCCCTTGCCAGGCCACAGAGGAGGAGGATACAGGCAGTCCAGATGAGATTCGATAGGCTGAGGTCAGATGATAGAGAAGGAGAGCTTCCCCTTTCTGAGGATTAGGGGAAAGAGGGAGTGAGGAGGTATGAGGAAAGCAGCATAGGACTGGGGGGACTAAAGGGGAGGGGCTCCATTAGAGATGTAAAGTGAATACATTTTAAAAAATGTAACTGTAAACAAAAAGTAAATTATTCTGATGAAAATCACATTATAAAAAGCAAATTCTAAGATTCAGGTATTGCCTTGGTATGTAAATGATGATAGATTAACATGTTAACGACAAAATTAATGAGGAGTCCATTGAATTCTTTAAAACTTAGATGGTAAAATTATGAGGTTTACTATAATGAAAAACATGTAGCCTAATTTATTTGCTCAAGGACCACAATCCTGACTAAGATGATCTGATAACACTAAGGGTGTAGATGTGGCACATATCCAGGGCAGTAGTCTTAGTAAACTCCCTGTAATACTATCATAAAGATTTATACTTTTAAGTAGAGTATTTGTCATCTTAGCAACTTGACCTAGGTATGACAAATTAGAGTAGGTGGGATGGCTCAGTAGACAGAGGTGCTTATCTGCAAGACTGACACTATGATACCAGTCATCAGAATCTATAGAAAGATGCCAGGAAACAAAGAAACAAATAAATACTTTATAAAGTATATAAGATGAACTTAAAGACTTCTTTTCATTCTTTTTTGTGTCTGGAATGTTAGCTTCTAACAATACAATTTGCTTTAATAAGGTAAGATCTTCTATAAGTTTATTTTCAAGTTTCATTGACATTCTAAATATCCCCTTGCAAATTTAAACATCCTTTCTCTCAATTTTAATTGGTAAGTTGCAGAATTGAACAATTTTGTAAAATAAACATCTGAGATAAGCCATATCATGCCATTTTGAGTATAACCATTATTGTATTGAATGATGTCTTATATCCATCTTATTTGCTTAGTTTCTTTAATTGCTGCAGCTATTTCCATTTCATCTCCTTAGTTGGTACTTTGTCTGCTTTCCTGATGCATTTCTGATTACTCTCACCCTAATGAGAACTGCTAAAGACTCTCAGTAGGTAACTATAAACAATAAAATTTGTAAATCATTGTGATCCAAATAATCATTTAATTGTCCCTCATTTCCAGATAATACGTTATCAATCAAACTATATTTATTAAATTTGTAGGAAAATACTAATTACTTCCATTCTATAAGTGGCCTTACTAAGATTTGTTTATATTTTATTACTTATCTCTCTTCGCTGTGAATAAATGGAAATATTAACATTTCAATAGCTGTAATACTTGAATATTCACATTTTATAAGTATAGCCACATAATGTCTTAGAAAAATATGTATTTCAGTAGAATATGTTATAAACCTAGACTATTTTTTCATAGGAACTTATCTGTGAAGGTGAGACAGAAAGAGCATTATCTACGATGTGAAGTCAAAGTCATTCTGAGCAAAGTAGTGACTTTTTCCAAAAACAAACTTGTGTAAGTTGAGGAAGAAAGATTGTAAGAACGAAAAGAGATATATAGTAATATGAAATGATGTTTTCCAGATATAAAAGGGACACACATGAATTCACAGAGACTCGGGCATTATCCACAGGGCCAGCACAGGTACAAAAGAGATGAAATTTCAACTTTAAGAGAGGAAAGGAGCCAAAACCTTTCTTGCCCAACCAAGAAGCTATCCCTAACTGACAGTAGAAAACAAAAGAAAATTAGTTTTCTCCAATGTAGTTTCACTGAGTACATGAACAACATTTAGGAATGGGCCCTGTGGCAAAAAACAAGCAAATAAACAAAAAAAGCTCAATGTTAAGTATTTTTGTATATAATTTGTCTCATAATGCTTCATTTGGGCATTTCTTTTTATATTGCTGGTATTTTGCTTATAAATTGTTTTTTTCTGACTAAATGCTTTTTGGGGTATGGGAGATGGTTTTGTGTATGTGTGTGTCTGATTCTTGTACTTTTTCTTTTTCTAATTCTGCTTTTTCTCCTGTATTTTTTATTTTTCTGTTTGCATTCTACAGAGATGATGAAGATACAGACCTGGGTAAGTATCATGGAGAAGATCATTTTCAATCAAGTATAGTTGAGTATAATCTAAATAAAAATTTTAAAAATTATAAAAGAATGACATTAAAAAGTGATGTCAATACAGTGTCCTCCCCTTTCCATCTCCAGTGCAAACACTATTTCCCAGGTCTTATCTCCAACTGCAGGCAGGCAGCCATCAATGCAGAGGCATGGTCTGCCGTAGGTCATCAGCAATAGATCCCATCCCTAGTGCCCTGTGTACTCCAATCCCTATCTGCCAGGCATGCTCCATTCCTAGTCCCCATCTCCCACCACAGTCCCAGAGGCAGGCAACCATCAGAAAACAACAGTTCCAGAGACCAACTGACATCAAATCAAGGACCAACAGAGACAATCATAATGGTCCAAGAGCTCCCCACCTGCTTCCTGGATCACACCTCCACTTACAATCCCAGAGACTAGCAACCATCAGAGAATAACAGTTCTCCCTGTGCCTTTGGAGGCCTGCTATTACCTGGGAACACAAGAGGCCTGCTACCACCCAGGAATATGTGCTCAACCTACAATCCTATAGGCCTACTCCCATTAGGTACCAACAGACTTAACACCAGAGTCAACCAGGTGGCTAGAAGTCAGCATAAAAACACAAACCAAACACAAGGACATATGAGACCTCCAGAACCCAGGCATCCTACTTCATCAAGTCCTGGATTCCTTAACACGCATGACGCTCACTAAAATGACTTTAAATATTATGAAAATGATAGAGGTACTTTAAGAGGAAAATAAACCCCTTAAAGAAATACAGAAAAATATAATTTAAAAGATGAAGAAATGATTAAAACTGTTCAAGATCTAAAAATGGAAATAGAAGCAATAAAGAAAACAATCTGCGGCAGTCTTGGAAATGAAACACCAACGAACAAAAACAGGAACTACAAACATAAACATCACCAACAGGAAACAAGAGATGGAAGAGAGACTCTCAGTCGTAGAAGATAGGATTGAAGAAATTGATACATCCGTCAAAGAAAATGTTAAACCTAAAATGTTCCTGACACAAAACATCCAAAAAACTGGGACACTATGAAAAGACCAAACTTAAGAAAAATAGAACTAAAAGAAGGAAAAGATTCCCAACTCCAAAGCCCAGAAAATAACCTCAATAAAATCTTAGAAGAAACTTCCCCAATCTAAAGAAAGAGATGCCTATAAATATATAAGAAGGTTACAGAACATGAAATAGATAGAACCAGAACAGAAAATCCTCCTGCAACGTAATAATCAAAACACTAACTATACAGAACAAAGAAACAGTATTAAAACCTGCAAGGGAAAAAGACTAAGTCACATATAAAGACAAACTTAACAGAGTTACATGTGACTTCTTTTTATTTTTATATTAACATTTTTAATTTTTATGTATACATTTATATAATTACACACATATATAGAATAAACTACCTTTAACAAGAAGAATAATAACACAATCAGGAATTATATAAATGTTACATTCTTAATGCTTTGGCTATTTGTATTTGACAGCCTTGAAGAAAACATCTTTTATATCTTGGTGCATCTAAAATTCTGAATGTACAGCAATCTCCATCACATACTGTCATTATCAATTTAAAGCATCTTTCTAGGACTTAAAATATATTAACCCTTAAACAACTAAGCTTCATTGTAAAGCTAAGCTACCTGGTCTTCTACTTCATCAGAGACTTAATAAGAAATAAATTTGATCACCTGAGTATGCTGAGAATGCAGGTTAGTAGCTTTCCAAATGAGAAGATGATAGAGACAGTTTGCTACTCTAATAGTCACCCAAAACTCTCTATAATGTTTGAGGATCTTCCTGAGCTTTCTGGTTTAATATATCTGACAGACATTTGTGACAGGAACTAGTGAGGACTTGCTTACCCTGTCTTGGCAGAGGATGGCCATTGACTCTGCCTGCATCTAAGCTTGCCCTTTTTTTAGGCAGAATTCTGTCTGTGCTAGAAACAGGACATTTTGCCCAGTGCCTTGTTTGACACTTTTGAAGTCATCTCTATAAGGAGATTCTTTGTTCCTCATCATCCTCTTTGAGTAGGCTGGGTGTTGCCAAGAATTAACCTGTCTCATAGTCAGTGAATCTTTAAAATAACAAAAACATTTTTAAATGCCATATTCTGCATGTCTCTGAGATTCTTGAAGACTTTAGCTTTTTTACCTTGTCTTTCTTTAGAATCATATTGATATGTTGCACCTAAGGTGTATATTCTTGTGATAAAAGTAAACTAGTAATTGATATGACCATGATTTGATCAATTAACATTAACTTTTATCAGATAATAGAATGGCTACTTCATCTTGCTTCGTGTTTGCTTAGAATACAGTTTCCCAACTCTTTACTCTGAGGTAATGTCTATCTTTATTGCTGAGGTGTGTTTCTTTTATGCAGCTGAATGATGGATCCTGTTTTTGTATCCATTTTGTCAGCCTGTGTCTTTTTACTGGGGAGTTAAAGCCATTGATATTAACAGATAGTAATGACTAGTGGTTATTTATTGCGTGTGTTTTCCTGGGTGAAGTTAGCCTTCTTTTGTTGGAGTTTTCCTGCTAATACCTTCTGTAGCAATGTATTTGTGGTTAGGTACTGATTAAACTTGGTTTGTCATAGAATATCTTGTGTTCTCGATCTATGGTGATTGAAAGTTCTTCTGGGTACAGTAGTTTGCGTTGACATTTGTGGTCATTTAGTGTTTTCATGGCTTCTGTCCAGTCTATTCTAGCTTTCATAGTATCTGTTGAGATGTCAGGTGTAATTGTGATGGGTTTGCCTTTATATGTGACTTGACCTTTTTTCTCTTGCAGTGTTTAATAGTCTTTCTTTTTACTGTACATTCAGTGTTTTGATTATTATGTGATTATTATTTAAAGTCTTCTCATTTTGCTTCATGGGTGTTCATATCTCCAGGTCTTGCTGTGTTAGGATCGCTGGTTTCTGGTGTTGTTATATGGCTCTGAGTTTTGTTACTAGTCTTTTTACACTGTACTTTAGGAATCTGTTTATCGCTGGTGTTAGCAGGCCTAGAGGTTCCTCCAATGAGGCCGCTGTCTGTGTACCACATTGGCCAGACAGGCTGGGAGCAAGTAAAGAGAACTCCAAGCCATAAGTTGTTTTCTAGGTCTCCCCAGAGGCCTACTCAGGATGTTGGACACTGGATGTCAGAACCTGCACCCACATTAGCTGGGTTCCCAGGCTGTATCTCAGTTGGTTCAGGCAGGAGAGGAGTGGGCTGACAGATTTTCAAGTCCAAAGTTGCTTAGGTGACCTACAGTTCTTTTTGAGATGGCAGGGCTCTGTCTATCTGCTGTGTTCCAGATGGGTTAGGTCAGTAAGCCGCTGGGGACCTGTGAGAGACTCAGCTTGAAGCTGCTCAGGTGCTCTGCAGACCTTTTTGAATGATAGAAAATATGAGTCTTGCTCTGCGCCAGACTCAGTTCTGTCTATCTGCTGTATATCCCAGATGGTAAAGAGCTGGGGAGTTGAGGGGAACCAGAGCCCATAGCTGCTAGGGTGTTCTACAGACTTTCTTGATATGGCAGGGCTCGGCTTATCTTGTCTGTGCCCCAGTTGTGCCCTGAGAGAGATTAGAGCTCAAAGCTGCTCAGGAAACAGTGGCTGATATGGGATGTGGCCCGAACAGATCTCTGCTCTGTGACCTAGTTGGACTAGGTGGCGGGGTAAGATCATAGCCAGAAGCTGCTAGCAGGATAGCAGATAATGAGGGCTGTGGTCTGAGAAGGTCTCTGCTCAGCCTGTTAGCTGTGTGTCTTAACTATGTCAGAGTATTATGCTTCAGGCAGGTGGGCAGAGACAGACAAAGGCCTGAAGTTGCTAGTAGGATGGCGGCTAAAGCAGATTGTGGATACATTCATAGATTTAGCTCGGCCAGTAGGCTCCTTGTTACAAATGGGACCAGCTGGTAAGTAGCGGGCATGGAGGAGGAGGGGCAGGTGGGGAAGCTGTGAGAAATCAGATATCCAAGCTTCTCAGAAGCTTCACAGTCACTCTTTAGATGGCGGGGTTCTGCTTATCTGTTCTGTGACCCAGCTGGTCTTGGCAGCAAGCAGCTGCCCCCACATTAGGAAGGCAGCTAACTTGGATAGTGTCCTGTGCCAGGACTCAGCTCACATCCCAGATTTGGCAAGCAGTAGATGGGTAGTGATATCCTGAAGCTTCATGGATATCCCAGAGTCCTTCCCAAGATGGCTGCTAATGTAGGCTGACTCTTGGGATTTTTCTGGGCGTTATCTGGCTAGCCAGGCATCAGACCCACCCGTGTGCCACATAATGTGGATCCCACTCAACTGGGATTCAGCAGGACTGGTGTTCTGTAGCTCTCAGTTTGGTCTTTAGCTCACTGTGTCGTCATATCTTTGCTGGTAATCAAGCGCAGTGTGCAATCAGTGCGGCCATCTTGGATTCCCCCCACATGTGACTACTTAGCAGACACTATGGAAGCCAGAAGGACCTTGGCATACAGCAGGCAGACACTAAGAGACCACAAATGTCATCTCAGACTACTATGCTCAGGAAAGCTTTTATATCACCATAGATATTAAAAACAAGATATTCTATGATAAGTCAAGTTTAATAAGTACATATGCACAATTCCATCCCTACAGAAGATACTATAAGGAAAACTCCAACCCACACAGGCTAACTACACCCAGGAAAATACCACAAATAAATAACTCCACGTTTGCAAAACCCAAAGAAAGGAAACACACACACACACACACACACACACACACACACACACACACAATAGACTATAAACATCAAAATAATAAGAATTAACAACCAGTGGTCAATAATATTTCTCAACATCAATGGTCTCAACTTCCTAGTAAAAAGCACACGCTAACAGAAAGGATGCAAAAACAGGACCTATCATTCTTCTGAATACAAGAATCACACCTCAAAAATATAAATAGACCTCAGAATAAAGGGCTGGAAAAAGGTCTTCCAAGCAACGGACCCAAGAAGCAAGCTGGAGCAGAAACTCTAGTATTCATAAAACAGACTTTCAAACAAAATTAATCAAAATCAACGGGGAAGGACACTTCATATTCATCAGAGGAAATTGCACAAAGACGACATTTTAATTTTGAGCAATTAGGGTCCAAAGGCAACAACAAACATGTTCATAAACAAAACATTACTAAAGCTTCAATCACTCATCAAAACACACATATTAATAGTGGGATATTTCAACACTCCTCAAGACAGAAACTGAATAGGGAAATAATGAAACTAATAGGCATTATGAATCAAGTGAAGGTAACATATCTACCGAACATTTCACCCAAACACAAAAGAATATATCATCTTCTCAGCATGTCACAGAAGCCTCTCAAAAATTGACCATATACTCACTCACAACATACAAGAAGACTGAAATAAGACTTTGAATCTTATTAGACAACAATCGATTAAAGCCTGAACTCAACAAATAAAACAACAAAAAGTCTACAATCTCATAGAACCTGAACAACTTCCTATTCAATGACCTCTAGGTCAGGGACAAAATAAAAAAGTAGATATTAAAGACTTTCTAGAATTCAATGAACATGAAGGAACAACATACACAAACTCATGGGACTCAATGAAAGATGTTGTAGTAGGAAAGTTCTTAGTGCCTTCATAAAGAAATTGGAAAGATCCAATACTAACAGCTTAACAGCATACTTGAAAGTTTTAGAAGAAAAAGAAGAAAACACACCAAAGTGGAGTAGATGATAGGAAATCATCAAACTCAGAGATGAGATCAATAAATTAGAATAGAGGAAAACAATACAAAGCGAACAATTACAAGGAGAACAAATGATACAATGAAACTTACAGCTGTTCTTTGAGAAAACCAAAAAGATAGAAAAACCCTGAGATGATTCTTGGATGTGTTCTGTCTTTCTCTCCCTTTCTCCTCCCACCCTCCCATTCTCAATCTCTCTCTCTCTCTCTCTCTCTCTCTCTCTCTCTCTCTCTCTCTCTCTCTCTCTCTCTCTCTCTTTCCCTTTCTCAATCTCTGTCTCTCTTTCTCTTCCTCCCTCATCCCTCTCTTCTTCCTTTCTTCTCTTTGTCTCCTTTTCTCTTTGTCTTTTTCTGCCCTCATGGCTCTATGCCCATTTGTCTGTCTGCATGTGCACAAATCCAAGCATTTTCTACCCCTTCTCCAGTCCCTTATCCATCTCCCCCAAATAAAATTCCTTATAAAAGAAAAAAATTCTTAGACAAACTAACTAAAAGGCAGAGGGAGAGTATCCCAATTAAATAAATCATATTATGAAAAGGGAGACATAACAGCAGACACTAAGGAAATAAAAAAATAGGTCTTACTCTAAAAGCCTATATTACACAAAACTGGAAAAGCTAAAAGAAATGATGATTTGCTTGATATATTTCACTTAGCAAAGTTAAATAAATATCAGATAAAAATTTAAACACTCCTATAACCCCTAAGGAAATAGAAGCAGTCATCAAATGCCTCCAAACCCATAAAAGCACAAGGCCAGATTGTTCTGGTGTACAGTTCTAACAGACATTCAAAGAAGAAATAATATCAATACTCCTCAAACTGTTCCACAAAATAGAAACAGAAGAAAGATTACCAAACTCACTCTATAAAGCCAGCCACCCTAAATCACAGAGTCATACCTAAATCACACAATGACCAACAAAGAAAGAGAATTTCAGACTAATTTCACTCATGAATATTGATATACAAATAATCAATAAAATATTCACAAACAGAATCCAAGAACACATCAAATATACCATCCACAAGAATCAAATAGGCTTCATTCCAGGTATGCAAAGATGGTTTAAGATATAAAAATTCATCAATGTAATACACCATTTAAACAATTTGAAAGAAAAAAAAGAGCACGATCATCTCATTAGATTCAGAAAACGTCTTTGACAATATACAACACCTCTTCATGATAAATATCTTGGAGACACCAGGGATACAAGACCCATACATGAACATAATAAAGACTATATACAGCAAGTCAATAGCCAACATCAATTAAATGGAGGAAAACTCAAAGCCATTCCATTAAAATCATGGACAAGGCAAGGCTGGCACCTCTGTTCATATCTCTTCAATTAGTACTTTAAGATCTATCTACAAAAATAGGTCAGCCAAAGGATATCAAAGGTATCCAAACTGGAGAGAAAGAAGTCAAAATATTGATATGCTCAGATGATGTGGTAATATATATACATACATATATATGTACATATGTACATATATGTTATATATACATGTGTGTGTATATATGTATATATATGACCTCAAAATCCAACAAAGAACACTTACAGCTGATATACACCTTCAGCAAAATGGTTAGATACAAGATTTTTTTTTTTAAATCAGTATCCTTCATTTATCCTAAGGACTAATGGGCTGAGAAAGAACTTAAGAAAACGATACTCTTCACAATAGGCACAAAACTTTTAAAGAATCTTGACGTAACTATAACCAACCAAGTCACTAAACTCTATAACAAGTACTTCAAGTCTCTGAAGAAAGAAATTGAAGACAATATCAGAGGATGGAAAGACTCTCCATGCTCATGGATCAGGAAGATTAACATAGAAAAGTGGACTTATTACCTAAACCAATCAACAGAATCAATGAAATCCTAATCAAAATACCAAAATAATTCTTTACAGACATTGAAAGAATAATTCTAAAATTCATGTGGAAAAACAAAAAAAACCCAGTATAGCCAAAAAAAATTTTTTTTAAAAAAACCTATACTACAGAGCAGTAATAATTTTAAAAAGTGTAGTACTGGCATAGATTAGACTGGTTGATCACTGGAATTAAATTGAAGATCCAGAAATAGATACACATGCTTACACATCAAAATTGATTTCTGATAAAGGAGCCAAAACCATACAACGGAAAAAGACAATATCTTTAACAAATGGTGATGATATAACTTGATGTCTACTTGTAGAAAGGTACTAATAGATCCATATACATCATCTTGCACAACAATCAAGCCTAAGTGGATCAAAGAACTGAACATAATACCAGATACACTAAATCTATTGCAAGAGAAAGTGGAGAAGAGCCTTGAACTCATTCACAAGGAAAACAACTTACTGAACAAAGCATCAATAGCTTAGGCTCTAAGATCAACAATTAATAAATGAAATTTCTTGAAACTGAGAAGCTTCTCTAAGTCCAAGGACACTGTAATTAGAATAAAACTACAGTCTACAGATTGGAAAACGATCCTCACCAATCCTACTTCTGACAAAGTGCTAATATCCAAAATATATGAATAACTCAAGAAATTAAACACCAACAAACAAAATAACATAATCAAATAATGGGGCACAGAACTAAACAAAGGATTTTCAACAGAGTAATCTTGAACGGCAGGGAAGGACTTACAGAAATGCTCTTAGTCATTAGGGAAATGCAAATCAAAATGTCTCTGAGAATCCATATTACACCATGCAGAATGGCTAAGATCAAAAACTCAAGTGACAACACATGCTGGTGAGGAAGTAGAAAAAGGTGACCACTTCTCCATTACTGGTGGGAATTAAACTTGTACAACCACTTTGGAAATCAACTTGGGATATTTGCTTGTAAAATTGGGAGTAGTTCTACCTCAAGATCCAGCTATACCACTCCTGGATATGTACCCAAAAGATGTGCCACCATATAACAAGGACACTTTCTCAACAATGTTCATAGAAGCTTTATTAATAATAGCCAGAAACTTGAAACAACTTAGATGTCCTTCAACTGAAAAATGGGTAAAGAAACTGCAGTACACTTACACAATGGACTACTACTCAGCTATTATAAACAAAGAAATCCTCAAATTTGCAGGCAAATGGATGGAAGTACCAAAGACCATCTTAAGTCAGGTAACCCTGAACCAGAAAGACACACTTGGTAGGTACTCACTTATAAGTGGATTTTAGCCACATATTATAGGATAAATATACTACAAAAAATGGCCAAAGAAGGTAAGGAAAAAGGGGGATCCAAGAGAACATGCTTAAATCTCACCCAGAAAAGGGAAGAGAACAGACAGATGTAGTGGTTAAAGGGAGGGACCAAGGTAGGAGAGGAAACACAGAGACATACTAGCATGGAGATCAAACCCAGGGAAACACAGGGCTGAAGGGCAAAGGCTCGTACAGAAAAAAGACTCTGTGGGTGATGACATCACTGAGAAAAGCTTGTGATCTATGTTGGGGTAGGCTTCTGGGGGCATATAAAAGGGACTCTATCAGAGATCCTTAGTAGCAAGGGCCATAGAGACTAAAGAGGACACCTAATGAGACAACTCTTCTTGTAGAGGGAGAGAACACCAACCAAAACACAAAATCTTTGACACACAATTCACCCTCCCACAAGATGTGCAGGGATACTGACATAGCAGATATGCAGAAACTGAGGAAGGGTCCAAACAATGCATGCTCCAGCCCAGTATCTACCCCATGGAAGAGAACCTACCCCTGACACTATTAACTATATTTTGCTATGCTTGCAGACAGAAATCAAGGAGAGTTGTCATCTGAGAAGCTGCACCCAGTAATGCCTAGAAACCTATGCTTAGACTCATAGGCAACACTGCGTAAAACAAAGGGAGCCTTACAGAGAAGTCAGGGAAGGGGAAAACAGCATGGATGTGACAGGAGCTTCTCAAGAAGACCAACAGATACAATTCATCAGGGCCCAGAGGGGCCTGCTGACACTGAAACACAAACCAAGGACTGTGCATGGACAGAACCAAGGCCCCTAACAAAGATGAGGCTGATGGGCAGCTCAGGCTTCATGTGGGTCCTCTAGTAAGGGGAGAAGGGGCTCTCTCTCACATGGATTTCCTTGCCAGATTTTCAGCTAATTCACTGCCTTGCCAGGCCACAGGAGATGAGGACATGTTCAGTCCTGATGTGTCTTTATGAGCTACAGTGAATGAGAAGTGGGTCCCCATTTTCAGAAGAATAGGGGAGGATGGGGGAGAGGGAGGAAGGTTAGGACTGGGAGGTCAGGACGATGGGGCTGAGACAAGGATGTAAAATGAATGAGTGAATAAACATGAATAAATAAATAAATTAAAACCTCTGTCATATTTTCAAGTTAAATACTAAATATGTTATTAATTCTCACATTTGAATACTGTTTTTACTTTCATTATATATATATATATATATATATATATATATATACATACCCTTTAAGCAAAAATAAGTGTTAATAATCTTAGTTTTTCATTTCCTCTATCAAACATCAGATGCACTACTATAATGAGGCCACACCCGTCTCCTTATATTCCCAATCAATCTCATGTTTACTTCAGCAGCCAAACGAGCTACCATGGTTTTTACTTCAGTTCATGCTCTGTCAAAATAGAGTGCAGGTAACAGATTCTGAATCGTAATGCCACCATGTGCAGTGTTTATAGGTGTCTCCTTTCTAACTAGCACTGAGAACAGAAATTTATTCTAGAACCAATGCAAATCCAAGCCCTTGCCTAAACCTTCCATTTTCAGTTTTTTCCTTGCTGGATACAAACTCAATACTTGCTTCAAATTAGGAGATTAAAAGATTAGTAAATTAAACAGAGGATTAATATTAAAATAATTAACTATGATTTAAAAACACTATAAACTCTAAGGAAATACTGTGTTATGACTAAATGCATAATCTTCATGTAAATATTTTAAGAAGGTGTATTAATTTGTCTTATACTGCTATAACAAAATGCTTCATGAAGGTTACAATGCAATACATATTTTTTTATTTCACCTCATGCTAGTTCTATATCTCCACTCATCAGGTAGTGGCTATATTACCAGGAGAATATCTACATATCAACATAAAAGGGAACAGTAACATGTATTTTGACATATTTTCTCTCTAGTGTCATCTTACTCCATGGAGAATCCCTCACCTTTCCTTCCCTACTACAACTACTGTTATTATGAGAGAAACAATAATACTAACTATTGGAAATAGGTGGTCTTCTATCTATCTCAAAAGAAATTGTTTTTATTGTTAGTTTAACTTGGATTAATTCTTCCTTCTTTATCACATAGTTAATGAACAGGGAGCTTATCCTATGATTTAGAAGACATGAAATGAATTGAGCTAGAAATGATCATAATGAGTGAGTTAACCCGGAAGCAGAAAGACTCAAATGGTATATACTCACTTATATCTGCATGTCCCACAAAAGTCTTCACTTACCAGGAAACTGGGACAGAGGGAGGACATCCTATTGGGACTCTAGATGAGAGAAGCATGGGAGAATAGCAAAGTAAAAGGATCCAGAGGGTCCTAGAAACCTACAAGTAGAACATTATGGTAGGCAGATTTGGGCCAAGGGGTCCCGCTCAAACTAAGGCACCAGCCAAGGACAATACAGGCGGTCAACTTTAAACCCCTACCCAGATCTAGCCAATGGTCAGAACATTCTCCACAGTTGAGTGGAGAGTGGGATATGACTTTCACACGTACTCTGGTGCCTCACATTTGACCATGTCCCCTGGAGGGGGAGACCTGGTGGCACTCAGAGGAAGGACAGCAGGTTACCAAGAAGAGACTTGATACCCTATGAGCATATACAGGGGGAGGAAATCCCCCTCAGTAACAGTCATAGGGGAGGGGAGTAAGGGGAAAATGGGAAGGAGGGAAGAATGGGAGGATACAAGGGATGAGGTAACTATTGAGATGTAACAAGAATAAATTAATAAAAACTTAGAGACTTGATACCCTATGAGACTATATAGGGGGACGTAATCCCCCTCAGGAACAGTCATAGGGGAGGGGAATAATGGGAAAAGGGGGGGGGGGAGGAATGGGAGGATACAAGGGATGGGATAAACATTGAGATGTAACAAGAATAAATTAATAAAAAAATTATATTAAATATAAAAAAAAAAACTTAAAAAAAAAAAAAAAGAAGACACGAAACAATGCTGGACTTGAAATAGGAATAGATGACTCACTTCCAGAAACCAATTCTCAGAGAGCTCAAACATCACAAAAAATTTCTCCAATAATATGTATTATGTCCACTATAAAAGTATAATTGGATTATGTTACTTTCTTCTTAGTGCCTCAAAATAGTGACAAGTATCAGTACATGTACCCTTATACAACACACAAAGTAGCTCTAAGGTATAACAAAACAAGTTTAACCATCACAGACAAGTTGTGGGGCAGAGTCTAAACAGAAAATTTGGCTGGATTAGCCAGACTAAAGCATGGAAATTGACAGCAATTTAAACTGCTGGGAATTCTCTGAGGTTCCATCCCTGACTGGCTTTTGTTTTTTGTATGTTTGTTTTGTTTTTTATTAATTTATTCAGATTACAACTCAATTGTTATCTCATCACTTGTATCCTCCCATTCCTCCCTCCCTCCTGCTTTCACCCTATTTCCCTCCCCTAGGTGTATGACCGAGGGGGAACTCCTTCCCAACTATGTGGCACTCAGATTGGCTTTTGAAACAGTCTGAACAACCTGTTGCTCTAGTTTCTAGCTGAACAGGAGGAAGAGACACACTTGGCCGACACTGGTGTAAGCAATTACAAATGGCTCATAGTAAGGTTCCATTTATTAATCTTAAATGCAATATTTATCTTTATCCTACACCAGAAACTTTGAAGAACAGACTTTAATAATGATACAAAACATTTTCCACCATATCTGCAAGCACATTAGGGCATGAAAGCACACCTCCTTTGAAAAGTAACTGGAACAATAAAGCCAATCATTTGACCTTGCCTTTCTGTCCATCATGAAAAGAATTTAACAAACACCATGAAATTTAAAAACAGATCTAACTGACAAATGATGAGCTAATCTCCATAATTTTAGGGGTTTATCATAATTAGAGAATAATTAATAATTTAATGATTGTGAAATTATTGACATTTAGATGAGTTATCTGAGATCATAAAATAAATTTAAATTGAACATTTGCAAATGTTACAACAACAAACGTAAAATTTGTAGAAATATTAAAGAAGATACTTTGGGTTGTAGGTAGATACAAGTAGTTTTAGATATGAGAAAATTATTGTTTTGTAACTATTTAAAATTTGTAATTTTAAACCTATAACAGTAAAGAAAAATTGTACCTAGAGACATAAGAATAGTATTATATTTGATGATGGTTATGGTATATGATATATATTTTTGCCTGCTACTAACAAATTTATTATCAGGTGTTTTGAAATGTGCTCATGAAAAATGAAACAAAAAAAGAAAAATATAATAAGGAAAGAAATGTCAGCATCACTATTAATCAGACACGATGTGCAAATTAATTTAATCAAAAGCTATCAATGTACATTAATTTGAATCATTATGTTTAAAAGGCTAAAATTGAAAAAAGAACAGAAGACAACTGAATTTCTACTATAGGTTAATGAGAATTTAGGTGGAATTGTTTTATCAAAATGTCAGTTTTACCATTCCATCACCTTTGGTACTAAAAAATAGAATATAGTTGAATCGAACAGCCATACTAAATTAGGCACTGAAGTTTTGTTTCCTAAACACAAAAGTATTATTATCTAATAATAACTCTATATGTAAAATAATAGCTGTAGTATATGTCCACATAATACTATTTTATAAAGAATATAAGCAAACAATTAGTATACATAAATATACACACCTTAGAAAATTATTATGATGTATGATGTATACTTTTATATTTGGCTGGACCTGAAATGACAGAAAAGACTGTTCAATGATATGGGCATGCATTGAGGTGATAAAATTTTTTTAAATATTGTGACTACTCCCTTAAGAACTTATGCTAAGAATGAGGATGAGACACATCATTTGCATTTTCTCTGATCCCAACACACCAGCAGCATTCTCTTTTGTTCTCCCTGAGGAAGAGCATTCACACTAGTGAATAGGTAGAGTAGATAAATGGTATTATTTTTAGCAGGCAAGTAAGCAAAGACAGAAAGTAAGTACACCCTGTAGAGTGGAAAGCAGATAAAATAAAAACACATTCTGAACAACTGTTTTTATTTATTGCTTTGGAAGCAAAACAACTAACAGAAAACATAATGCAGAAAAATAAGAGCTTGAGTTTACATAATGAAGCTTCTTTATTAATATAATACATTATAGATTATTTGATAATTGAACTTTTTATATTAAACAAATATTAATTTCATCCTGTATGTTCATAAAGAGAATAAGTACTTAGTAATATTCATGATACTAATAAATAGTGGGTATAATGCATCATTGATAAGAATCTGAAGGGAGAAATTATATATACAAATTGTACAGCACATTATAATTTTCTAAAATGATATTTTAATAGCCAGTGTATAGCTATATTTTTTCAAGAACCTTAGGGTAGAGCAAGTACTTCTATAATTTTACCTAGGCAATTTTAATGTTCAGAAAGAAGTGTTGTATTTGGATGAGAAAAATCAATCAATTGAGTTCATCCTTAGATAATTGATTGAGCCTCTTACACAACTTTAAAATATTTTGTCATACAAATTATAATCTCTATATGCATCTTATGAGTGTATAGTAATTTTGCAAACAATTATATCATTATACAATTCTAACATGTAAATATAAGACATTTTGATCACATATAAGACTTTTACCCATATGTATCTTCTTTTTCCTTACATAATTCCAGCTGTTTTCAGAATATCATTGGCAAATCTGTACAAAATAAAGGGAGGTGGATATTTGAGGTATTTGGGAGTGAAGTATATCAGTACTGTTTAATAAATTCTCTAAACATTTTATAGAAATGTTGAAATACAACAAGTTGTATATCAGAGTTCCTTTCCTTACATTTACATTGTGCTATCGACTATTATAATAGTATATGTTTCATCACATACTAAGCCATTGGTAGTTCGTGCGTTAATTTAAAATCTGTACTTTAATTACATTTTCTTATTTTTTTTTTCATTAGATACATTTTCTGTTTCAGTTTTCTAACCCAGAACAATATTACATTCTATTTTCATTTTGTTTTAGTAGCAATTTGTCTTTGGAGTTTGTTTTAGTATCTTTGTTTTTAATCACTTTAGGAAGTTTAAGGGATCTTAGAAGAGTGCAGTGCCTTCACATTGGAGTTTGCCGGATCTGCTCTTATGTACTGACTAGAATGTAGTATGACACCATAGGAGGAAGAGGGGGAAGGTGGCATGCTTTTTCCATCCTGCTCCGTTTTATCATGCTCCTTCTAAAATAAAACATGCTGTCAATGCAGAATCCACTGTAAGCTGAGGTTGTGTTTATCTTATTTCTCCTCTGTACATTTTTTTTTTTTTGTAAGAGAAGTGTCATGTTACCCAAGAACAACAGTACAGCTCATGTCTCTTGGTAAAATACAATGTAGCCTTGACTAAGTCATGCCATTGGAAGACAAGAAATGGTCAGGATGGCCATGGCTTCCTAAGGGTCAAGTAAATTGTGTATAGGAATTCATTGGTTAACTCCTATATAAAATCATTGTCACAAGAAATGAAGATCTTAGCTCAGGTGTACATTATCTAAACATTTGTCTTTCCAGGAACAGAGTGCCTCTGATCCGTTTCTCTAACTCTCCTTGGACTTAAACATAGTGATGTATACATCATTTCTGAAATATTTCTTCTTTCAGCTTTTAAAAAATATTTATTTCTCTGAAGTATTTATAATTAATTTAACTTCTCTTAATAGCTGAATAATGATAGTCAATTATATAAATGCACATTTTCATTATGATTTTATTGGTTGAATATGTAGGCTGTTTCTAAGTTCTTCCTGTTATGAACTGACCATCAATTTGACAAGCATGAGCAAGTAATTCTATTATTAAGATGTGGAGTCCTTTGGGCATATACATAGATTTGGGCATATGGCTATATTATGTTGTAGATTCATTTTTAGCTTTTTGAAGAACCTACACACATATTGAGTTCCATGGGGATTTACCATTTTTTCTCCTCAAAACAGTAAATGACTGTTCTATACATGTGTTTTATGTAGTCATAGATTGTTACACACCAGCCAAGAACAATACATGCAGTAAGCTTCAAACCCCTACCCAGATCTAGCCAATGGACAGGACATTCCTCCACAGTTGAGTGGAGAGTGGGGACTGACTTTAAGAGGAACTCTGGTGACCCATATTTGACCATGTTCCCTGGATGGGGAGGCCTGGTAGCACTCAGAGGAAGGATAGCAGGCTACCGAGAAGAGATTTAATACCCTATGAGCATATACAGGGAGAGGAAGTCCCGCCTAGTGACAGTCATGGAGGAGGGGAATGGGGGGAAAATGGGAGGGAGGGAGGAATGGGAGGATACAAGTGATGGGAAAACCATTGAGATGCAATATGAATAAATTAATAAAATATAAAAATAAAATAAAGGAAAATTATTACAATGCCTTTCTTTTTTTTTCCATTTTATTATTTTATTCATATTACATCTCGATTGTTAGCCCTTCCCCTGTTTCCCCTCATTCTTCCCTCCCTCCCACTTCCCCCTTCTCCCCTCCCCTATGTCTGTGATTGAGGGAGACCTCCTCCCCCTATATATGCTCTTAGAATATCGAGTCTCTTCTTGGTAACTTGCTATTCTTCCTCTGAGTGCCGCCAGGCCTCCTCATCCAGGGGACGTGGTCAGAAAAGGGGCACCAGAGTTCATGTGAGAGTCAGATCTTACTCTCCACTCAATGGTGGAGAATATCATGATCGTCGGCTAGGTCTTGGTAGGGGTTCGAAGTTTAATGCCTATATTCTCCTTGGCTGGTGCCTTAGTTTGAGGAGGACCCCAGGACCCAGATCTGCCTGTCATAAAGTTCTTCTTGTAGGTTTCCAGGACCCTGTGGGTCCTACTATTTCCTTATTCTTCCATATTACTCTCGCCTAAAGTCTCAATAGGATGTCTTCTCCTCTGACCCACTTTCTTGGTAAGTAAAGTTTTTCATGGGACGTATACCTTGAACTTGTGTTTTGATATAAGTGAGTACATACAATTTGTCTCTTTTTGCTTCTGGGTGAACTCATTCATTATAATAATTTCTAGATCATCAGATAAATGCAAATCAAAACGACACTGAGATTCCATCTTACCCCTATCAGAATGGCTAAGATCAAAAACTCAAATGACACCACATGTTGGCAAGGATGTGGAGAGAGAGGAACACTCCTTCATTGCTGATGGAAATGCAAACTAGTACAACCACTTTGGAAAGCTATCTGGCACTTTCTCAGAAAAATGGCAATAGGGCTTCCTCAAGACCCAGCTATCCCACTCCTTGGAATATACCCAGAAAATGCCCTATCATACAACAGGGACATATGCTCAACCATGTTCATAGCTGCTTTATACATAATAGCCAGAACATGGAAACAGCCTTAGTTTCCCACAGTAGAAGAATGGGCTAAGAAACTGTGTGGTACATTTACACGATGGAATACTACTCAGCTATTAAAAACAAGGAATTCCTGAAATTTGTGGACAAATGGATTGATCTACAATGCCTTTCTAATGCATAAATTTGTTTGTATTTCTTTGCTCACTCATATTTTAAAATTTTCTTATAAGTATTTCTTTCATTCTCATATCACACCATTTAATGAATCAGATATTGATTTCCTAAATATTTAAATTATTATCAAATAAAATGTATGAATTAAGGACAAGTACTGATGTCTCCACTAAGGAAAAAGAGCAAATTTAAAAGAAGACATTCAGTATTTAAAATATATTTTCAGTCGGCACAGGTTTTTGATATTATACTATATTTACACCATTTTCCTCTTCTATTAAATTTCTTCAATTCTCCCATGTACTACTGCTTGTTCACTTTCAAATTAATGAACTCATTTTTTATTATTGTTTTACATACACACATACAATGTGTGTGGTAGGGTGTGTGAGAGAGAGAGAGAGAGAGAAAGGGAGACAGAGAGACAGAGAGAGATGGAGACAGAGACAGAGAGACTAGAGAGCAAGAAAAAGAGTCCTCTGGATGGGAAGGCCTGGTGACACTCAGAGGAAGGATAGCAGGTTACCAAGAAGAGACTTGATACCCTATGAGCATATACAAGGGGAGGAAATCCCACTCAGGAACAGTCATAGGGGAGGGGAATTAGGGGAAAATGGGAGGGAGGGAGAAATGGGAGGATACAAGGGTTGGGATAACCATTGAGATGTAACAAGAATAAATTAATAAAAAAAAAAAAAAAAAAAAGAGAAACATGGAGAGAGAGAGGGGAGAGAGAGAGACTTGTGCTTGATCACTGCTTATTCTTGAATACAGCCATTAGTATTAATAGGGTTAGTAAATCCACCTAAGTTCATGATGGACAGCTTGGAGATCATGATTTAATTTTAGACCAATGTTTTAAGTATTTTGTTTTAAATAGTTTCTTTGATTATTTCATACATACACACATTTCACTTTTTTATTCTTTCCCCATCCTCTTTTAGTTTACCTTTTTAAAAATCCAACTTTCTATGAGATAAAATAGTTTCTTATGAGACATTCTATTATTAACACTCAAGATGTTCTAACAGAAGGTCAAACATACCATTTACAGGAAAGTTGCTTTTGTTTAAGAAGTAAACTCATAACAGCTCCAGAGAATTGTGGCTTTAAAAAAAAAAAATAATGGAACCTATAAATATCAAAGACCAGGTTTGACATTGATGGTAAACTGAGGCTGTGTAAGTAAAGACAATTATTGAGCACTCAGCATACTGTTCTCTGAGGGAGCAAAGCCTGATTCTCTGGAGCTGACAAAATACTCTCTAGGGCAGGCAAAAGGGTAAAGGAGGCAACACAAACCTGGTGGATGAAGCATTGTTTAACAAGCTACAACCACTCTACATATACACATACATACATACACATATACATATTTGGTGGATGGAGCAAAGCTCCAACAAGCCTCAACAACTCCACATAGACATATACGTATACACATACAGACATACATATATTTGGTGGATGGAGCAAAGCTCCAACAACTATTTTTTTCACCCATATCTTATATATTTTAGCAAAATCTTTCAAGAAGTCCAAAATCCACAATACACTTCAATTCTATTTTTCTCTAACTGAATGATTGCAGTGAATGTATGTAAGTAAAAAAGCATGTTCTGTAACACCCTCATGTGATCAAATGTTTTACATATTATGAATAAATTAATATTCTCAAAAACCCACATATATTCATAATTAAGCAACTTGTTATAAATTAACAAAGAATAAACAAGCAAGGTAATTTCATCATCCAAATTTTCTCACTGAAAGACTTCAAATTGTGGTTAAAAAGAAAGGATCAATTGTATTAATATTTATCTTAAAATTAATCTTATAAATAATCATGAGAGAATCACAAATCTAAACTTTATATACAAATCAGTTATTTCTACTTTGAACCCTCATTGTGTGCATCTAATCAACAGTTTTATTAAATCATATCAAGAATCTGAGGGGGGAAAAAGATACAAAAATTTAATCATCACTTTAATCACTAGCCCAGCTTTAGCAAGAGAGGCATGTCAGCTAACAGTAGTTGGAATGGCATTGTTCTTGCTCTCTGACCACATACACACACACACACACACACACACACACACACACACACACAAACAAACAAACAAACATATACAACTCTGGATCAACTTTTTTTTTTCAGAGTTTTTAAACAGAGTTTATTGTATTTAATACATTATAATACATTATAAAATCTGAAAAAAATTGTAGGAAAGCAGCAGACCGAAACGGGGGATCTCCAGCAGGTAATAACTCTGGCCCCTCTGCCAAACGATCAGCGTAAAAACAAAAAGGCAAGGTCACATCTGTGAGGTGGACAAAAAAAGTGTCAGTCCTATACAAACTACAGTCCGGATGTCTGTCTACCGTGTTTTCCGGGCAGTGTGCTCTTGAGCGGTTCTCTGAATTTCCTCCTGGTCCCTAGCTGACCAAACACAAAACCTCCACTTGCAAAGAAACACCAGCCAAGGTGTCTTGTTTGTTTAAAAACAAAAGAAAAGAGAGGATGAAGGAAAAGAAACAAAGGATGGCTGTTGGCAATTGAAACTGTAAGAAGACTCTGCCGTCTCTGCTCATGGCTTATTTACTGGACAGAGACCTCAGAGGCCCAGGACACACATGGTCACCACAGCCCCCACTGTTTCTCTCTCCCTCCCCACCTCTGCATTTCCTACCTTTGGACATACATATATATATATATATATATACATATATATATATGTGTGTGTGTGTGTGTATATATATATATATATATATATATATATATATATATATATATATATATATATATTATGTCTTGAGGATATCATGATTCCCATTGTCCCCATATGAATACACATGCGATTTCTAGTGGATATAAATATCTTTTATTCAATTTTAGGTTCAGAGCATGGTTTACAGTTCCAGCTGCACACAAATGTCCCTTTTCTCGTATTGTTATTGGTTGCGTATGTTTTCTTTTTGCATAAGAAATATGTCTGTTTAGTCCAGTGGCTCCTGTTTTATCCAGATGACTGAAGGTACTTGTGGCGTCTGCCTCAGTTCCCGCCGGAGGACATATTCACTGAACTGGGACGAGTCCACTCCTCCCCCACAGGAACCCACAATTTCAAATCCTCTTTGCTGCAACCGCTCAAGGACCTGGACTGAGTTGAGGTGGCAGTAGCCATTTAGAGGAAACCTGATGACGTGCGTTGAGTCGTGATTCCAGCCTGCATTGACTGAGTTGCACATCACATCGCCGATCTCTGGAAACACTTCTTCTAACAAGGACTTGTCCCCACTGAGCGTGATCCTTTCTCCGAGGTCGGGGGCCACAGGTACCACGAGGCACAGTAAGGGCCGTGAAAAACGGCCAGTCTCTCTGTCCTGCTTCCATCGTTCCATCTCCAACAACATCGATTGAAGTTGAAAATATTTTGCCTCTTCATATAACAAAGTATAGTCCTTGAAATCATCGGGAATCAGGAGTTTGGACGTTCGTAGGAAATTCAAGATATAACTGAACATATGCCCGTCTCTGTCGATGAAGTAGTGCTGCTTGAGGCTGTACAAAGCAATGGGCTCCATACCGTTAAAAAGCCTTCCAACTCTTGACTCGGGGTATTTGGTAAGGGTGGCCAGGCTGCTGGTGTAAATGTGGCCGCCCACATCAGTGTGGACGGGTGCATTGGATTTGGTGAGCTGCGCTGGAATTGGAACACCTTGATTGTTCAGCGGCGATGCCAGGGATCTGGTGATCAGAGGTCTTTACATATTGGGCCAACTGTCCCTTTGGCAGAGCCGCAGCACTGGCCCGCGGGCGCGAGCGAGGGCCAGCGGGAGGGCGGGGCGGTATTGCTTCTCTAAGTAATGCTGGAGGAGCAGTGCCCCCTCCACCACCCCCTCATTGCCCCACGGACCAAGGGATCCTAGCTGCTGTTGCAGTGAGCCGGCCGCGGGCGCTGCTGCGAAGAGCTGGTGTCCAGGACCACCTGGAGCAGGCAGGTTAGTTCCATCCTAGGCACCACCTCAGCTCAGCGGCAGCTCCCCTGCGGTGACACAGTCTGGGCGGAGCACTTGTTCCACCACTGGCGCTAACTCAGAGCAGCCGCAGTTCTCCTGCTGTGGCACAGGCTGGACAGAGCTCTCGGTTCCACCAGCTCTAAGACTCTGGTTGGACACAGTGTGCAGTTTGAATCCAGAATTCCTGGCTGAGATTGGTGGTCAGTTCGGGCCCTGAGTCAATAACTGACCACAGCACGCACTTTGGGCCAAAAGGCCCTAGCGGAGCTTGGTGCGTAGTCCCAGCCCAAAAATTCTGGCTGGACCCTGTGTGCATTTTGGGCCCAAAATCCCTAGCTGAGCTTGGCAGACGGTTCAGGCCCTGAGAATCTAGCCTAGTTCTGCCCGTGGTTCGGTCCCAGTGCTCCTGGCTGGACTTGGCAGGGAACACAGAGGCTGTGGATACCTTGGCCTGACCCAACGCTCATTCAGAGACCCAGAATCTGGATCAGCTCTTAAGAGAGAAGGACAGCAGGACACCAAGAAGAGACTTGATACCCTATGAGCACATACAGGGGGAGGTAATCCCTTTCAGGAACAGTCATAGGGGAGGGGAATAATGGGAAAATGGGAGGGAGGGAAGAATGGGAGGATACAAGGGATGGGATAAACATTGAGATGTAACAACAATAAATTAATTTTAAAAAAAGAGGGAAAAAAAAAAAAAAAGAAAAAGAATGTGCCTTTCTGAACTTCAAATTGTCCCGAATTTTTTCTACATCAAGTCCACTAATAAAAACATCTTAAGCCAACTTCCCTAACAATCTACATCTCTAAATTCTTCCTAAGGATGGTGATTGAATCATTAATCTGCTCCATCAGCAATACTTGAAGTAGATCAATCACTATTATTGTAAGTGATAATGACATTTCCCAGCTCCTGTAGAGTTTCATGCAACTCATAGATTTTGAGGAATGAGTTGATCACAAAGGCAACAAGCAGAGTGATACTCCACAACAGCCTCAAGTCTTCACTATAATAGTCCTCCGGGCTCAGCCTCTCTGAAAGATACTCACTGTGTTTGAGCTAACCAGTGGGAGGCATTGCATGAGTTGTAAAACTGTTTTGCTGTTTCTCTTGCATGGCCTCCAACATGAAAACAGACTGATCAAGGTAATGCTATCCCAGATAGATAATCTAGAAAGAATACAGTGAAAAGGGTGGTGTTTTCATAAGGCAGAAGAAGCAATGGTAAATCAGTAAAGTGAGGTTGGAGAAGAAAAATCTGAGTATAGAAAGTTTTATTGTAGAGAAAGCATGTGGGAACAGGGTGGGGTGCAAAGAGATGAGCTTTGGAGGGATTAATAAATACATGGGATCCATGAGGAAGCCACAGGGTTAAACTATCACGTCTAGTAATCTAAAACACAGTGGCATTTGAAAGATGATAATCCTCAGTCTAGGCAATTCCTGTTTTAAATTTAGTGTGTTTACTGCCAGCAGATCCTATCTGAGGAGTTGTTAATGGAGACGCAAGAGGTTGTGAAAACAATGCTGACTGTTTCTCTCCCTGTTGGTTTCCCACAGGAGCTAGTGGGTAAGAGTGTAATCATAGAGACACCATAATTCTTGGATCTAAAGTGTACAGAAATCAAGCTGGAACTGTGCTTTAAAATTTTTCCCTGTTGTTTAGCTTTTCAGATTGACAAATGATACAAAGCAGGCTGCTGGAGGAGTAAACATTCTTACGTGTCTTTCAAATCTTTCAAGTTCGCTAACTACCTTTCCACTGTCAGTGTAGGTATAACAATACAACTATTATGACTATAACCTACCCTGATTATAGATGAGGATCACTCTGTGAGAGGGAATGCATAGTATTAGAAAAAAGGTTGAAAACTACAACTTAGGAGGCCTTGGGCGTTAAAGGGAAACCTACTATTGAGGTCCTGCTAAATTGACATGGCATGAAAACCTTCTAAATATCTAAATAAAGTATGGGAAATTGATTTATAAGGGACAAACTAGTTATGCAAATGTGGAAAGTGTTGTGTGGAGGACATAAGAAAAAACATTTACTTAGCCCAGATAGGGAACTGATGAAAAATCAAAATAAGGATACACCCAAAGTCTAACTTAGTGGACCAATAATTTATAGGGTTACTTATGAAAATATAGTTGAAGGATTTCAAACCGTAAAAGAAATAATCCAAAGACAGCCACATCAATGAAGCCCATCCCAGGATGGGTGAAGGCTCATGAAATCTGTAAACCTGGAACTCACTGCCAACTTGCACCAGCTCAACATTACTATCTCTCTCAGGCAGCTCAGTTGGTTGCGTCTTCAAGGTAGCTTGACTTGTCTGAAAGTACCTTTAAGCAGTTCCGTCTACTTATGTATGGCTTGGGAATGAATGAGGCTATTGTACCTGATCAGTTTTGGAGACTTTTTCCTTAATTATACTTAGACATTTATGGTACAGAACAGTGTGTCTATTTAATACCCAGCTTAAACACTGGGAATATATCCTTTCAAAAGAAGCATAAGTATCTCAGGATATTATCCACTAATTTTGAGTAACTGGCATATTTGAAATATGTTGTAGTTTTATGCATAATGCTTAGAGAAATAGACATATGAAAAGATTTCTGAAGCTTAAGATTGCTTGTTAAATGTAGCATAGTCTCACAGAAAAATGGTTAGCAAGCAATACGAATTATGAAAGGAAGATTCCTTCTCGAAAAGAAAATGAAAGTGAATGCTGGTGGATGATGCTTTGATCTGAAACCAAGGATTTATAGTGGAAAGAATGTCTCTAAGATTAATGATTACATTTATACTCTATTAAAATAATGCAATATTGTATTGTTCAACAGAACAAAATTATATATATATGTATGTATGTATGTATGTATGATAAGCTAAACATATTTTGAGTTCCCACAGTGGATATTTATTAATTATTAGATCTCCAGAACTTTATTTCTAAAAGATTCAATTATTCATTTAACAAATATAACTTCAATGCTTAATATTTAAACATTAAATTTAATAATAAATACTATGTACATTTGCTTTTTTGTCATACGATTTGCATGTTTGTATGATTGCTCAAGAACTGCAATGTTTTTCATCCTTTGTTTCTTCAAGAGACATTTATTAACTAGTAGAATGAGCTATTATTTGCACCATGAACTCATAAAACATTGAGACTATTTTCAGGTGTATTCGTACATTAGAAGTGTCAACATATTTCAGAGCTTGAAACATTTAAGGTTTAAATACAAGTTGTTATTTAAATTTATCTTTTTAATTAATTCATTTTATGTGCTGATCATGTCCCCCTCCCTAGTCTCCTCTTAGTCTCACCTTCTCTTTTTCTTCCCCCTTATCCTCCTCTCCTAGCACTCAGAAAGGGGGAGTCACACTTCCCTACCATCTGACCTACCCTATCAAGTCTCCTCGGGACTCCCTGCATCATTTTCCTTTTTGGCCTGACAAGGCCTCCTCACCAAGGGAAAGTGATGGAATAGCAGACAGCAGAGACTTTAGCAGACACACCATGCTCCCTTTACTAGAGGACACAGGTCTGGGGGCCTACATCCTCTCCATGCATGGTCATTGGTTGATGCATCAGTCTCTGGAAGCCCCTCTGGGCCTAGATTTTTTAGCACTGTTGGTCTTATTGTGGAGCTCCTGTGTCCTCTGTGTCTTTCTATTCCCAGGCTCTTCCATAAGAATCCCTGCCCTCGGCACAAAGTTTGGCAGTGCTGGGAGGAGTCTATCAGAGAACATCTATAGTAGGCACCCATACTCTTCACTCTCTTCAACAGCTTCCTATGTCTAATCTATTTGCCTTTCTGAATAAGAATTTAGAATCTCCCTAGGATCCTCCTTGTACCTTATCTTCTTAAGGTCTGTGGATAGTAGCATGGCTATCCTGTATTATGCAACTGTTATCTGCTTATAACTTAGTATATACTATGTGTGTCCTTCTTGGTCTGGGTCACCTCATTCACTTAGGATGATCTTTTCCAGCTCCATCCATTTGCCTGCAAATTTCAAGATGTCCGTGTGTTTAATAGTTGAGTAGTACTCTACTGTGTAAATGTGCCTCAATTTCTGTATCCATTCGTCGGTTGAGTAACATTTGGGCTCTTTTTAGTTTCTGGTTATTATGAATAACGGCACTATGAACACCATTAAGTACATGCCCTTGTTGTATTGCACAGAATCTTTTGAGTATATGGCCAATAGTTGTATAGCTGAGTCTTGAGGTAGAGCTGACCTAAGTTTTCTAAGAAAGTGCCAGATGAATTCCAAAGTGGTTATACAAATTTGCACTCCCATCAGCAATGAAGGAGTGTTCTGCTTTCTATCCAATATCATACTAGCCACTGGATTTTAGAAAAGAATCTCCTCACCAGTATCTCTCTGTCTCCTGTCTCCTCCTCTCTGTCTGTCTGTGTCTGTCTGTCTTGTCTGTCTATCTGTCTATATGTGTGTGTGTGTGTGTGTGTGTGTGTGTGTGTGTACACATTCTCCCAAATGTGTATGCCTGTATAATGTATATGATGTGTGAGTGTTGGAACATTTCCAAGGAATGTGGTGTGTGTGTCTCTCTGTGTGTGTGTGTGTGTGTGTGTGTGTGTGTGTGTGTATGTGTGTGTATGCCTGTAGTGTCCACCTCAGGCAACTTCCTAAATCACCACCTTATACTATGACACAGGTTCTCTCACAGTAGCCAGTGGTGTGGGGTGCTCTATGTCTTTAACAATACCCATAGTTATAGGTCATTTTGTTCCTCATGCTTTCACAACAGCCATTTCCATTCAATGAGTCATCACCCAACTCATGGACAGGTTATTTAACTGTCTTCAAACAAATGTTTTTCTCAAAATATGAATAGTACAAGAACAATTATAATAGTACTTAAGTTAAATGTTTATTTTATTATATTCTGATTTTATATTCACAGCTCAGTCACCTGAATTACATAACCAGCAGATTAAGTTTTCCTTTACACCTTTAATTCTAAGGATTTTTAAAAATAGAATGTGACAATTTTATTGTCTTGAAATTATAATATGTTTACATAATTTATATTTCCTTTCCTCCATACAAAACCTTCCACTTATCCAATCCTTCTACTCTTTCAAATATATATATATACTGTGATACTTCTACATATGTCAGTGCAACTCATTCACTCTGTATGATATTTCTTGAATAATCAGTTAGAGACTTTTCCCAAAAGAAATGATTTCTCCTGCTCTCAATATCTCCAAGTACCTTTCAGTTCCTTCTCTAAGTTTAAGGCATTAATTCAGATATTCTAGAGACGTGAGGATGAACATTTCTATATAGAGTGGTATAAATGTTTTGATCTCTACTACATCTTTAAAACCATATGTTTATACATAAAACAAGAGAAATACTTTCAAGCTGTTTGTTTTTAATTTCTATTTCACCTTTGAGATTATAATTTAATTACCACATATCGCTTCCCTTTCCTCTCTACAAAATATCCTTTATATTGCTCTCATTCTGTCAAATTCATGGCCTAATTTCTCACTAGTTGTTAGTCAATGCATATGTATGCATAAATATACATGTATAAATGCACGGATATGTCTGAGTACATCCTATTCCTTCTGTTTAATGCAACTTGCATGTATGTTTTCAGGGATGACCAGTTGATACTGGGCAGTCAGTTGTTACGTTATTCCATGAGGAAGACCACCTCTCCACTCCCAGCTTTCCCCAACTAACTATAATTCTTTGTAATATATGGACTTGTGGGTTCTTCACTGTCAGTTTGACATGTCCTTTGATATCATAATTGTTCAATTTACATTTGGGAAGTCATACTGGTGAGACTTTATGAGTGTAGCTCCTACTGTTATTTGGATATAGTCAATATGTAATCTTAGGAATAATTTCGATTTTATATGTAAAGTATCTCATAATTTTACACATTAATGTACATTGATCCTTTCAAAAGGTGATGAAGTCAGTTGGTTATTGGTCTAATGTGAAAAGTACCTCTATCAAAGTGTATTAAAACATATTTTGGAAGATGTATATTGGAGATACACTTAAAACAGTACAATAAGTAATGATGATAATGGAAGAAATAATCTTCTTCAGAAAAAGCACACCAATTGTTTATCAGTACCAAATGGTTAGCCCTAATTGTTTACATACACACAAATATCACAATACATACTGATCAGATTATAGTTAAAAATATATTTATAAATAAATATTATTATATAACAGCAACTTAAAGGAGAAAAACATTTGACAAAGATCAAGGAGGGGTATATAGAAGAGGTTAGATACAGGAAAAGGAAGGAAAACAATGTAATTATATCATAATAATAAAAATAAATGAAAATTAAACATAGTTTGATGTAAAAACTTGAAACCAACATATTTCCTTAGACAACAAGATTTAAAGAAAAACAAGGAAAAACTCTTACCACACACTGCTTATTTTTGTAAGACATAAAAACTTTGCTAGGTTTCAAAAATGTGTATAGAGAGCTAGCTAGAAAAATATTTTAGTTTATCATATCATGGTCATATCACTTACTAATCTAATTTTATCACAAGAATATGTGTCCCACATTTAACAAATAGATGCTATTCTACAGAAAGAAAAGGTAGAATAGATAAGATCTTCAAACCCCTCAGTGACCTAAAGTCAATGGCATTAAAGATGTTTTTATTGTTTTAAAGAATGATTGACAATGAGACAGGTTAACTCCTGGCAACACCTGCCTACCTCAAAGATGATGAGGAGCATATAAGATCCTCCGTATGGAGATGGCTCCAAATAGGGCAAACGAGCCACTGAGTAAATGTCCTCATTTCTACCATAGACAGAATTCTGCCTAAAAATGGTCAAGCTTGGATGCAGGCAGAGTTAGCAGCCAAATTCTGCCAAGATAAGTAAGCAAGTCTTCAATGGCTCCTGCCTCACAAATAGGTCTGTCAGATATATTGGACCTGAAATGATGTTCCAATATTATAGAGAGTTTTGGGTGACTGTTCAGGCAGCAAACTGTCTCTGTCATCTTCTCATTTGGGAAGCTGCTAAACTGAACTGAGGTAATTTTATTCTTTCTCAAGTCTCTGATGGGTTTGAAGACCAGATAGTTTAGTTTTACAATTAAGTGTAGTTTAGGGATTAGGGTGTTTTAGGTCTAGATAGATGTTTTAACCTGATAATGATGAGATATGATAGGTATTGATTTACATTCAGAATGTAGTTGTACCAATATAGAAATCATGTTTTCTACAAGGCTGGCAAATACAAAGAGCCAAAACACTATGAATGTATCATAATTCCTGATTGTTTCATGGTTCTTCTTGCTGTAGGTAGTTTATTGTGTATATGTGTAATAATATTTATGAATATATAAAAATGAATGAAATTTTTAAAAAAGAAAAAGAAAAGAAAACTACTATATGAAAAGGATGCATACTTAGTCAACAAATTTTTCACGCCTGAAATAAAACATGCAAAAAGTTACACCTTAATTGGAAAAAATGCCTTTCAGATAAAAGGAGAGGAAATACAAGTACAGAACAACGTTATGTGTATGGCTTTTCCTGGTAGCTACTGCCAAAAAAGCACTAACATGATTGCAGTAACATGTAACAATAAGCATTCATTAGTTCTCAGTGGGTATATGTTGCAAAGGTCTTGTCTTTTTCTTGACAGTCTTGTCTGTGTAAATTCCCCTCAACCTATAATAAGTGGAACAGCACTGCTGATCCATCAAGGCCTATGTGCTGGATGAAATGGCTCTACTCCATATCTCTCTTGTTTATATCAAGATTGGGTGAGGCGTGTAATTCTCAGAGCTACAGAGAATAGAAGTGAGAAATTATGAACCCATAGTCCATCAACATTCAGACTTGGCAGGTTCACTGTCATGGCTGTCAACATGTCATATGTTAGTTCAGCAAGGAAAGGATATCTGGGAAGTAAGAGAAGTTGCTCTAGTATATAGCCAAACTGCTGGAGCATATATCAAACAGAAATCATTAGGAAAGGTTATATCCTGGTTATTAATTAATAATATAATCTGAGATAAATGACATTCAATCTCAAAGTGACATAGACGCTCATAAAAATATTTTTAAATGAAATATTTTAACAGGTCAGGTAACTGTAATTTTAGGAGAAATGTATTTAACACTTAGTGTCTTTTGGCAGCTTAAGATACACCTCACAAATTATTATTTGTAGTTTCACATGCCTAGGTATTATCACTATGGCAGGCAAAAGAAGAGGACATTGAGACAGAAAGCTCAAAGAGGTTACCTAAATCTCACTCCATATATTACACACCTGAAAGCACACTGGATTTGAAGTCTTGATATCTGTGTTTGGGATGCTTGCCCAATTACTACCTATTATTATCTTTTGTGTATGGGCTGCTGAATTATTGTAACTTAACATATTATTATTATTATTATTATTATTATTATTATTATTATTATTATTATTATTATTATTTTGGTCTTGGAAAATATGTCAGTTACTTACCTTGCAAACTTGAGTTTCAATACAAGGAAGCAATGTAAAAATAGTTGTGCATAGTAAGGAACTCTCATAATACTTGAGTTAGGGAAGAAAAGCTAGACACATCTCTTGGACTTGCTAGTCAGACGGTCTATGATATTTGAATAATTTCAGACCAAAGAGTACTGCTTTTTTGAAAATAAGGTACATAGTATTATACCAGTCTTCATCCAGATTCACATACAGATAAATATGTGCAATTATACATATAAGAGCAAATATACATACAAACCATTTTTAATGAGTGTTTTTGTTTGTTTGCATATATACATACATACATATATATGTTTGACACTGTGCCAACAATGTGAGAGGCTAATATGAAATGAACATTTAATATATAAAGAATTATAATTTTTTTCCATTTTTTTATTAATTTATTCATATTACATCTCAATTGTTTTTTTTTCTTTTTTTTTTTTTTTCTTTTTTTTTTTATTATTAATTTATTCTTGTTACATCTCAATGTTTATCCCATCCCTTGTATCCTCCCATTCCTCCCCCCCCCCATTTTCCCATTATTCCCCTCCCCTATGACTGTTCCTGAGGGGGATTACGTCCCCCTATATATTCTCATAGGGTATCAAGTCTCTTCTTGGCTACTTGCTGTCCTTCCTCTGAGTGCCACCAGGTCTCCCCCTCCAGGGGACATGGTCAAATGTGAGGCACCAGAGTACGTGAGAAAGTCGTATCACACTCTCCACTCAACTGTGGAGAATATTCTGACCATTGGCTAGATCTGTGTACATCTCAATTGTTAACCCTTCCCCTGTTTCCTCCCATTCTTCCCTCCCTCCCATTTCTCCCCTTCTCCCCTCCCCTATGTCTGTGACTGAGGGAGACCTCCTCCCCCTATATATGCTTTCAGAATATCAAGTCTCTTCTTGGTAACTAGCTATCCTTCCTCTGAGTGCCACCAGGTCTCCTTATCTGGGGTACATGGTCAGAAAAGGGGCACCAGAGTTCATTTGAGAGTCAGATCTCACTCTCCACTCAACGGTGGAGAATATCATGTTCATCGGCTAGGTCTTGGTAGGGGTTCGAAGCTTACAGCCTATATTCTCCTTGGCTGGTGCCTTAGTTTGAGGAGGACCCCAGGATCCAGATCTGCCTGTCATAAAGTTCTTCTTGTAGGTTTCCAGGACCCTGTGGGTCCTACTATTTCCTCTTTCTTCCATGCTACTCTTGCCTAAAGTCTCAATCGGATATCCTCTTCTCTGAACCATTTTCTTGGTAAGTAAAGATTTTCATGGTACGTATCCCTTGGACTAGTGTTTTGATTTAAGTGAGTATATACCATTTGTCTCTTTTTGCTTCTGGGTGAACTCACTCATGATAATTTCTAGATCAATCCATTTGTCCACTAATTTCGGGAATTCCTCGTTTTTAATAGCTGAATAGTATTCCATTGTGTAAATATATCACAGTTTCTTAGTCCATTCTTCTACTGAGGGACACTTAGGCTATTTCCATGTTCTGGCTATTATGTATAGAGCAGCTATGAACATGGTTGAGCATTTGTCCCTGTTATGTGGTAGGGCCTTTTCTGGGTGTATTCCAAGGAGTGGAATGGCTGGGCGTTTCGGAAGCCCTATTCTCATTTTTCTGAGAAAGCGCCAGATAGCTTTTCAAAGTGGTTGTACTAGTTTGCATTCCTACCAGCAATGAAGGAGTGTTCCTCTCTCTCTACATCCTTGCCAACATGTGGTGTCACTTGAGTTTTTGATCTTAGCCATTCTGATGAGTATAAGATGGAATCTCAGTGTCGTTTTGATTTGCATTTCTCTGATGACTAACAAGGACGAGCATTTCCTTAAGTGTTTCTAGGCCATTTGATATTCCTCTGTTGAGAATTCTCTGTTAAGTTCCAAGCCCCATTTCGCAATTGGGTTGTTTGGTTTTGTGGTGTTTAATTTTTTGAGTTCTTTATATATTTTGGATATTAAACCTTTGTCAGGTGAAGGGTTGGTGAAGATATTTTCCCATTCTGTAGGCTGTCATTTTGTTCTCTTGACAGTGTCTCCTGCCTTACAGAACCTTCTCAACCTCATGAGGTCCCATTTATTAATTGTTGACATTAAGGCCTGGGCTGTTGGTGTACTGTTCAGGAAGTTGTTTCCTGTGCCTATGTGTCCCAGGCTCTTCCCCACTTTTTCCTCTAACTTAATTAATGTTTCTGGTTTTAGGTTGAGGTCTTTAATCCACATGGACTTGAGCTTTGTGCATGGTGACAAATAAGGGTCTAATTGCATTTTTCTACATGTAGACATCCAGTTAGACCAGCACCATTTGTTGAAGATGCTATCCTTTTTCCATTGAATAGATTTGGCTTCTTTGTCAAAAATCAAGTGAGCAAATGTGTGTGGATTCATCTCTGGGTCTTTGATTAGATTCCATTGATCCACCAGTCTATTGCTTTGCCAGTACCATGCTGTTTTATTTACCGTTGCTCTGTAGTACAGCTTGAGATCAGGCATAGAGATTCCTTCGGAGGATCTTCTGTTGTATAGGATTGTTTTTGCTATTCTGGGTTTTTTATTTCTCCATATGAATTTGAGAATTGATCTTTCAATATCTTCAAAGTATTTTGTAGGTATTTTGATAGGGATTGCGTTGAATCTGTAAATTGCTTTTGGTAAGATGGCCATTTTTACAATGTTGATTCTCCCGATCCACGAACAAGGTAAATCCCTCCATCTTCTCATGTCATCTTCAATCTCTTTCTTCAGAGGCTTGAAGTTTTTTTTTAATACGTCCTTCACTTGCTTGGTTAGAGTTACTCCTAGATATTTTATATTGTTTGTGGCTATCGTGAAGGTAGTAGTTTTCCTAATTTCTTCCTCTGCCTGTTTGTCATTTGTGTACAGGAAAGCTACTGACTTTTGAGTTATTTTGTATCCTGCCAATTTGCTGAAGGTGTTTATCAGCTGTAGGAGTTCTCTGGTGGAAATTTGTGGGTCACTTATATACACTATTATATCATCTGCAAATAAGGATAATTTGACTTCTTCCTTTCCCATTTGGGTTCCCTTGATCTCCTTTTGCTGTCTTACTGCTCTGGCTAGAACTTTAAGAACTATATTGAAGAGATAAGGGGACAGGGGCAGCCTTGTCTGGTTCCCGATTTTAGAGGAATTTCCTTGAGTATCTCTCCATTTAATTTAATGTTGGCTGTTGGTTTGCTGTATATAGCCTTTATTATGTTTAGATAAGTGCCTTGTATTCCCGATCTCTCCAGAACTTTGAACATAAATGGGTGTTGGATTTTGTCAAATGCTTTTTCTGCATCTAAAGAGAAGATCATGTGGTTTTTTTTCTTTCAGTTTGTTTATATGGTGGATTACATTGATGGATTTCCATATGTTAAACCATCCCTGCATGCCTGGAATGAAGCCTACCTAGTCATGGTGAATGATGTCTTTGATATGCTGTTGTATTCACTTTGCGAGAATTTTGTTGAGTATTTTTGATCAATGTTCATAAGAGACATTGGTCTGAAATTCTCTTTTTGTTTGTTGGATCTTTGTGAGGTTTAGGTATCAATGTGACTGTGGCCTCATAGAAGGAATTTGGTAATATTCCATCCATTTCTATCTTTTGGAATAGCTTGAATAGTATCAGTATTAGCTCCTCTTTGAAGGTCTGGTAGAATTCTGCACTGAAACCATCTGGCCCTGGGCTTTTTTTGGTTGGGAGACTATTAATGGTTGCTTCTATTTTTATAGGCGAAATAGGGCAATTTAATTTGTTTATCTGGACTTGATTCAATTTTGGCAAATGGAATCGGTCAAGAAATTTGTCTATTTCCCTTAAATTTTTGAATTTTGTGGCATAAATACCTTTAAAGTAGGTTCTTACGATTCTTTGTATTTCTTTGGTGTCTGTTGTTATGTCTCCCTTTTCGTTTCTGATTTTGTTAATTTGGATAGTGTTTCTCTGTCTTTTAGTTAGATTGGCTAACGGTTTTTCTATCTTGTTAATTTTCTCAAAGAACCAGCTCTTGGTTTTGTTGATTCTTTGGATTGTTCTCTTTGTTTCTAATTTATTGATTTCAGCCCTGAGTTTGATTATTTCTAGGCGTCTACTCCTCTTGGGTGTTTCTGCTTCTTTTTTTTTCTAGAGCTTCCAGATGTGTTGTTAGGTTGTTTATGTGGGATGATTCCTTTTTCTTTTTGAAGGCGCTTAGTGCTATGAATTTTCCTCTTAGCACTGCTTTCAATGTGTCCCACAAATTTGGGTATGTTGTTCCATCATTTTCATTGAATTTCAGGAAGTCTTTTATTTCTTCCCTTATTTCTTCCGTGACCCATGTGTCATTAAGTAGAAAGTTTAGTTTCCACGTGTTAGTATGCTTTTTGTTATTTCTGTTGTTGTTGAAGTCCAGCCTTAGACCATGGTGATCTGATAAGATACAAGGTATTATTTCAATCTTCTTGTATCTATTGAGGTTTGCTTCATGACCAACTATGTGATCAATTTTAGAGACGTTCCATGGGGTGCTGAGAAAAAGGTATAATCCTTTGCATTTGGGTGGAAAGTTCTGTAGATATCTGTTAGATCCATTTGATTCATGACATTGGTTAATGAGGTTATTTCTCGGCTTATTTTTTGATTCAAAGATCTATCCTTGTGTGAAAGAGGGGTATTGAAGTCTCCCACTATTAATGTGTGGGTATCAATGAGTGGGGCAAGCTTTGTTAATAACTCTTTTACAAATGTGGGAGCCCTTGTATTCAGAGCATAGATGTTCAAAATTGTGATGTCTTCTTGGTTGACTTTACCTTTGATGAGTACGAAGTGACCATCCTCATCTTGTTTGATTAATTTTGGTTGAAAGTCTATTTTATTAGATATTAGAATGTCTACCCCAGCTTGCTTCTTGTGACCATTTGCTTGGAATATTTTCCCCAACATTTTACTCTGAGGCGATGTCTGTCCATGTGGTTGAGGTATGTTTCTTGAATGCAGAAGAATGTTGAGTCATGTTTATGCATCCATCTCATTAGTCTGTGTCTTTTTATTGGAGAGTTGAGACCATTGACGTTGAGAGATATTAATGACCAGTGATTGGTAAGTCCCTTCATTTTTGGTATTTGTAACAGTTGAGATTTTGTGAGGTTGTGATTTTGCAATGGTATATTTACCTATTTCCTATGTAGTTTTGGTTGTAGTTTGACCAGTTGGGGTGGAGTTTTCCTTCTAATAGCTTCTGTAAAGCTGGATTTGTGGCTAGGTATTGTTTGAATTTGTTTTTGTCATGAAATAACTTGTCTTCTCCGTCAATGGTTATTGATAATTTTGCTGGATTTAGTAGTCTTGCCTGGTATCTGTGTTCTCTTAGGGTTTGCAGCACCTCTGTCCAGGCCCTTCTGGCTTTCATGGTCTCTGCTGAGAAGTCAGGAGTAATTCTGATAGGTTTGCCTTCGTATGTTACTCGGTCTTTTTCTCTTGCCACTTTCAATATTTTTTCCTTGTTCTGTATATTTTGTGTTGTTATTATGTGGCGGGAAGATTTTATTTTCAGGTCTATTCTATTTGGTGTTCTGTAGGCCTCTTCTATGCTCGAATGCATCTCTTTCTTCAAATTGGGAAAATTTTCCTCCATTATTTGATTAAAGATGTGTTCCGGGCTGTGGAGTCAGCTGTCCACTCTCTCCTGTATCCCTATTCTTCTCAAGTTTCATCTTTTCATGTGGTCTTTTAGTTCTTGAATGGTCTGTGTTAGGAACTTTTCAGATTTAGCATTTCCCGGAATGGTTGTTTCCAGTTCTGCGATTGTATCTTCAAGTCCCAATATTCGTTCTTCCATTTCTTGCAATCTGTTAGATAAGGCCACCTCTGAGATGCTTGCTTTCCTCTTTGTAGACTCTTGATCACGTTTTTCTTCTGTGTGTTCCTGCATCATAGCTTCCATTTTTATCTTCATGTCTTGCACTGCTTTAATGATTTCCATCATTTGGTTATTTATATTTTTCTGAAATTCTTCAAGTGCCTCTTTATATGACTCTTTTAAATCTTCAGCCCTCTTGTTTGCCTCCTCCTGCATTTTTTTACAGATTTTATTTGTTTCTTCCATTATCATCTTATTTACTAAGGACATGAGGTCATTTTCTTGCCTATCCATTGCTGTTAGGTTCTCTAGGTTGTTTTCTTTGGGAATGTTGGGATCCGAAGATGCCAAACTGTTTTAGTTTTTTATAGCATTCTTATGCTGTCCTCTTGTCATTTTGATGGCTCTGATGTTGGAAGATATTTTGTAGTGACCTTCTCTGGTTGAGAGTGGTTAATTGATGACTGATTATAGGTCAGCTGCTCTTGCCTGTGGGGATCAGGGGTATTTTTGTGGAACAGGTAGGTGATCCGGTTTCACTCCTGGTGATTTTCCTCTGCCCCCTGGGCTCCAGGCTGAGCCAGCCAAAGTAGATATCTGTTTGGACTTTACTGCTGTAATTCAGATCAGCAGTCTTGGGACCTAGAATAAGGTCCGTACACAAACTTTCTGGCTGAATAGGTTGATCCCAGCTGCCTGTCCTTTCTCTGGATTTGTAGTCAAGACCCTAGGTAGATCAGATCTTCTGGGGGTGTAGCTGTCTTTTAGCTCTGCCTCTATACCCTGTAGCAGTGCCCAATCTCTCCCAGTACTATGTGCCTGGAGGGACCAAGGTCGCTCTTGGTCAGCAATTAGGCACTGCAAGCAAGACCCTCTTTTCGTCTCCCGATAAAGTGAGAGTGCTTGCCTTGCTCGGGCCAGGATCTCCACTGGGTTCTCTCATTCGGGGAGCAGGGAGCGCAGGGCCAGCTCAGCTGGTCTCTCTCGTTCTGGGAGCAGGGAGCGCAGGGCCAGGGCCTTGCGGCTGGGTGCTTAGTAAGACTGGTACTGCAGCGCTCTGGGGGCCGCTCGTGGAACCAAATCTTCCCGCCGGGGTATGCTGGTCCCTTCACACTCTAGGACGGCAGTTAGGCTTTGCAAACACGACCCATCCACTTCTCGTCTCCCGATAATGTGAGAGTGCCTGCCTTGCTCGGGCCAGGATCTCCAGCTGGGCTCTCTCGTTCGGGGAGCGGGGAGCGGGGAGCGTAGCACCAGTGCCTTGTGGCTGGGTAGGAACAATAGGGTTGCAGAACTCTGGCAGAAGCCCGCGGAACCAGGTCTTCCCGCAGGGCTAATAAGTTCAGCTATAGCTCTAGGCATGACCCACATCTCCAGATGGGTCTGTGGAAGCAGTTCAAGCTGATTTCTCACTGCCGCTGTTTGCAGGCTCAGTCCGCTGTGATTGGTGTTAAGTTTGGCCCCGGATGGCCAGCGAGCAGTAGTCGTACTATAACTGTCTCTGTTGGGTCCCGCCGCCTGTCTTTCCAGTCGGCCTAGGCGGGTGACCTCTGCAGTTTGGGGTGGTGTGGAAGAAGGAATCCTAGGGCAGATTCACCCTCTTCACTGAGACTCCTCTGGCTGGGGACTCTGGAAAAACCCCTCCCCAAACAGCGAGTCTGTGCTTTATATACAAGCTGCAGTTTGCATGTGGATTCCATTTCAGAGTTTGGGGAGTGCGTTTAGCACCTCCGGGATGTTGCCTGACCCAGGGGGGTAGGCCCTCTGTTTGGTCTGCTGCCTTTGGGGCCCCACTCACCTACAGTTCTCAAAGTCCAGCAATCTGTTGCTCCTCCTATGTCTCTGATCTCCACGGAGTAGATCAGATACGTGGCTTAATGGTTGGTGCCATCTTGGAATCCCCCCAAGAATTATAATTTAAAATTAAAAAAAAAAGAATTATAATAGAGTGAAGAGAATGAGAAGTAACTAAGTAAGCTTCTTAGAAATAAAATATATTTTAATTATTTATTTTAATGATTTAGAAACATAAATTAATGAACAACACTTAAATGTAACTGTGTGAATAGTTCTCATGACAACTGAATAGATGTTAGATGGATAGATGATAGATAGATAAATAGATAGATAGATATAGATATAGATAAATGCATACATGCATAAATACAGTTACACATATATACATACATAGATCATATATAAATAGATAGAATCATTGTTATGTAGAAAACAACACATAGCTTCATAAAAGAGTTTTGAAAAAATTGTTTAAATTTAAGGCTTTGAATTTAATACGTTATATCTATTAATGATTCCTTGCTCACTATTTTGAATTTCTGTAAGGTCATTAAGAGGTAATGCAGAAACAAACCAGAAATCAGGTCTCTGAGCTAATGGCTTAGTCTTTTAGATGTAGCAATTATGTTTAAGGAAAAAAATATAACCTAGCTAGACATTTAATTTCATCAGTGATTTGTATTTTAAAAAGGAATGAGCAAAATATTGCATCCATTGATGTAAAATATATTTTTCTTGGAAGAGTGACTGCTCCAAAGGTAAGGGCAAATACTATAAATTGCACAAGAATGAAAGAAAATTATACAGCTTATGCTAATATAATATCAATATACTTTAACAAAATTCATTAAAATAAGCAGGAATGTAATTGGGAAAGGGAAAACCCAATTAACCTGCTTAACCCGCCTATTTAGATTGCAAGTTGCTCGCATACCTTGCATACAACCCGAGTATCATGGGGATATTGGTGAATTCAAATGGATTAGAGATAAATTTAAAAGTAAAATAAGTTAGTTTGCAAATGACAATAAAGCAATATTGGCTTAGACTAAACTGAAAGATTTACCAGCATCCGCAAAAAATATATTTATCATATTTCATGAAAATATTGTGATGAATATTTGAGAAATACCTTAAATATAATTTTAGAATATAAAAATAACTATTGTGCATACATGTATATAAGTATATTGGCAGGACACAATTTCTAAGATCTTGCTGTAAAACTTGAAAGGAATACAGTGCTACATTCGAAATCATCTTCAGACTCACTGGAATTATTATAGAAAGCCAGAAATGAAGAAGAAAGAATTGGACATATTTCCCATCATAAGACAAGGTGCATATCATGTATTTTTTTTTTTCAGAAATTTGGTTAAAAAATCAGGAGAAATTGAAAATATTTACCTGAGTATGTAATAAGGAGGATATAAATTCTATTTTTAATCAATGTTCAGTTCATTCAAATTCTCTGTCTAATTTTAAATGCACATCAAGGTACCAATCACTTCTTACTATGGCCAAGGTCAAGGCACAAATAACATACTATGGTCAAGGGCACTAGAGAAAGTTGGCAATTTATTCTCCTTAAAAGACATTATTAATACAAAGATAAATGAACTATACTTTTTTTAATATAAAATGCTGAGCACTGCAATTGCATGTACATATGGCCTAGATGACTGTCGAAGTGTTGTCAGATCATCTTCAACTATTTTAGAGAGGAGCCCTGAAGTTTCTTTAACTTCCCAATCTTATATGTATATACATTTAAACTTTTAACTGAGTTATTTTAAATATATATGCTTCATAATCAGACATAAGCCACATAATACAGGATAACTACACTACAAAACAGAGTCAGAAACATCAACCAAAGATCATGTACGATGTGGAACTAGACCCACTCCTCAGATGTACTAGCACAGTCTCCTTGTGCATCCCACATCTGGAGAGTAGGGACTACTTCAGACATGCACTCTGGCCAACAAACTTAGATCACATCCCCCCTAACAAGACTGTTATACCAGGCTATAGAGGAAAAGGTTACAGCTAATAAAGATGAGACTTGATAGGCTAAGGTCAGTAATTAGGGGAAGAGGGCTCCCCTATCTGAGTACTAAGGGAGGGAGGGAGAGTAGATAAAGAAGGGAGGGGGGATCAGGAAGGAATAAGGGAGGGGCTACAATCAGAATGTAAAGAATTTATACTACAGAACAAGCAGGTAACTTATACTGCTAATCCCACCATATGGAACTGGCTCTGAGACTGGCTGAAATGTGAATGTCTAGGCATAAACAATGATTCTTGTTGACTAAAGAACCCCTATGAATTACTATTAGATGCCATTCTTCATATGGCATGAATGAAGACTTACAGATGTCTTCTTTTCCTGCTCATACAAAGAGCAGAAATCCAGTCTTTTTTTCCCCCCACTTTTCGACACAGGATTTCTCTGTGTATCTTTGGCTGTCCTGGACTTGCTTTGTAGACCAGGCTGGCCTCGAACTCACATCAATCCACGTGCCTCTGCCTCTCGAGTGCTGGGATTAAAGGCGTGTGCCACCACACCTGGCCCAGAAATCCAGTCTTAATTGTCCCATGCATCATGTACACCTTTTACACATTTATAATTTTATGACTATATAATTCTTGTGAGAAATTATATGCTTTCAGAACAAAGGAACCAGACACTGACATTGGAATAGACCTGACAGAATGTACTGCCATAGCATAGTGGACATGGACGTCCTGTTTGGAGAACATGGTTGAAAAGAAAGGGGAATATAGAAATGTACAATGAAGACAGAACAAAAAGCAGATCAGTAAATCTACTCCAACTTAATGCCTCAACTGGCACTCACAAGGTATTTTTAACTCACTGGTATAGAATTTTGTATATAGATGCAAAATAAGTTTAATTCTAGATACAGTGGTACAGAATTCAAATGTAAGATTATTCTTCAAACACACTATATATATATCATTATATATACACATATATTTACATATATATACAATGATATGTGTCAAAAATATATATCAATATCTCAATATACTCGATAATCATCATGGGAAACCCTCCCTCTCTTTGAGTTGCTTGTCAGATTGAAAACATTATCACTTAGAGCCATAGTATTTTGTAGCCATCTAGAATGTGACAGTATGACCATATTCCAATATTACAGTGTTTGGACATAAAACTTGGAAGAATCAAACTATTAATGAGTAAATGCCTTCTTTTAAGAGCTACCTCTCATGGTATCAGAATATGCTGTGAAAACTGCCACAGGAGAAAAGTAGGCATAAGTTTCAAGATAAGAAACACAAGGATGACCAACCAGCCTAGCAAGATATTTCCAACATTGCAATAATGGCATTTTTAATTAGGGGCAATGGTTTTGTAATTGAACTTAAGGCCCACTTAATGGGACAGAATTCATACATAGTATAGCAAATCTAGCCAAAAACTCATGGTTGAAGATCATAGGCCCTAGAGGAAAGCCCAATACTGTCAGTTTCATAAACCAATATAATTCCCAGGCATATACTAAATATTTATCCTTTTGCTGCAACTCTCCTCCTTCATTAAAAGAATTTCTTTTTGTAACAGTTGGACACTACAACAGAAACTTTAACTAGTCAAAATGAAGATAAGATAAATATAGGAAAATATATTTTTATTTTGTCAATAGCAATAATTAATTTGTCTTCTTTGCATGCACAGTTTTGTCTCTAGTTTCTAAGATAGCCTGAATAGATTATTTTAATAAGTATTAGTTGAACTGGACCTGGTAGCACATGCCTACGACCAGCAGACGTTACAAATATAAGTAAGCTTAATCTAAGCTACATAGTAAGATCCTGACAATTTTGCTTCTGAATCTTCACCAGTACTTGATATTTGTTATGTATTTCTTTGCAGTTACATGGAAATATGTTAAGACAGCATATACATGTTTTGTGTATCTATGTGTGGTTTGCTATGTATATATGCATATGCAAGCATGTATATGAAGCTGGTCCAGATGTGTGTGAAAGTCAAATGCTGAAGTCATGAGCACTTTTTATTCCCTCTTTAACCATACTGAGATAAAGTTTCTCACTGAACCAAGAGATTAGTCATTAAGCTAGACTGGTTAGACAGCAAGATTCAGAGATAGTCATGTCTCTGATTCCCAGTCTTAGGGTTACAGTAGCACAATTCCATACTAAGGGAATTATGTATGCATTGAGGAGATGAATTCAAATTGCCTTGTTTCTTAGGCAAGGCCATTACCCACAGAGTCTTCTTTGGTTCAATATTCTTATTTTTATTTTAATAATGAATAACATGAACATTTATTAACATTTTAGTTAAGGAGACTTTTAAATTTAAAAGAAAAACTCTTGGAGATATTTTTCTATTACTAGAGACAAAAAGTGACTTTGACTATATGTTATCTATTAAAGCATTGACACACATGAAGAGCAATCTGATAACTCATATTTTAGTAATAAGGTTATATTTATATGTACATATGTATGTATATATATATTCAAAAATATTTATAAATACGCAACTATTTCTTTGATTTTCTAACTTTAGTTTATTTGACAACTACTTTTTTCTTTTGCATGTATTTCCTAAATAGCATTATTAAATATTCATTTACTATTAATAAATAGTGTTTTCATTTGCACAGTGCGTGTCAGCTGTGGCCTATATTTCACCACTTAAGATGGCTCTCTTGAAATTGAAACTTGATTTGACTATTATTTAATGCTCCAATACTGTCCCACATCTGTATGAGAGTGCAAACATAAGGACTTATAGCATGGGGTCCCCAGATGAACACAATGTCTTAGATATTCAGTACAGAAGACCAACTGCTCTTGATGCAAGTACATCAAAATAAGAAAAGAGATTTATTAATAAGTTCAATAGAATGATAAAATGGAGATATAGATCAATGTACTTTTGACTCCAGATAATAATGTGTAATGTGAAACAAATACTGATAATAGATTTCTTTATGAAATCTAGACGATTAATTATTTTTTTTATTAATTTATTCTTGTTACATTTCAATGTTTATCCCATCCCTTGTATCCTCCCATTCCTCCCCCCCCATTTTCCCATTATTCCCCTCCCCTATGACTGTTCCTGAGGGGGATTACGTCCCCCTATATATTCTCATAATTATTTTTGAAGTCACAATTTTATTTCTCATATGTAGTTACTTAATGCCTTCTATGTTCCTAAAACAATGAAAAACAAAACTAAACCAAAGGAAAAATCATTGCTTTCTCTTAGTCCGTTATACCGTTGTCCAAGAAAATGATTTCAGCAAAGAAACTGATTCATGAATCATCTGTACCAGTTACACAATGGCACCTTTAGATCTATGGAACTCAATCATCTCCTAAAAGTGAAAATGACACACAAATTGAAACAAGAGTTAATATTTACTCTGATTATGTGCTACCAGACTAAAGGTAATCTCTAATTTCATAACAACACACACACACACACACACACACACACTATGAAAAGAATGCAAAGAAGAGTATGGTCAAACAGACAAAATGTTATACACTATGAGAATTAAGGGAACAATCTAGAAATTTATAAGTAATTGTTTTATAGCTATAAAAAGACTACCAAAGTTATTAGTCAAAAGAAAATGTCTACAGAGGGATGAGTGCATAAATCGGTAACAGTGAAACAAAGGAAACAAACATGGACTGGAGACAATCTGAATCCAAATAAAATAACTAATTACATAAATGCAAGTGTGTGTGTATAAAGTATTTTTGTGGATATATATATAAAGTATGGATTGTAGATGTGTATATATCAACTGTAAAGTTAAATACAAAAGTAAAAAAAAAGTTCCTTAAAAGATGTAAGATTCTTATTAATGTATATTAAGCTAGTATAAAGTTTCTCCCCTTATAAAAGCAGACATTTATTTGTGAGAAAATAAGATCCCCAAGTGTATTAGTGAACATTATCTTGAAGATTTTCTCATTTAATTGATGTAATCTGACCTTGCCATTATATAGCTGGAGGCAAGCTATTTCTGTCTGCATTACTTTTCATTATTACTTCCTTGTAGGAATCCATTACCTGCTGCTCCTTATAAATGTGTGAGAAAGCAGAGTCCAGAAAGACATTCAGTCTTCATCTGCTATTCTCCCAATGTTAACCCCCAATTGTGTTATTGTTAAACTCTGTTCAAAGATTATTGCTTTAGCTGAAGATTGCATTGACTTGAGATATTAAAGATAATTTATATCCTTTATTTATTCATCTAATGTCCAGGCATTTTTAACAATGATATAAATCATTTCAATTCCCTAGCAACTTCTGCAGTGCTGCCTAGGCTTACTATTAGTTCCTTCTTTTTAGGTACAAAGCAAAGGATAAAATGAAGTCATATAACACAAACAATTAAAAAACTATCCCTTGGTTGGAAGCATTGTGAAACGATGACATGTTGGTGCAAACTGAGGTATGCTGGGCTTAGTTTCATTGGTTATCATTAGACAGAATGATTAATTTTTTTACAAACCAGACATTTGGAATAAGTTCTTCAAAGCTTTATCAGCTGCCTATTTATCTTTATTTTCATTTAGAAAAAGATAACATGAATACAATAACAGTATTACTTTTGCTTTCATAAGAAATACATTGTTTCTTTCTAAATCAATTTTATTGTACACATTGAAGTGTAGTTTCAAAATAAAATATATTTTGTTCAAAGGTGACTCTTTAACGGACTGAATACATTTTTATTATGGTTCATTAAATTTTAAGTGAATTCTTATGTATTTTAAATCATGGACATTTTTGCTATTTTTTGTGGAATGATATAGTGATATTTCTTCATCTTAAAATATTTCTTAGTACTGTAATCACAAAGTGTCTTTGTTTTACCAATATAAGAGTCTTTTTCTTTAAAAAATATTGGATCTTGTCATAGATAAAATAATCCAGAGGAATTTCCCTTCCATTTGAGGAATTTATAATTTAAAACTAAACCATTAAGTGATCATCCTACAGCCATCACTTACAGAAATTAAGACTACTTAAAAACACAAGGCAATAGTAAACAAATCATGCACCATGAAAAGTCACCCTGTATCCTTATAAACAGAGCAGCTTCTGTGATGCTGTTCCTATTCAATCTTAGAGCCACATTCAGGGAGTACATGTCTTTTTGTCCCTTATCACATCTGTCAATCACTGTTGACATGTTTGTTGGTTAATTTTATATTAACTTGGCATAAACTACAGTAATTTGAGAAGAACTCTCAATTGAGAGAATATCTCCGTAAGATTATTTTGTAGATAATTCAGTGGTATAATGTCTTGAATAATAGCTAATACTGGTGGGACCAGTTCATTGAGAGTGACGCCAGCCTTGGACTAGTTGTCTTGAATGATATAAGGATGCAGACACAGCAAGACATGAGGAATAAGCCAGTAAGTGTCATTTCTCCTAACTTTTGCTTCAGTCCTTGTTCCCAGGTCCCTGCCTTGAGATCCTGTCATTATTTCCTTCAATAATGGACAGTGAGGTGCACCTCTAAACTCAAATAAGTGCATTCTTCCACAATTTGCTTTTGGTCATGGTGTTTCATCAGAACAAAAGAAATCATATGGCAACATATATATGTCGTTATCCATTATGTCAAAACTAAAAATAAATGGTGAAGATTTTTCCAATACTGTTGATCGTAAAACCAAAAATTAACCAACATATAATATGGACTTGATCAAAGACATTAAGATAACAAATTACTTTAACAATGCTCAGTGTTCTTTCTGCATACAGCTGAGATTGCACATAGATACATACATCGGCCACACCTATGTCTTTAAATTTCTTTGGTAAATAATTCACTATAGAGATAATATGCCATGTTGAGGAAAATATAGCCACATAAAAATTACATAGAAGCAGTCAAGCAAATTCCTTCCCAACTGTGTTGCCTGTGTACAAAATGAAATTGAAAATTTGAACAGTGAATAAGGTAACCAAAGAAGCATGGATTTTCATAAATGAGTCTGCAAGAGAAGAAAATCTTATATTAAGAAGGACTAAAGGTTATCTGATTATAATGCAAGTCAGATTATTTATTTTACACTTAGTAAAATTAAAGCCATTTAATTTATTTTCCTCGTTAATGTTTTTTACATAATTAAACTCAAAAGTATTTCAAAAAAACATGGTCTTGTTTTATTTTAACATGAATACTTTAAAGCAGCATTATTCCTATTTACAATATTCAAATATAACTCATATTAGAGTTACTTGACTCAAAATTTTCTTAACTCATTGACCTTTATCTCTCTCTTTGTAGCTCTTTTTGCCCTTAAGCTGAATGATTTCAAAATAACAGCTCAATTTTTGATAGAAAATAATTCAAGTTGACATTGCTAGAGTTTAATACATTTAATAAAAAGTCCTAAAAATAAGCCTTAATTGTATGATATTTAATAAATAAGATATTAATAAATATAGAAATTAATAATATACAAATGTATTTCTTGTCCTAAGAGTCACATGTTAAAACATACATTCCCTTAAAAAAGTCATTTAATGATCAAACTCTTCCTTGTATGCAATGTGTAGAAATCCTAAAAGAGTGTTTTATTTATAATTTGAAAGCCTCATCTCCCAGAGAAATAAATCCTGGGAAATGGACTAGTGAGCAATACAGTGAAGACCGCCATCTATGACACTGTCTTTTGTGTGCTCACTATATCAACAATGAGGCAACACATAGACAATGAAGTGCATTGATAAAGTGTCCCTTGTAGGGTACTGTGATGGTATAGGTATCCCAGGATCTCCCCAAGTAGTATTTTCACATGATGTTATATGCTATTTTTCTTATACTTTCCTTTATATGGAAAGATACAGAAAGAAGGCAGAGAAGATTACCAGAGAAATTGGGTGTTGCAGACATGCACAAGGAAGATGTCTGCAGGGCTTCTGTAAGTGTAATAGTTTGGATGAAAAATGAACCTGTGTGATAAAATATTTTAACACTACGTTTCTAGTTAGTGGTACTGTTTGGGATTGTTTCAGAGGTGCAGCCTCTCTGTTAGAAGTGTACCACTGAAGGTGGGCTTTAGTCATTCAGGGCCTTGCTATAGTTTCTGGTTCTTCTCCCTGTTTCCCTCTATCAGTTTAGGATGTGAAATCTTAGCTTCCTGCTGTGCCTGTCATGACTGTGTCTTGCTGTTATGTTTCCCTGACATGACTGGCTTTTATCCCTCTGGAAACAGCACTCAAAATAAACTTCTTCCATATATTTCATGGTTTTTTTTTTTTTTTTCACAAAAACATTAAAGGTAAGCATTACATACATTAGCACTGGAAATCAGATTGTTGCTTTAAAGAATCTGAACATTTTGGTTTTTGTAAGAATGAGGAAGACATTGGAACTTTGCACTGTAATAATGAGAGAGCAGAATGTGTTAGCCAGAAGTAAATGTACCATCTTCTTCAAAGCCTAGAAAGCAGTAAGTATTGCTAAAAGAAAAATGTGACTGTTGATGTGCAGCTAAATATGTTTAGCAGGAAAAAGAAAGATTTTAAAAGCAACTGGGTTAGAGGTCATTCCAGTAATATTTTTGCCGAAGATCATAACGAGCTACTACCCTTAGCTTACATACTTGTCTGGAATTAAGCTTAAAAAGCAATGGGCTAAGTCCTTTCCTGGGTGAAACCTCTAGACAACAAGGTGATTATGTGGCAACCACATTGCTGATAATGCTTATGCAAGGCTTACATGGGACAGCTAATGGTTACATGGGGGAAAAAAAAGAACTATGAAGTTTAATGTGTCAGACAAGGCAAGTGTTAGAAAATAGGCTAACTGTTAAGGTGATTAGTACAATTAAAGATAGTCCTGATCTGCACTGAAACAGGAGATGGTTACTTCAAACCAAGTCTCCGCCCAAATAAGCTTCTCATCTGGGCCTATGGAGTTTTTTTATCCAAGGGAGCATCAACAACCACAAAGCAAGAACAACAAAAAAGTTCTGCACAGGTGATTCAATTATGATAAAATGCCGAACTGACACAACTGGAGGAAAAAAAATGTTTACCAGGTTTACAGGTTACCATCTATTACTGAGGGATACCAAGGTAAGAAATGTCAAGGCAGACACATGCGCTTTTTGCTTCCTCTGGCTTGTCAATTATTTTCTAATAAAGCCCAGCCTCATCTCCCCAAGATGGTACAACCCACCCTGCTTTGGACCCACAAATAGCAATCAGCAATCAAGGAAATGACCCACAGTCATACTGAAGGCCAATCTGATAAAGGCAATCCTTCAAATGAGGACGGTTAAAATTGCTGTTCCGAGCTATCTCTAGGTTTGTGTCAAGTTGATAAAAAATAAAAATAAAAATAATTTTTGATAATGTAAAATGACACACATTATAGCTTTTCATAATAGTCTTATTAATATCAGTGAAATATTGCATATTTGTTTAATAAAATTATATTTCTCTTTACTTTTATAAATTATATGATACTTGTAGAATATAATACTTATAAGTACTAATTTTGATTTTTTTCTGAAAAATTGTCCCAGATTACACTACTTATAACCACCATTTGCTTAAAAAGTAGATTTCAGAAAAATATAATCATATATCCCAAAGGACATAATAATCATATTAAAAGACATTTTAATATGCTGATTATACAGGGAGACACACTCGTCAGATTCTTTCAACTGTTGCCATAATATCACATTGAGAGCTTCAACATAATTCAATGCCCAAACAAGATATACTCCTTTTGAAAGATTAGAACAGAATTTTTAATGATATGACTTAACTATAATAATTTTAGGTAGCTATGGTTAATAACATTGTTGATATAAAAACTACAGAATTATATACCAGAAAAGCAGATGTATTGAGATGGGGAAGGTTTGGGTTTCTTTTTGTTTTTGTTTTTGTTTTTGTATTCCTTAATGATATCTAATGACATTCTTAGCTCTTGAATAAGGGGAAGCTGGTTTTCTGCTAAGTTAATGGCTTCTAAGAATCTTTACAATTATTATCATGATGTGTTATTATAGATTCAGAGTGAAAAAACTCTTCCAGAAAACTAAAACTAGCCCAAGGTAAATGAATTATCTTCTGAAACTACTAACTTTCAATCCACCCCCCCCACCCCCCGAGACAGTACTGAGTTTCAGTCTTTCCTCTCAGTCTCTGCAGATATGGTAATTCTTTCCAAAGCTTGCTTATTCACAGCCAAACACAGCTTCTTTCGGGAACTTTTATTCACAACATCCATTTAGTAAAAATGCTAAAGCTTGTTATTTGCTCTCTATAAAAACTACTATAAGTTATAGCATTTATATTGATTTTTGTTTCCTTTTAGATTTTACCTGGACTGTAAAATTCATCTCTATAGCCTACATAATTTTGTAAGAGCACTTTTGCCCCTAAAATATATAATTTTCTTGACAAGACACATGGTTTCTATTGATAGTTTGGAAAGCGTAATGTTGACACCTGTTTTAAAAATTCAAGGATATCTCTAGCCAATGACAAATATCACCTAGTGGGAAAAGTCATATTTGTCTTGAGAATCTCTGTTAAATATTCTTACAGGAATAACATACTTCTAAAAACAAACACAAATTTATCAAAAGTATTTCATGAAGAAAAAGACTAAATAGTGATTTTTTACCATTATAAAACAAAAAATAATCTGGTTGAAGAAAATATCCAATTATATTAAACATGTCAGTAAAAAAAGAAAAAAATATAATCTGTATGGTTATTCATGAGGACAGTACTAACACTACTATTGAAAATAGCAAAATCTATAGAGACCAGGTTTAAAATATCTATAATATTTAATATATTCATTATTTTAAACACTAGAAGATATAATTTTAGAAACTAAGGTTTCCTCTGAAACTATAAAGTTTTCTTTAAAAATCATGACACATTTAAAATAAATTTTATTAGTTTAAAATGAAAATAATGACTAATATATTCATATTTTATCATGTTTCCCAGTATATTAAAAGCCGTGAAGCAACCAATATTATTCTTACCATTAAAAGACTTTTTTAAAATCCTATACAGTCTTGTTTTTCAGGATTTATCTTTTTTCAAATTGAAAATTTGATTGGTATTTCTTAATGAATATAGATTAATACAATATCCATATTTAAAGCAGCTACTATCTCATTACCACTTTTGTGATAGAAACTTTTACTAATATCAGAATCTTATATTCTATATAATCTCCATCTGGCTTCATCTACCATAATGTTGAGTATTAAACAGCAAAAAAATCTTTTAAACAGAAGCATATACTTGATTAGTAGTTTACTACCTAAAATTGAATTATAACTTTATTCATTTCTTGATCTGACCATATCCCATCCAAATATCATTAGGTTTACTTTACTTGTGCTTCTACATCACTGTTTATCACTGAAGGAAGCCAGGGTAGTAACTCAGAGAAGGAACCTGAATTTGGATGTTGAGATAAGCCTATGTAGAGATGATGTTGCCTACTAGTTTCTTCCTCATGGCTTACTCAGTCTACATTCTTATAGGACTCTCAGCCTAAAAGGGGTCCCATTAACACTAAGAAAATGTTTTTAGTCCTGACTATAAACTAGTCTTATGAAGGCATTTTCTCAAATGTGGTTCTTCCCTATTAGATGACTGTAGCTGGTGTCAATGGGGCATAAAACCTAGACAGAACACCACACACTTTATGGCTTTGGTTCCTTTTTATCCCTTAAATAGTTCAAGAGCAATTTGGGCTTCCCAAAATTTCTTGAATGTGCAGTGCTTCACTGGAGTTTGGTGTAACACTACAAGGTATGCACTCTTACAGAATAGTTTGTCCTCCAAGAAAGTCACAATAGCCAAGAACCATACAACTTTAGAAGGAATTGAAAGACCAACCCCTCTCTATGCTAGAGTCTTGTCTGGCTTGGGTTTCTGCAGCTTTTTACATGCCATCACAACCACAATGAGTTTGTACTTACAGCTAGTTGATTATGGCCAGAGTTAGTTTTTTTGTATTTATCTACCACCTATGGTTCTTTCTTCACCACCTTCTGCAATTGAGTCTTGGGGAGCACTTGCTGTCTTATTCTACCACATGCCTAGGGGTTGGATGGTGGGAAATATGTGGAAAGAAGTTTTAGAGTTACAAGTTCTTTAGTGGATGGATTTATCTCTACGGTAACCTTTCTGAGGTACTAATTTCATTTATATCACTCTATGAATAATGAATAATAATGACAAAGTAACTTCTATTAAAAATTTTAGTGCCTTGGTAGATAAATCAAATTACTCCTTGTCAATTAAAACCTCTGTTCACCTAAGCTGTAACATTCACTACCAGTCAGTATTTTAAATATAAAAGTATTTCCATTTGAAAATATGTTTTCATTCATTGTATTATACAATGACATAGAATTTAGAAACTCAGCATACTATCTTTGCATCCATACGAGAGAAATATATGAAATTATTAGAAGACCAAAAATAGAGTAGAATTATCTGTTAGTTTAAGAAATATATCTATTAATAAGTTACAGTTAGTTTTCTTAGATATGTTGTTTTGAAATAATATTCTGTCGAGTAACTAAAAGCCATGATATGCACAAGTTCCCAGAATTATATGATGTCTGAAACAAGCAATGACAATGACAATACTGGACAAAACATTTAACATTTGAGTATTCTATTTAAAGCAATAGTGACTAATGAGAAGAAAACTCAGCATGTTTGCTCAAGTATTATACTTTATAAATGACATTAAAAAGATTTGGTTATAGATTCTGGATATCAGATAAACAGAGAGCTTTAACTGAATTTTAAAGAGTGAGGAGCTCATATAAAGAAGAAGTATTTAATACTTGTGTATGGGATGAAAAACTGCACACACAGTTTTGAAAGGGTGAAGTAAACTGAGTAAAGTCTAAAAGGATGTTCCCTCTCAATATATAATAGAGGGTAAGTGATGGCCAAACTCAAAACTAGCCTATATTAGAGAGAATTTTTAGTGTGTTCAAGTATCAGCATTCATGTCTTTAATGATAGAAGTCAATTTTCAAACTTTTTATAAAATTTGACCAATATTGTAGTTATTATGCCATATTACTTTGCCTATCTCTGGTAAAAATTTAGAAATATAATTACAAGCGAGTGGTTCACGTAAATATATAAAGTGTTACATATTGATTAAAATCTATCATTTAAAATATAGTCTGTTCTAAATAAGAACTATAGTTTCAGTTGTCACTGAATGCAATGTAAAATAAAGTACAAAACAAAATTAAGTGTATGTAGAATGATTGCTATTTTTTGAAAATCATGATCAGTGTTATGCTATAAACAAGAATGGCCTCCATAGTCTCATATATTTGAATGCTTAGTCACCAGGGAATGGGAGTCTTTGATAGGGTTAGAAGGGTCAGGACATGTGTGCGTGTTGCAGGAAATGTGTTACAGGAGGGGGAGGAGATGCTTTGAAGTTTCAGAAAGCTCAGGTCTGGTCCAATCTCTCTGTGCCTACTCACCATGATGTACCTCTTAGCTACTAGTTCAGTGTCTATATCCCTCCATGCTCCCTGCCACGATGACAATGCACTAACCCTCTGAAACTGTATCAAGCCCAGAAATGAATGCTCTCATTTCTAAATGTTGTAATGATCATAGTCTCTCTTCACAGCAGCAGAACAGTGACAAAGAAAGAAGATGGTACCAGAGACTAGGATATAGCTGTGATAGGCCTGACTATGCTGTTTGTTGAATAAACATGGAATACTTTGAGCTAGAAAAACAGCTGGATGCTTAAACAGGACATAATGGACAGCATAGTAGGAATACGGAATATAGTACTATGGTGACCTGAATTGTTGGGGCCTGGGACAGGATGTTTCAGAGGGAAAGAATATTAGTAAAGGACCTATACACCAGTCTTGGGATATTTTATCAAAAAATGTGGCTGCTTTTGCCATGTCCCAAAATTCAGGAAGAGTCAAAATTGAAGAGTTTTGGGTTAATGACATTGGCAGAAGAGATTTCAAGAAAGGTCGGTATTGACTATGTCATGTAGCAATTAGTAATCACTAAGATCCATAGTGAAAAGGAAGAAGTGGCAACGAGAAATAAGACATATTCAGTTTGAGGAGGGAAGAAGCACCAGAAAGTGTAATTGAGCTAAACGGAGTACTCAAGGAGATGAATGGTTTAAAGAAAAGCCTGTTACTAAGGAAATGAAGGCAACAGTGATCTCAGGCAAGACCCAGGCCAGCAAAGATTCCAATTTGTGAAAAGGAATTAAAGAAAAGCTTAGGCACTAAGGAATCCATCAACAAGAGAAAGCTTATGCAAATGAAACAGTGAATGAGCCAGTTTCCAGCTCCATCAAGCGTCAAAACTGAGCTGCTTCTTCCGTGTGGTTCTGGCTTTAGAGTCAAGGATACAAGAAAGGATTGTAGAAACTCCTTCCATGGGTAGAGAAATCTCCTTTGGCAGGCATGAATCAGATGTCACTGCCTGAAAACCATTGTTTGAAACTGTAAGTTAAAGCTTTTATTTATGTATTTGCTAATTTGCTCATACATTTATTTTATGGAGGTCCTATAAAGCCTGTATGTCTATTTATCTATATAATCTATTTATCTATTAAGTATTTATTTCTGAAGCTCTCAAGATGTTGGCGATGCCAGAAAGTAGAATAATTGGAAAAGAGAGCTAAAGAAGGTTGTGGGAAAAGCCCTTAGAAAAAAAAGAGTGTTGTAGTCAGACAGATGAAAAGAGATGTGGATCTAAACATGAGACATGGAGATTCTGAATTTGGAATTTGCTTTGCTGGGTTTCAGCCTTTCTTTTCTTTCTTTTGTCTTTTCTTTCATTGTGTTTTTCAGGACTCACTTTGTAGACCAGGCTGGCCTCCAACTCACAGAGATCTGCCTACCTCCACCTCCTGAATTCTGGGATTAAAGGCGTATGCATGTGTACCACTGTGTCCTGCTCTCAGCCTTGTTTTTCTAATGTATTTCCTTACTATGCTCCCCTATAGTGCCACTATTAGGTTGGAAGAATGTAATCTTTTTGCTTTTGCTTTTATAAGGGAGTACAGTTAAGAGATTGCTTTGAGTCTCAGAAGAGACTTTAGACTTTGGGCTTTTACAGTGTTGAGACCTAGGTCACTGTAGCACATTGGATATGCCCAGAATCATGAAAGAAGATATATTTATGCAGCTTAGAGAAATTCCATTTCAATATCTCCATATATTGGAGATTTTCAAATGTCTGAAAATGACATTTCTCCCCTCCCTTTTATCACTACAACCCTCCCCATATACCCTACTAAATCCCCTAATATTCATAGCCTCTTTTTTTCATACCTATTATTGAATATACATATTTAGTAGCATATACATATATTCCTCAGTATAACCTGTTGCATGCACATAATGTCATTTGTAGATTTTTTGAAGCTGGCATTTTTGTGCTGGACAACTGACTGTGCTCTTCCCCAAGGCGGCTTACCTCTTTTCTACCCAGATTTACTCAATTGTCTGCATTTCTTTGTGTATGGTTGAGGCCTCTTGGACTTTTTCTCCTCCAATTTGGCATGTTCACTATTATTCTCCCTGTTCAGTACACATTTGGGAAGTCTTGTTGGTAAGGGTTTTTGTCTATAGTTATTAATAAACACAATATTACAGCAAAGTAAGTACCTGATCCTCTGGCTCCTACAGCCTTTTTGCTCTCTCTTCTGTATTCAATGCCTATTAACTATATCTTACCTACTATTTTTTAGTTGGCTACACTAATTTGAATCTTTATCTAAAGATGTAGTTTTCTTTCATATTGAATATTGCTAACTTTAACATAGTTGATCTCGATTACATTTCCAACACACACAGAGAGACACATAGGCACACATACACAAAACTTCAAAGGCATGATGGGAAAGAAGTTAAGAAAATATTCTGAAATTAGAATCTCTTCTATTCAGAAGACACTATTGTAAAGATTCACTAGTTATAGGATATAAAGTGAATAAATGAATAAAGTGATTCATTAAAATGAATATATGATGAATGACAGAGTACTTAGCCTCTTGATGGCTCAGTTCAACAGTGTGAACAAGAAAAAATAGTTTGCACACTAAAAATCAAATGTTATGATAATTAACATTATGTACATACTTATAATAAAAGTACATAAGTGCATATTTCTCTACATATACATGATGTGAGCACACATGAATGTGTATATGCATGTTTATGAAAAGACAGAAGAGACCATAATAACAAATGAGAAAAGATAGATATCTGTATATATCTCTGTAATGATCATAGAAAAATATCTAAAACACAACAGAGACATTATTCACCTAAACTATTGTCAGTATGTAGATAAAGAAAATACAAATGTCAGATATCTATGCATGGCTACTCTTAAATTGAGGAATTCATAAAATTGAGGAGGGGGTATCCAAGATGGTGGCGAGCAGTGTGGACCGCGTTTGGAGGCTCCAGTGAACAATTCAGGGAATTGCACAGATTTCTGAGCCAGGAACACCGAGGTCCGAACATCACGGCAGAGGGAGTGCTCCATGGTTCGGAGGGACCAGGGTGCGGAGGACCTGCGTGCCCCTGCACACGAGAGGAGCGTGGTTTTTCTCTGATCGGAGCGGCAGCGGCAGAGGCAGCAGCACCAGCGGCACCAGCAGCGGCGGCTGAGGTTTGCAGCTCATAGCCTTCTGGTGGAGGCGATTGGTGTGGTGGCTGGTGGGAGTTGCTGCGGGAGAGGGGACTCGGGGCAGGATTTGGGTTGCGTGGAGCCTTTGGACCCAGACTGGACTCGGCAGACAGTTCGGCCCCAGAGTCCCGGGTACTGGCCCAGCCCAGTAAGCAGTTCTGCCTGAGGCACTAACTCAGCTCCAGCCACAGCTCCCCTGCTGTGGCGCAGGCTTAGGTGAGCACGGTGCTCCACACTAGGCAGCACCTCAGCTCAGCGGCAGCTCCCCTGCGGTGACACAGTCTGGGCGGAGCACTTGGTTTCACCACAGGCGCTAACTCAGAGCAGCTGCAGTTCTCCTGCTGTGGCGCAGGCCTGGCCGAGCACTCAGTTCCACCCTAGGCGCCACCTCAGCTCAGTGGCGCTCCCCAGCAGTGACACAGTCTGGGCAGAGCACTTGGTTCCACCATTGGCGCTAACTCAGAGCAGCCGCAGTTCTCCTGCTGTGGCGCAGGCTTGGTGACGTGCTCAGTTCCATCCTAGGCACCGCCTCAGCTCAGCAGCAGCTCCCCTGTGGTGACACAGTCTGGGTGGAGCACTTGTTTCACCACTGGCGCTAACTCAAAGCAGCCGCAGTTCTCATGCTGTGGCGCAGGCTGGACAGAGCTCTCGGTTCCATCAGCTCTAAGACTCTGGTTGGACACAGTGTGCAGTTTGAATCCATAATTCCTGGCTGAGATTCGTGGTCAGTTCGGGCCCTGAGTCAATAACTGACCACAGCACGCACTTTGGGCCAAAAGGCCCTAGCGGAGCTTGGTGCGTAGTCCCAGCCCAAAAATTCTGGCTGGACCCTGTGGGCATTTTGGGCCCAGAATCCCTAGCTGAGCTTGGCAGATGGTTCAGGCCCTGAGAATCTAGCTGAGTTCAGCCCGTGGTTCGGTCCCAGTGCTCCTGGCTGGACTTGGCAGGGAACACAGAAGGCTGTGGATACCTTGGCCTGACCCAACGCTCATTCAGAGACCCAGATCACTTGCAGGATCCATGGAAGAGGGGGGCTGAGGATCACTGGCTGTGAGAGACCAGAACAACAGGGCTAACCTCCTAACATCCACACCAGTGAAGCTTTGAGCTCCCAGCCTAGGGAAACCGTGAGAAAACAAGTGAATCTATCGTCAGACACCCTCCATTCAACTCTGGAAGCTACCCAACAAAAACAAAGACGGCAAGATGTCTAAAGGACAACGAAAAAGCATACGCAAAAAAACCCAAAACAACATGGCGTCTCCAGTTTCCAGCTATCCCAAAGAAAACAACCCAGAGAACTCAAATACAATGGAAATACAAGAAAATGACCTCAAATCCTTAGTAAACCGAATAACCCAATTGAGAAATGGGGCTTGGAACTAAACAGAGAATTCTCAACAGAGGAGTATCAAATGGCTGAGAAACACTTAAAGAAATGCTCAACCTCCGTAGTCATCAGGGAAATGCAAATCAAAACAAATCTGAGATTCCATCTTACACCCATCAGAATGGCTAAGATCAAAAACTCAAGCGACACCACATGCTGGCGAGGATGTGGGGAGAGAGGAACACTCCTTCATTGCTGGTGGGAATGCAAACTAGTACAGCCACTTTGGAAATCTATCTGGTGCTATCTCAGAAAAATGGGAATAGGGCTTCCTCAAGACCCAGCTATCCCACTCCTTGGAATATACCCAGAAGATGCTCCAGCACACAACAAGAAAATTTGCTCAACCATGTTCATAGCAGCCTTATTCATAATAGCCAGAACATGAAAACAGCTTAAGTGTCCCTCAGTAGAAGAGTGGATAAAGAAACTGTGGTACATATACATTATGGAATACTACTCAGCTATTAAAAACAAGGAATTCCCGAAATTTGTGGATAAATGGATTGAGCTAGAAATGATCATAATGAGTGAGTTAACCCAGAAGCAGGAAGAATCAAATGGTATATACTCACTTATATCTGCATACTAGCCCAAGGGGCATGTCCCACGAAAGCCTTCACTTACCAGAAAACTGGGACAGAGGGGTAGGCATCCTATTGGGACTCTAAATGAGAGACGCATGGGAGAACAGCAAAATAAAAGGATCCAGAGGGTCCTAGAAACCTACAAGTAGAACAATATGATAGGTAGATTTGGGCCCAGGGGTCCTGCTCAAACTAAGGCACCAGCCAAGGACAATACAGGAGGTAAACTTTAAACCCCTTCCCAGATCTAGCCAATATTCAGAATATTCTCCACAGTTGAGTGGAGAGTGTGATACGACTTTCTCACGTACTCTGGTGCCTCACATTTGACCATGTCCCCATCCCTCCTCACCTCCCAGTCATATCCTCCATCCTTCCCCCCCTTCCCCTATTCAGGTGCTTATTTTTAATGGGATGTGGTTATAAGTTATTAATGGTCTTATACAGAGAGAACACAAGGTTGGACTCATGGAACTCTCTCTTTTCCTTTATCTTTCTTTCATAGGCAAAGAGATAGGAGCTAAAAAGAAAGAAAAGGGGATATTGAAATATAAAGGGAGGATAAAACAAAAGGAAGATAATTGAACCTACTCCTTAACTCAAGACCTTAATTGTAACTCATAAAGAAGGTTATTTTTAATCCATTTGTATAGACTTTTGCATAGTGATGCAAATCATGGTCATGTTAAATATTAGTCTAATTTTATCACAAGAATATATATACTAGGTCTAACATATAGATATAATTAAATGAATACGTAAGGAAAAATAGTTAAATAAGGTCTTCAAAAGCCTCAGAAACCCACAGAATATGGCATTTAAAGATGTTTTTATTATTTTGAGGATTCTTTGACAAGACAAGTTAACTCCGGGCAACAACCAACCAACCTCAAAGAAGGTGATGAACATCAAAAAACCTCCTTGTGGAGTTGGCTTTAAAAGTGGCAAACAAGCCACTGGAAAAAAATTTCCTCATTTCTGCCACAGACCCACAGACAGAATTCTGCCTCAAAATGGGCAAGCTTAGATGTAGGCAGAGTTGACAGCCAAACTCTGCCAAGACAGGGTAAGCAAGTCCTCAATAGTTCCTGCCTTGCAGATATATCTGGCAGAGATCTTGAGCTAGAAGGCAGAAGATAATGTTCCAACATAACTGTCTCAGTTATTTTTTCATTTTGGAAGCTGCTAACTTGCATTTCTGGTTCACTCAGGCATTTAAGTTTTATTCTTTCTCAAGTGTCTGATGGGGGTTGAAGACTATATAGTTTAGATTTATAGTCAAGTTTAGTTGTTAGTGGATAAGATCTTTTTAGATCAATATAGATGTTTTAAGTTAACTGAGATAAGATATGATAGATATCTTCATTCAGAAATTTAGACCCAACAAGATACGAAAGGTGTGTATTTCAAGTTTAACAAATACAATTGGCCAAATCACTATGAATGTAACATTTATATAACTCATGCTTGTCTCATGGTTCTTCCTGCTGTATGTAGTTTATTTTATTCATGTGTAATAACAGTAATGTCTATGTTAAAAAAAGAGGCTTAATAAAAATCTTTAAAAAATAAAAAAGGAAAGAAAAGGGGAGACCCACTTCCTATCTACCCCAGCTTATTAAGTCCTATGAGGACTGAGCTTGTCCTCTTCCCCTGTGGACTGACAAGGAAGTCCTACCTTGGGGCATTACCTAAAAGCTGGCAAGGAAGTCTATGTCAGAGACAGACTCCACTCTCCTTACTCGAGAACCCAAATGATGCCCATTGTCTACATCTTTATAGTGAGCTTGTGCCAAGTACATCATTGCAAGGTCCTTGGTTGGTGCTACAGTCTCAGCTGACTCCTCAGGATCCTGGTTAGCTGGCTCTGTTAGTTTTCTTGTTTTCTCCTTCCTCTCACTTTTCCTCTAGACTCCCTACATATTTCCCAGCATCTATTTTGAGGCACTTCTGGATACAGCCTCTCGGAGGACAGCACATGGTACATACTCACTTATAAGTGGATTTTAGCCATATAGTACAGGATAAACATACTACAATGCACAGACTGAAATGAATACATCACAAAGACACTTCTGATAATAGTGTTGAGTCAGGCAGAAATTTACAGCTCCCTGTATTTTTCTTTTTTCTTTACCAATTTAAGTTTTATTTCATAGATACCTTCTACTTGCACAGACCTTAACGCTTGTATGCTATCTGCCAAGGCTTTGTGGAAAACAAAAAAGATGTTTTTGCACTCATTGAATTATATAGCTCCTCAGATGTGTATCAGCACTCTCAGAACTTATAAATCAAATCTCTGTGAGATAAATTATTAACCTTTTGTCTTTTCTCTTTAAAGAGCTATTACCTTCCTTTCCTTCAGTATATGCTTATTGAATATATGTATTCAATATAGAATACAGACAGCCTATCTATATTGTCTACAGGCTCTATAGGATTTCTCATTTGTTTATCTCAGTTGCTTTTCTCTTACTGTTATAAGTACCCGGACAAAACCAAGTAAAAGAAATTGTCTATTTTGATTAATTGTTACATTAAATAATGAACTGATAAAAGTAAACTTTACTGAACATTTTTTTTTTTTGGTTTAAAATGTATTTTTAAAAGTTTTAATTGGTTCTTTGTTAGTTTCACATTATGAACCCCAAGCCCATTCATGTCCTCCTCCCCTTATCCCCACCCTCCACTATTATATCCTCTCCACCAACAGAGGAAAAAATAATATCATTGTGGAAACTAATGTATTACAACGTGTCCCAAGGAATGTGCTTGTAAGTGTTGGTTGCAATGAGTTCTTTTTCTAATAAGAAGTCTCCGGATTCTTCTATACTATCCATACTGGAACTTTGCTGAGATTCCTCTCAGGAATCCGGTAGATGTCCAGTGTCATTGAGATCCTCTAGTTTTGAACTTGTAGGACTTGCCCCCTCATTAACTCTAGCAGTTCATCTATCAGGTAGATGGATCTGTACCTGCGAAGTATCTGAGTTGATCAAACCCTCCAGCTCTCCTGCACTCACACCACTTCTGCTTTTCCTCAGCTGGTCTATCCAATGCAGAAACAAGGGGCAGAGCCAGCTGGTCAGCTCTCATGCCAACAGTGCTGGCTCATCCCCACCCACACCATCAGGTCCAGATTTACTGTGCTACTCAGGTAAGGTGCAAGGTCTACTCTCTCAAGTGCTGTAGTAGGTATGTGGCTGGGCCGTATCTCCTACTCTAGTCCCCCAAGACAGGTTCATATGTAACTCTTAGAACCTGGGCCAACTCTGTTGTACTGCCCAGGCAAGGTGTAGGGCTTACCCAAGTGCTACAGTAGGAGAAGGACATGAGAGCTCTCCTACTCTCACACCTCCAGGGACAGCTTTCCAATAATGGTTAGGTGAGACGTGGGGCCAGTTCTGCACAACCTTCAGATATCAACATGTACCCGGAAGGCAGCTCAAACCAAGGATGGCCACATTGCTTTTGTTGGAAACAGACCCCTTAAACTAAAGCGCCATTGACCCAGATGTGGGCCATTGTGGCAGAACATGCGGGGACCCTACCATGGTACCTCGTGACATCACCAGTGACTTACAGCAGTCTGTTCCTCACTACCCTCAGGTTGTCTCTCTTCTTGTTGCCCACATCCTTCTGTTTGTCTTTCTTTTCCATTTTTTCAGCACTACTTTCCCAGCATCAGGATCTCTGAGCGTCTGGGGTTTTCTCTCAGGTGTGGTCGCAGGACTGTTACTGCGTTTCTGCCAATTATGACGCTGGTCATGCCAGTCACGGTCTGCACACACACCGGCTTGCTCCCTGTCAGGGCCCCTTAGCGTTGGACTGGTGGTCCTCTCAGCCTCAACCATTTTCAGGGAATGTTAGGCTTCTATTTATTCAGACATTCACAGATAGGAACACAGAGCTTAGACATAGCCTGTCTCCTCTCTCTGGCACCTACTGATGGACATATGACATAGCAGCCACACCTGCAAAGCTGCTAGGGGCAGGGAGAAATTTCACTCTTATTATTCAGTTGTTCAAATATGTTCATATTCTACAGACAACAACTGCGATGAACTTTAGAAAAAAATTTACTGATTTTCTTTTTTTTTTTTGCCTTTAAAATTTTTTACGTGTCACTTCAATGTTGATCTTAGCCATTCTGACTGTTGTAATCACTAAGTCCATTTGATTTGCATTTTCCTGATAAGCAGTGATGTTTAGTATTTCTCTAAGCTATTTTCCCCAATTTGAGGCACATCTTTCCAGAAATTTCTGTTTTGCTCTGTATCCCACTTTTAATTGGGTTATTGGTTTGTTGGTGTTTAATTTCTTGAGCTCTTGATATATTTTAGATATTAGCCCTTTATCAGATGTAGGGTTTGTGAATATCTTTTCCAAGTCTGTAGGCTGCCATTTTATTCTGTTGACAGTGTCCTTTGCCTTACAGAAGCTTTTCAGTTTCATGAGGTCCCATTTATGTACTGTTGATCTTGTTCTGTTCAGAAAGTTGACTCCTGTGCCAATGATTTCAAGGCTCTTCCTCACATCACTTGTAAGAAGCTATTAGCCATATTGTACATAATTCAGAGACTCAAAGAAGGTAAATATCAGGGCGATCCCAAGGGAGGATGCATGAATATCACTATGAAGGGGAAATTGAGTAGACAGAGGAAGTGCTTGAAGAGAGGGAACAGGGTAGGAGAGGCAGTGCTGAGGGAGAGGAGGGTGGGGATCTGTGGTGGGGAGTGCTGCGTTCTAACACAGGACCTCATGCCTTCCGGGAAAACATGTACTAAGTATATTAAAATGTTGGACAAATGTAGGCGATGGTTACAAGAGGTAGCCTACCTACCTTGCCTCTCATTTGAAAAGATTAATGATTTATAAACATCACCAAAGATACAATTATTTACTAATTGAACATAAAAATTTTTTTTAAATTTTTTTTTATTAATTTATTCTTGTTACATCTCAATGTTTATCCCATCTCTTGTATCCTCCCATTCCTCCTCCCTCCATTTTCCCATTATTCCCCTCCCCTATGACTGTTCCTGAGGGGGATTACCTCCCCCTGTATATTCTCATAGGGTATCAAATCTCTTCTTGGCTACCTGCTGTCCTTCCTCTGAGTGCCACCAGGTCTTCCCCTCCAGGGGACATGGTCAAATGTGAGGCACCAGAGTACCAGGAAACTGGGACAGAGGGGAGAGCATCCTATTGGGACTCTAAATGAGAGACGCATGGGAGAATAGCAAAATAAAAGGATACAGAGGGTCCTAGAAATCTACAAGTAGAACAATATGATAGGCAGATTTGGGCCCAGGGGTCCCGTTCAAACTAAGGCACCAGCCAAGGACAATACAGGAGGTAAACTTTAAACCCCTTCCCAGATCTAGCCAATGGTCAGAATATTCTCCACAGTTGAGTGGAGAGTGTGATATGACTTTCTCACGAACATAAAAACTTTAGACAATTAAATTTTATTTTTTTGCTTTTTCGAGACAGGGTTTCTCTGTGTAGCCTTGGCTGTCCTAGACTCACTTTGTAGACTAGGCTGGCCTTGAACTAACAGCACAATTAAATATTTAAAGCTTCGGAAATCATTTGGTTCTGATGTCTGAATTTTGTTTTATAGTTCTGAGCTATTTTTGAATAAGTCTTTTCTAAAGTGAACTGATAGTTTTTGGTATTTGAAATAACTGCGACCATTACAAGATTTTTCTAACATAAAATCACACATTTTTAGGGGACTACAATATTAAATGTTTTCTGTCAAACGGAATGACATGTTTAAGTGACTTTGTTTTTATACTGTGTTAAACGATGCATTTGATTTTAGATTATTACTTAGTGAACAATAGAATTTGTCAACAGTACTGTGCAGTGTTATATTATGTTTGTTGTAACTGTTCCCAGAGGGATTGCTCTTGCTATAATCTGAATTTTTATTCTATATAATTCTTCAGCTAAAATGCTACGTATTAAAATTGCATGCACTGTATGTAACAGAGAAATATTTTCCTCCCATTTCTAAAACTAAATCTTGTAAACACTGTATTTTACAAACTTATGAATATTCACATAGTTACACAAACTCTTCAGGAATATTTTCCAGCTTCCATGTTAATATTATATGTTTATTTTAAAAAGAAAGCAAAACAACTATTATTATATTCAAAGCTGACTGAGAAGTAATAAGAAAGTAAAGATAATTCAAAGAAAGCCAATAAGTGAACATTTCTAAATATTTATTGATGTTTTCAAATAAATTGATGACTACATTAACTGTGCTCCAAAGTGTTAAGCTATGATAAAATAAAACATTATATCATGCCTAAAACTCTCTTTATTTGACAGAAATCCTAATTTACCATAAGAAAATCCCAGCACCCAGGAGGCAGAGACAGGCAGACTGCTGTGAGTTTGAGGCTACCCTGGTCTATAAAGCGAGTCTAGGATAACCAAGGCTACACAGAGAAACCATGTCTCGAATAAAACAAAATACAAAAAAAAGAAAAAGAAACATAAGCATAGACTAAAATAGTGTCATCAGGTGTACCAAAATACAAAATAGGCAAATTGGATGTTTCTAAAGATGATGAGAGAAATATGGAAGGAGAGAAGGAGAAAGGGAGAGAGGGAAGGAGGTGGCGAGACATAGAGAGAGGATATATTTGGAGAAACAATAGTTAAAAAATAGCTGAAAGCATAAAAAATCTAGTGGAGTATTAATTCACATGAATAAAAAGCTGCATGAACTCCACATGAGAAAGATGCAAAGGCACTCATAACTCAAAAAACAAGGATAAACCAACAACAGGCAGCAGAGTTAGATGGCTTAGTGGTTAAGAGTGCTTGCTGCTCTTGCAGAGGACCTGAGTTCAGTTCCCAGCACATGCATGCCAGCAGAAAATGATCTATAATTCTGATTCCAAGGCATTCAATACTATCTTCTAGCCTCCACCGACACACTGCACGAATATGATGCACTCAAATTAAATACATGCAGCCAAAACACCTATGTTCATAAAATAATAAAGAGAAACGCACCTGTAATTCTAGCACATGAGCAGGAGCGATGGGAGAAACCTAAACTAAAGAGCAGCCTGAGTTGTGTTTGAAGGCCATACATCCAAAAATGATTGAATAAGTACACAATAATGAGAATACATAACATAATAGTAACTCTTAAATTCTGCCAATGAGGTTTTAAACCATAACAAAGTGTTTGGAAAACTTATCTGACATATCTGCCTAAACTTAACTAGCGCATATAATTTTTCACTTAAATTTTATTTTAAAGAATACCTTCGCCTTAAAGTAATGCATATATTGTCAAAAGCAATAATACATAAAAATTCAATAGTATTGAATATATGACCTCTAAACTGAAAAGTACCTGTTTTTGTCAACATATAATGGAAAAAGGATATTGTTTTATATAAATGGGAAAATACACCACTATGAAATGAAGACTCTGCTTTGTGCAGGCAGTCATGGTCATAAGTTGCACAGGTTCAGTTCCTGAGTACAGGAAAGGAGTGAGAAAATGATACCTTTGGCATGGCAGTACTCATATAAATTACCCAAACAGGTAACAATTAGGAGACATCATTAAGATCATCTGCCACATAGCTGCTTGAAGACAGAGCAGTCATCTAACTATAAAGCCAAAGGCAAATTCTCACCAGGAACAACTGTGCTGACACATGACCTAAGAGACTTAGCTCCAGTACTTTGAATTATTAATTTCTGTTGTCTATAAGTGAGTGCTTTGCATTAGTTACATGTTTGTTGCTAAGATGAAAATCATCAACAAAATGCTAAGAGAAAGGTCAGCTCAGTTAGGAAGCTCAGAAAGCCTGTTATACTATAATTGGTTAGGCAAGACAGAGTGGCTTAGTATGTGGAGGTGGGCATTCTCATTCAACTTAAAGGACCAGGAAGGCCAGAGATCAGTGTAAAACCAGGAACTACTATAACCTTCAAAGGCATATCCCAGTGACCTTTGGTACTGAGCTACTAGAGACTTGACAGTCTCCATCCCCCAGACATATGCTCAACCATGTTCATAGCTGCTCTATACATAATAGCCAGAACATGGAAACAGCCTAAGTGTCCCTCAGTAGAAGAATGGACTAAGAAACTGTGGTATATTTACACGATGGAATACTACTCAGCTATTAAAAACGAGGAATTCCCGAAATTTGTGGACAAATGGATTGATCTAGAAATTATCATAATGAGTGAGTTCACCCAGAAGCAAAAAGAGACAAAGGGCATATACTCACTTATATCAAAACACTAGTCCAAGGGATACGTACCATGAAAATCATTATTTACCAAGAAAGTGGGTCAGAGGAGAGGATATCCGATTGAGACTTCAGGCGAGAGTAGCATGGAAGAAAGAGGAAATAGTAGGACCCACAGGGTCCTGGAAACCTACAAGAAGAACTTTATGACAAGCAGATCTGGATCCTGAGGTCCTCCTCAAACTAAGGCACCCACCAAGGAGAATATAGGCAGTAAGCTTCGAACCCCTACCTAGACCTAGCCGACGATCATGATGCTCTCCACCGTTGAGTGGAGAGTGAGATCTGACTCTCACACGAACTCTGGTGCCCCTTTTCTGACCATGTGCCCCGGAGGGGGAGACCTGGTGGCACTCAGAGGAAGGATAGCTAGTTACCAAGAAGAGACTTGATATTCTGAAAGCATATATAGGGGGAGGAGGTCTCCCTCAGTCACAGACATAGGCATACATACACACACACACACACACACACACACACACACACACACACACACACACACACACACACACACACATGAAAACTGATTTTCTAAGCAACAAAAATAATTCTTCCAAATTAATCCTATGAAAGTACAGATTTTAAAAAGTAAATTTAAAGGGTATTGTGGGATAGCTGATGGTGGGATCAGCAGTTAAGAGCACTTAGTGTTCTTGTGGAGCACCAGGACTCATTTTATAGTACTCACATAGTAGCTCACAACTGCTTGTAACTCAGATATTAGGAAATATGAGCCTAACTTCTGTAGGCTCCTTCACTCATGAGTGTGCTGGAAGTAAAACCCATACATAAAAATATAAATATACATATCAAATAATTAAGTTTTAAATCAAATTCTGTCCTTAAATAGTTTAGACAATTAAGTTCTGTGTATATTCTTTAGTATATATCATGTACATTTTATGATATATTTCACTGTACGCAACTCACATTCAAAATATTATACCAAGAAGAGACTTGATACCCTATGAGCATATACAGGGGGAGGAAATCCCCCTCAGGAACAGTCATAGAGGAGGGGAATAAGGGGAAAATGGGAGGGAGGGAAGAATGGGAGGATACAAGGGATGGGATAAACATTGAGATGTAACAAGAATAAATTAATAAAAAATTTAAAAATATATTATACTTGTCACTTTACTGTAGCTTTACTTCCATGGATAACCAGAATTTTTATGCTGAAATAACTAAACGTATATTTTAAGGGCTATCTGGCCATTACCATTTTGTTGGCTAAATTGTGAAATAATGTAAGTTCTGAAAATCCTGTAAAGAAAAGGTGACTTCCTTAAAATACATTTTAAGATCAGCTCATATTTGATAGCCTGAAATGCACGTGGCCTTGATACCTCTGCAAACTGATGAGCCTATAGGTGTCTATTTTTCCTGACAATGCATTTAATCTAAATCTGTGTTCCTTCTATTCCAGAAATCACAGTCTTTATTTCCACCTTTCTTTGCGTTATTTATTGGTTTAACAGTTTTTACTTCTGAAAACTGTACAAATGTTGATTTATTTAAAACTAAATACCATAAGTTCTATTTTTGATATCTGTATGCTGAGGATATGTACATTAAAGAGCATCTGAAAATGAATGTTTGGTTTTTACAATTATTGCATTCAATGAGGAATTTAGTGCCTCACTTAGGAACTGTGTTACTTAGCTGAGTGTTGTGGTACACGGCTGTAACTGTAGCACATGGAAGGAACAGGAAAGAACTTTCAATTTAAGGCACATGTAAGCCAGTTAAAGGCTTTGAGCTCAGAGTGTGCATTCTGATTTCCTATATTGAAACAAAAAATAAATGCATGGTATAGAATAGGTTTTACAGTTTGCAACTGGTGAGCATGCAGATCACCCTTGTAATGCCAACACTGGGGACGCTGTGGAAGGAGGAGGAGGATTTCAAGGCTAGCCTGTGCTAACTCTTGAGATTTTTGCCTCAAGTCAAATGATATGAAACATTAAAATAAAATTAAAAAAATTAAAAAGTAAAACAAACAAACAAACAAAAGGAAACATAAAATAGTCGGGAGAAAAAGGAAAAGTCTCCTTAAATGTGTCCTTACCTCTTTAAACAGAATGCTACAGCAGTAACAAAAGGCACTAGAAAAGCAGGAGATAAGAGAAATGGTTGAAAGTTTATATACTTGCATTAGATTGTATTGATTGTCTTTGCGACAGCCTGGATGCTGATCTTTAGTAAGCCAATTTAACCTTTATGCTTCAACTTCTGTTTTACTGTCTGGAGCAGAATTTTCAACTTTTGAACAGTTTCCGCAGATCAGTTCCTAAGCTCCTTCTCTCATAAAAATCTTTCATCATTCATGTGGCAGAAACATAGACAGATGGCCTTTCTTGGAGATCAAATGGCTAATGAAGATATCATAAGTTTTTGAGTGATCATGTTTTGATTGAAATTGAGCTAAATACGTTTCTCAAACTTAGAGATTAGTCCAAATTATTATAGTATATAGTATATAACTATTTATGAATAAAATAAAAGGAATATGAGAAAGCATAGTATTTTTTCTTCCTTATAGTTGTATAATTATTATAGTTGATGCTTTTTAAAAAAAAAACTCATCTTACAGTTTACATATCAGACAGTTCTTTATAAAATCTGATTTTCCCTGTCTCCAAACATTATTCTCCACAGATTTCCTCAATACTGGGAGGTTTACTGATTCTCAAATACTAAACTTACTTCTGGTATTATATCCCATATCTAATATTTAATTAGTGGCTATGATTTAATCTTATCACTCTATCCTATCGTAGATATTTATACTATGAGTAAAAATAATTTGGGTAACTAGAGAATCATGTTAGGGCAAGGGGAAAAATTGTCATGTACTAGATAGTGAATCTGATACCTACCTTGGGAGCTTTGATTTTAATACTTAAATGTTTCTTTCCTATTTCAGATAGAGAGCTCTAGGCTGCATCAGTTGATAGTTATGAAAATCTGAAAATAAAAATGGAATTGTGAAATAATCCATCAGTCCCATGTTTTGCTTCACTTTACTCATTACTATGATGGAAATTCAGTTGAGAAAATAATCTACAAAAATATCCACTCACAAATGTATATAATTTTATGAAAGGCAGCCTATTCTCACAATCAGAAAAAAACACATAGCACTACATAATGCCCAAATAGCTGCAAGAATTATAGCAGCAGCTATTCACCAAGAAAGAAAGCAAGTGTACAATACAGAAATGTTGAAATAACTTACCATAGTAACTTTGTGAATAAATGAAGGTATGGTGTAACAAGAAAGAGAATAGCTTCATTGTATTCATGCAATACCAAAGATATATAGAAAAATATCTTAGAGTATCTGACACTAAATAATTGCTGGAATAGTTAGAGTACTGGTCTTAAGTGATATGTCAGCATTATAATTATATTTATTATATTACATATAACTTCAGACATTTGCTCTTTAGCAAGGCTATCTGGATGAATTTTTATTTTGATCTGCTTTTATATTTTTACTGTTTAGCTTATGATACCTGATTTATTTTCCCAGGTTAAATTTAGCTATCTCAATTTGTTTGACAAAACTCTTACAACTAAGAACACAACAGCTTTCAAATGTGTTATATATTGAATTTAATTTTTCTAAAATTTTATTAAATATTATACCACCTGTGTAAATGAAATTAATAATACTTAAAACCACACTTATGTTAAAAGAAAAGGTAAGTTTAAATTGGTCTTGTTTGTCCTTCCTACAAATAATTGCCAAGCCTTTCTGATACATTGTTTTTCTCATTTGTTTAAAGACTTAAAATCACTAAAATACAGAAAACAGGTCCCTTATTCTCTTTGTCTGACTTTACATGAAAGTAACTGATATAATACATTAAAAGACAAATTAAAATCTATTAATGGCTTGGTTGGCTATTTTTGACAACATAATACTATCTTTTAGCCAGCCAAAAATCTTTAACAATACATTGACTATAAGACAGCTCTTTACTTGGTTGGATTTACCAAAAAAGGAGTATGACTACTTTCACACATTGGATCAGCATTCTAGGAATATTGATCTACTGGCACACTTGGATGGATGCTTGTCACATAGCATTGTGAAAACCTTTATCCTATTTAGTGTTCACAAACCAATCAATTATCAACCAACACCTGCTCAGAACATTATTGTCGATTGAAGATTTGTACCTAGGTTGATATTTACCTTCTTTCTTTGGTAGAGTTCAGAGTAACTTCCAGCACCATTTACCTTAGTGTGTAGGAGTGAAGGCTCTAGGAAGGCATCTGCTCAAATGTTTTGTATTCAATAAATTTTTGTAGCTGTTGTCTTAAACAAAAGGGATATACTGTCAGTTTGTGGAGAGAAACCATTAGACTTCGCAATAGCCTGGGTAGTTTTAGGGTTCCCATAGGCCCCCTCATGTAAACAATAGTATTCAATGCACTCCTTCCCAATACTGAAAACGTTGTTTGGTGAAGAAATGGACCTTAGTTTTAGCTTTCTGTCTACATACCCGCCTCCTCTGCAATTTAGTCATCCTGTTTCAGTCTCCAACCTATTTCCATTCATAACTATCTATTCTGTTTCTCCTTTCTAGGGAGATCCATCCCTACACATTAGTCCCTTATAGCTAATATCCACAAATATGTGTAGACATATCACATTTGCCTTCCTAGGTCTGTTAACTCACTCAGGATGATTTTTTTTCTATTACCATCCATTTACCTACAAATATCATGAGTTCATATTCTAATGGTGATATAATATTCTGTTGTAAATGTTACACGTCTATTTCTTTATTCTTCTGTTAAGGAACATCTAGTTTGCTCTCAATTCCTGGCTATTTTGAAGAGAGCAGCAATAAACATGGTTGAACATGTGTCTCTGTAGTAAGGTGAAGCATCCTTTGGGTATATGCTCAAGAGTGGTATTGTAGAGTCTTTCTGTAGATCAATTCTCAGCTTCTTGAGGAACTGACCATGGCTTGCTGTACAGTTTTTACTCCCACCAGCAATAGATGAGTGTTCCTCTTATTCCACCTTCTTGTAAAGCACGACCTATTCCATGTTTATTGTTCCTGGCTATTATGAGAGCTGTTAGATAAAATCAAAAAGTACTTTTCATTTTTCATTTCCCTGATGACTACGGGTGTTGAATATTTCTTTAAGTGCTTCTTAGTCTGTTGGTGTACTTTTAAATTGTATTTTTATTTTACATTCCTTAAATCTCTTTCTTCCTATTCTACCCCAATACCTTCCAACAGCCCAATACCAGGTAGAAGAGAAAAAAGTTTAGTGGGCAGAGGGGATTATTTCTCAGCAGCTTTCTGCTGCTTAGGGTTGTCAGGTTCTTTGGTGGCATGTTCAATCCTTATTTCAGGATATCTATGAGTCTCTGGAGCAAGCAGGAGCAGCAGGGAGAAGCACCAGCAGCCTTCTTCTTTTTCATAGACCCCAGTCTCTCTTTGGGTCCTGTTTTTATCCTCACTGACAAAGGCCACGCCTGAGCATGAGGTAGTTAACAGGTAACAAACATCACATGGTCTCTCAGGAGACAATTATCAGCAGTGGACAAACTGGAGCAGCCCCCATATCCCACACTTGAGATTAAAACAAAATATGTTAAAATATGTATGAAAACTTCCACATCAGCCATTTGAGTTTTTTTCTATTGATAATTCTCAGTTTAGTCTACTCCCCATTTTTAATTGTGTGTGTTTTTTTTTTTATGGGATCTAGTTTTTCGTTTCAGTTCTTTTTAATACATTGAATATTATACCTCTATAAGAACTCTAGTTAGTAAAGCCTTTTTTGTTCTATTCTGCAGCCTATGGTGATGTCTAAATGAAGTACTCCTTTACCATACAGAAACCTTAAAGTTCATCAGGTCATACATGTTAAATTTTGTTCTTTGGAGACTATGCTATCAGTGCTTTGTTCAGAAAGTCATTTCTTAAGCAAACTACTCTGTTTTGTCTTTTATCAGATTCAGTCCTTTGTAAAGGCCTTTCATCAATTTTGTGTTGAATATTTTTCAGTGTGATATATTTTCTTTTTTCCATATACTTAAAACTTTTATGTATATTATATGCAAACCAAGGTTATCATCCAATGTATATTTCTGTTAATATGTTTATTAAATATATTGTGGCTATGCTTTATTAAGTCATAGGCATATTACATTTTAATGCTTACAAAATAGAAAGAAAATACAGCTCAATGAGGTAGAACTATCGGCAGGCCTGTAGGGCATTTTCTTAATCAGACACCAGGCTGCAGTTTTGATCACTGTGGTAATAATTCAACTAACACAGAAACTGGTACAGTATGGCTGGGTATTCTTGGGCCAGACTTGCCCAGGTATTTTTGGGAAGATTGTGGAATGAGTTTTGGACTTTAGTTTAGAATTCAGTTTAGAATTTAGTTTAGTATTCAGAATTTTATGAGCTATTCAGTGTCAGGTTGGAAGATAAAATAAAAATATTGAGAGCAATTCAGAGATAGTGGCCTAGCTCATGACATTTCCCTGGATAGTTTGAAATTCCTGTAATGACTCTATCAAGGCTATATGCTATTTTGAATTCATAATATGTGGATTTAGTTCTTTTAGGGTTTGTTTTTGTTGTTGTTGTTGCTGAGAAGTTGAAAATTGTTTTTTTAAAGTTTGAAAAGATTTGTGTTGGTATTTTGCTGGGAATTGCATTAAATCTATAGATTCCTTTTCTTAAGATGACCATTTTTACTGTTAATCCTAGGGATCCATGAGCATGGAGCATCTTTCCATCTTCTAATATATTCTTCAATTCTTTCCCAGAGACTTGAAGTTCTTATCACACAGATGTTTAAATTGCTTTGGTAGAGTTATACTTAGATACTTTATAACTTGTATGGCTATTTTGAAGGGTGTTGGTTCTCTAATTTCCTTCTCAGCCCATTTGTCATTTGTATAAAGGAGGGCTACTGATTTTTTTTTTTTTTGAGGTAATTTTGTATCCAGCCACCTTGTTGAAGGTGTTTCTCATCTTTAGGTATTCTCCAGAAGAATTTTTGTGGTCAATTATGTATACCATCACATCGTCTTTGAATAAGGCTAATTTGATTTCTTCTTTTCCTATTTGTATCCCCTTGATCTCATTTAACTGTCTTATTGCTCTGGCTAGCACATCAAGTATTATATTCAGGTGCTATTTTAATTTTCCTGTACCTTTTGTGACTTGCTCTGTGTCCTAGTATGTTGTAAATTTTGGAGAAAATTCTAGGAGTTGCCGCAAAGAATGTAAATTATTTTGTGTTTGCGTGAAATACAAAAATGTGAGGTATATTCGATTTATGATATCATTTCTCAGTTTATATTTTGTATGGATGTTCTATTTCCTAGAGGACATACTGAAGTATAAAAAGTCATTTAGGACCTTTAACATACTGCTAAGGGCTGTTTTGACTTTCTTGTACTTTGCTTCTGTTACATTGCATTTCTCAGAGCCTACTGTGGTGTGCTTGTTGAGTTCAAATAGAGCCACGTGTGCATTGTCATTGTGTTTGTAGTCTGGCATCTAGGCATTGAAGTTTAGGATGGCTGAAATTCTATGTGCTAACATCTGGTTTGGTCTTTGTTGGTTGTTTGTTTCCTATGTTGCCATCTATTGCCTTCTCTGCTTCTGAGGAGGTTATGGTACATGTGTTGCTGAGTAGAAAATGCTTCTGAGATCCTGCCAGGTGTGAGCACTGGGGGTTTTACATAAACAATAATTTTAGGCTTTGACAGCTGACATGTGGGACTGGGAATTCGCTAGAAGCAGAGGAGTTGTATGGGGGTAAAAAAGGCTTCCAAGAAGAGAGGAAATCAGAGTGTGTCCCCAGGATCTGTACAGTCTTCTGTGAGGGAGAACAGAGAAGGAGACACAGCAGCAGATGGTCTGTATGGCTGGAGAGGAGACTGGGGGATTGGATTTAGAGAGGAAGGAGAATGAAGATGGCCTACATGCTTCCCTTATTGGGATTGCACTCTCTTTTATTCTAAAGATTCTTTGACAGCAAGACAAGTTAACTCCTGACGACACCCAGCTGGCCTCAAAGTAGTTGATGAGCATCAAGGAACCTCCTTATGGAGTTGGCTTCTAACGTGGCAAGCCAGGGACTAGGCAAAATGTCCTCATTACTGCCACAGACAGGATTCTGCCTAAAAATGGGCAAGCTTAGATGCAGGCAGAGTCCACAGTCAAACTCTGCCAAGACAGGGTAAGCAAGTCCTCAATAGTCCCTGCCTCGCAAATATATCTGACACAGATATTGAACTAGAAGGTTGAAGATGAGGCCCCAGTGTTTTCAGAGTGTTGGGTGACTGTTCAGTTCAGTAAACTGTCTCATTTTTTTCATTTTGGATGCTGCTAACCTGAACTACTGATTTACCCAGGATTAAGTGTTATTCCTTCTCAAGTCTCTTGGGGGGGGGGGGGGTTGAAGACCAGATATTTTAGTTTACGATCAAGTTTAGTTGGTTAGGGGAACAGATCTTTTATTTTTTAAGTAATTTATTTTTTAATGAATTTATTCAGATTATGTATGAATTGTTAGCCCACACTTTTATCTTTCCGTTACTCCTTCCCTCCCACTTTCATCCTTTTCCACTCCCCTAGGTTGTGACAGAATGGGACCTCCTTCCCCACCATATGGTCCCAGCCTATCAAGTTTCATCTTGGTAGCCTGCTTATTCTTTCTCTGAGTATCACCAGGCCTCTCCACCAAAGGGAAGTGGTCAAATATGGGGCACCAGCATTCATAATAAGATCAAGATACAGGATTTAAGTTAATAAAGATGAGATATGATGAATATTGAACTTTATTCAGAAATTATACCCAAAAATATAGGAAAGATGTGTATTTCAAGTTTAACAAGTACAAATAGCCAAATCACTATGAATGTAACATTTATGTAACTCATTACTGTCTCATGGCTCTCCTTGCTGTATGTAGTTTAGTTTATACATGTTTTAAAAAGTTAATATATATGTTTTTTAAAAAAAAGAGAGAAATGAGCTCAGCTGTTACTGGGAATACCACAGGTAATGGGCAGCCAATCGGGAACAGCCTAGATCTTTGTCTTATAATTAACTCATGACCACTGACCAAGTTTGCCTGTATCTTTCCAGTTGGCCCCATGCTTTATCAGTTTGAATGCTCCTAGCATATTAAAAGTCACCAACCCCTCCCTTCGAATTCCCATGAGTTCCCTTAAAAAGAGCCTTCAAACTGGAATCATCATTCAGACATTTAGAATGCCAGCATGCTGGAATTTTGCAGAAATAAAGACCCTTACCTTTTGCATACAACTTCAGAATCCTGGTGGTTTTTGAGCATCTAACAATCTGGGCATAACTATAGTCAGCTGATATATAAGTTTTAATGCAGTTCATTTGTAAAATGTTTGATCTGTTCTGTGGCATAAATTGCAAATGTGTTATTTACTTTAACACATAGCTAATGTATTTTTTTACTACTTTTACTACTTATAATCCAAATATATATGCTTGATTCACTTATTTGATGAAGAGTAGATCAAAGATATGTTTATGTACAGTTTGTGCCTTATTAACTTTCATCATTTGTGTTTTTATTTCCTCATGAATATTTCAGGGACCTTTCTATTAACCATAGCCTCTTTCATTTAACCATAGCTTTCTTTAGTGATGTTATTCAAAAAGTATGAAATGGACTGAAGGAATACAGTATTTTTTATGAAGGAGGACTGTGCTAATTTCAGTGAAAGATAATTTGTACAAATAGTTATCAACTAAATAATTGATATAGTTATGTATTGCTTTATAATTCATTACTTAGGAATTCTTTTTTTGATTGAAGAAGTCAATTCGTTGTACTCTTTATAAAAATAATGAATTTAATCATTGACAATTATTTTCTTCCTTTTTTTCCCCATGTATTTTCACTGTAATTGCTTAGGCAATGCTAAAAATATGTATATCACTAGATTCTTTGTGGAGCAAGAAGTAGGAGCAGTGTAATACATTATGACCTATAAGGACACAAGAAGTAAGAGAAACAGTCACTTTGGCTCTGGGTCATATCTGAACAAGGACTAAAAGCTATGAGTCTTAAAGCAGTTGGGTGTCTAATAACAAGAAAACTTGATTGCTTAAGTTAACAATCTTTAAAATTATATCTCTATGTCATAGAGCTAGATTTATTGTATATTATCTTTTTCACCAATCCTCTTTTCTGAGTGGTTTTGGCTTTCTTTCTCTTATCTTTTATTGACTGTAATATTAAACATTTAAAAAGAAGGTGACATTTTTTTGGGAACCATCCCTATCAAATTCTACTGTCCTAGAAAGCATTAATTCCTTTCTTCAGACCCTCACTTAAGAGGATCCTTTTAACTCTGACCTAACATGAGAGATAGAACACAGGTGTCAAACCATTGGAGGGTTTCTATCCTTAATGTAATTAATTCATCAACACAAACCATTTGTTTCAATTTTTAAAATTTATAAAATAAAAGTAGGTCATAATTGTATTGATCCAGGTTCTGGTGACTAATTTACAGGAGATATACCAACAGATGGAGAAAGGAGGAGTGGGAAGTAGAGGAATTTTTAAATAAACTTCCTTGAATCTGTTAGAAGAGAAAGTGGGGAAGAACAAAGAGGATCCAAGGGAGGATGCTTACATCAAACTCAGAAGAGGATATAGAACAGACAGAGGTAGTGGCTGAAAAGAGGGGACCAGGTAGAAGAAACATAGAGAGAGACATGAGGTTGGAGATCAGACCTGAGGAAAGTAAGGGAGGACAAGGGGCCTATAGAGAAAAGAGCAACTGTAGGTGGAGGCATCTCTGTGAAAAGCTGGAGACCTAACTCAGGTCTACAAAGAATCCTAGTAACATGGTCTATAGAGATGGAAGAGGACACTAACTAGACAAGTCTCCTAGAAGAAGGAGGAGAACACCAATCTACTCACAAAAACTTCAACTTAAAACTTTTCCTGCCTACAAGATGTGCAGTGATGTCCAATCAATGCCTAGCTGAAACCAGGACACAGCTCATGTGAGAGAACCAACGTTTGCTGCTATGAAGGATGCTCTGCTATGCTTGTAGACAAGAGCCTAGCCCAGTTGTCTTCTGAGAGGGTTCACCCAGTAGCATCTCAAATGCTGAGACCCACAGCCAAACCAAACATCAGATGATTCATTAATAAGCCTTGTGGTAAAATAGGAGGAAGGATAAAAGGACTTGGAGGTGACAGGAGTTTCACAAGAAAACCAACAAAGCCAACTAACCAGTGCCCATATGGTCTGATGAGACTGAGCACTATCAATCAAGGACCTTGCATGGACTGGACGTAGGCCACATACAAAGATATAGCCGATGGGCAGTTTAGGCTTCAAGTGGTTCCTCTACAAAGGGGAACAGGAGCTCTCTCTGACATTGACATTCTTTGATCACCCCCCATCCTCCATTGGAGGGACAGCCTTGCCAGGCCACAGGGAGAGAGAACAAGCTCAGTCCTGATATGACTTGATGAGATGGGGTGGGTGGGAAGGGTATTCCTTTTTTTCTGAGGATTGGTGATGGTTGATGGGAACAGGAAGGGTGGGACTGGGTGGTGAGGAGGGATGGGGCTATGACCAAGATGTAAAATGAATAAAAAATAATTACCTCAAATTGTTACAGATGTTTAGATGCTCAATATATGCTTGATATACTACCTGCAAGCAAAACACTCAGAAGACACTGTAGGGTAATTTATTTAGTTCCCAAATCAGAAAAGTTGAAGGCATAACTTGTTGAAGACCAAAGGGCGACAAACTTGAGATAGGAGACACTGATGAAATTCCAAGTATCTGAAACCATTAGAATCTGAGATCTGTAATGCAAAACAAGGAACGCCAGGCAATTACAAACAAGAAAAGATTTCCAGCATTCCTCTTCTTTCTGTGTCACTCAGAACCCCAGTTGCTTAGGATGTCATTCAACATAAGGTGATGGAGGGGAGAACTTATACTCTTAATTTATTCTTTCCAGCTCACAGTACTTCAGAAGTATTTTTTAATACATAGAAAAATTCCCTGTGTCATCAAGCTAGACTGTAAAATAAACATAGGTATAATCTTGGATAAAGTTTTCAAAGATACAAGCAAAATAGGCATGTAGTCACATATAGCAATCACACTCATTTTAAAGGATGAAGGTTATTATTTAAGGACACATTATCATGGTCTAAGAAATGACTGGGTTGATTTTAATAACCAACGGATGAAAGTACTAAAAGTCTTCCTACATTTTAAATATAGGGCATTAAACTTTTCAAGCCTTTCTCTTTGCAAATCATTTTTATTTTATATTAATTCTAGCAAAGTACATCATTCATCTCAAATACTTAAATACCTTAATTTTAGACAATTCCGATTTAAAAGAAAGCTGAAAATGGTAGGTGATATATTTGATAAAATATTATATCTTTAATTAGCTTCTGATTTTATATCTTACTACTTGCAAAGTGATATTACATCATATTTTATTAATGAAATATCAATGGCTAAATTTATGCTGTTTCTATTATAACTAAGGCTTGCTTTAATTTTTATGAAAATTACACAACATTTTGAAGATTAAAAATGGTAACTAGTAATACCAACAAAAATGTGTTGGTGATTTTAATAGTTATATCCTGTGTCTACTTTATTAATCAATTAACACCTTGTGTTGTAAATAAGGAATATTTACTGAATATCAGCATCTAAATTTCTAGGATTAGAAAGGATTTATGACACTAGAATGGCATAGCAAATCCATAAATTTTTCTCTTACAGGACCAATAATTTTCAACAAATACAATGCAAAGTATTTTGATATAAATGACACCATATAAATGATTCTGATGTTTAAGGTTGTCTTTATGCTTTTATGTTAGCAGTTTGATGTCCTAGCACTGTCAAATAGTAGTATTGTACCTTTTATTTTGGAACTTTGCCTATTAAACTTAAACCTACCTTCAGTACTCCATATAAAACTCATTTATTATAGGATCAAATGTCCTATTTGCCATGAAATATCATCTCAAAGCATGAGATTTTTAATATTTCAGTATTCATATTGCAGTCTACTACAAGGACACAGGGAGTTGTAATATATGTTGTCAACTTATCAAGAGTTACAACTAGGATTTAAGGATGATATAGGTATGCTCCATTAAAAGAGAGGTAGGTCACAGGGACACTTTCTGAAACTTTACAAACTACATGTTCTCTGAATGCATCCAGTGAATTTATATTTAACTACAGTCCTTTCCATACTATTGAAGTTAGTGGCAAATTCTCAGGCATCATATCACATTATCTATAAGCATATTTGAAGATTATCTATTACTGATTATCTCTTACAAGTGTCTCTCCTCCCCCCCCCCTTTTTTTTTTTTTTTTTTGGTTCTTGCAATTTCTGGTCTAAACCATTATCACATTTGATTTTCTCCTTTTCCATTAGCTCTTTGCCTCTTAAACTTAAATCACCTAAAGTGGAAATAAAGCATATTCACAAACATTCTCTGACAAAAACACCCATCTACCAATTGTCACTTGAATATTAAATGCATTATTTATAGTCAAAAAACACAAAGACTTGTTTAATTTAACCCATGCATTTTCTTGTACTTACATATCACCAACTTCCATTGAATGCATCCCCATCCATCCTATAATTGTTTGAGTCAAAAATGTTGAGTCATTCTTTATGAACAACATTACAACGAATCTTTCATCAGTAAATCAGACAAGAATACTATTTTACTTTTACTTATTTTAGTGTCATATTTAAGTGTCATAGTTGTGTCACATCCAGGCCTCTGTCTTACCTTTCCAGTTCCTGCTGCCATCTCTATTTCCTCTCAAACTCATTACTTTTCTTCAAAACTACTGATGCTACACATGGTGACTCTATATATATCTAAAAGGGAAATAGAGATCAGTTTTATAAGGAGGTAAAAGAGACACTAGAGCATGAGGAATAAATGTAGAACAGGGGAGGCAGGATAAAGGAGAAAATACGGGGAGAAAAACTAACAATGCTCTTTGAAAACCATATGGAGGTGTAACTATGAGCTTCATAAAATATGTACATATATTGAATGGAGTCACAATATGTACTGGGGGAGACAATACTTAAACTAAACATCTCATAACATCAACTACAACGTCCAGGAGGAGAAATGGTTTGTGTCTTTCTGAGTCATTGGCTATAGTTGTCTCATAGATAATTTCCTAATGTAAAACCATGAACTATTGTCAAAATAATTTTTTTTTAATTTTCTGTAATGAGAATTCTTTCAAGTCTCCCATGGAATGTGGGAAAATTGAGTTGGTTCCCAGCTGGGAAGTTCAAACCTCTGAATTAGTATTTAGTGTTTTGGAGAGTACTTTGTATGATGCTGAAGAAGAAAAGCAATCATCTTATCACATAGCTGTGAACCATGTGACCAACTGTAGTGATCTGCCAGCGAGATACTATAACATGATGTAATTGGTGAAGCCAAGTAATTGTTTTTAATTGGAGCTAAATACAATTCTCTGAGCTAGAACCCATAACTGAGACTACACCAGTGGCCGAGAACCTGAGAAAAGAAAGGTCACTGTTTAGAGGGAAACCTGTAATAAAATGACAACCAAGTACGTATTTCCAGACTCATAGATCAGAGCGTCCCCAACCCTCATTAGAGAACCTTATTATTTCAGTAGAATTGTTTTTTAAAAAGGAAAAATTGAAATTGCCAGAGGTGGTGGATGAATCTAAGAAAACAGGATCTTCCAGAAAAAAAGAGGCCTAATGCACATATGAACTCACAGTCTCTGACTACTTATAAAAGCCTTGTACGGGTTCAAACCAAACAACATCCTAGCACTGAAAGGAGAAAAGAAACACAAAGTCCCATTTTTAACAAAGATACTATTTGCATTTGGTACTTGTTAGAAAGCAACAATCAGTTTTTCCAATACAATATGACTGGGCATATTAACCACACTCATGTAGTTTGCCAACAAAAAATGCACTCTGCCTTTCTTTTTCTTTTTTGAGTTCTTTATGTTTTGCTTATTTGCATTTCTTTTTGCATTTTCAGTCTTATTGATTTTATTATATTTATTATTTTTGTATAGTGTATTTCTATTTTGTGAGGTTTTTTTTTTAGAGAGAAAGGGAGAGAAAAAGTGTGTGTGAGAGAGAACACCAATTTGTATAGGTAACAAGGTATGGAGGATCTAGAATGATTTTGAGGAAGAGGACAGAATATGAAAAATATAATGTATGAAAAAAGTTCAAGTATATTTTAAGGAAGATCATTAAAAGAAGTCATAGCTCATTTTCTAAAAAATGGATATCAAAGAGGAACAGCTGAAAAGCACAACATTCTTAAATGGCATCATGTCCATGACACATGTATGAAAAAGTGATGATGAAAGTTAGGTAATCTTGTTAAAAGATGAGTCACAGACTTAGTAACAGTTCAGAAAGCACTTGTGTGACTTAGCTCTTATTTCAGAAGAAAATTAGACAGGCTTTTAATCAGAAGAATAAGCCACTGGCTACAAAATCATTTAGGCTACTATTTTGATGAACTCTATAGGGAACATTGGAAGAAATGTGAGGAATGATTAGAAGGATCCTACAGAAATCAAAATCAACAATGGTGGAGATTTAAATAAGTAAAAATAGTTAATAATGAGTATACAAAGAATAGTATGGAGACAATGCTACAGAAATATTTTAGATTTTTCAAAATCAGAGTAAGTACGAATATAAAGTGTTGGTGGAAATACTTAATGCCAACATAACAAATAACTTCATGATTATTTTAAAAGTAGGAAGTGGTCCAGGGTTATGTATAATTTGAGCTGAAGATATCACTTGTCCATCTGTTCATATTTACTAGGAATTAACATATGAGTTATCATTGAGAAACAGGTCTTTTTTGCTAGCTTCCATCTACTAAAGATTAGAAAAACATTTTACTGGTATGAAATCATGAGTATTTAATCACTAAGCAGATGAATGTATAATCAAACAGTTCTTTAGCTGATAATAAATTGTAAAGAATACAAAATGTCTACTACATATGTGACTTTGACATAATGAGATTAAATTGTATTCCTATAATTTCCAATAAAATGTTTTTGATATCATAGAAAATTTTCTATCATCATCAAGTTTCCTGAAAATATTCAATACTTAAGGTCTGTTCTGGTATATACATTTTTTCCAAACATTGACAATGCCCATACTTACACATGTGTGTGCATGAGAGCCCAGCACAAATACACACACATACACACACACACACACACACAATGACCAAAGACACCTTTATTGTTGGTTTTGCATCCATGTACTTACAAATATTTGATTAACATTAGAATATATTTCTAAGAATGAAATGCAAATTTGATCACACACATGAAAACTTATAAGCAATTCCATATAAAAACATGACAAAATACAACAGTGTATGACAAAAGCAAATATACATCAGAAGTCCATTGGTAGAATGCCAGTCACTAAATGAGGCAATTTTATTTCTTTTTCTCTTTTTTCTTTTTTTTTTTTTTAAGCAATTTTTATAATATTTTAATTTTTAAAATATACATTTATATTATTACACATATATAAAGGAAACTACATATAGCAATAAGAGCCACAAAACAATCAGGAATTATATGAATGTTACATTCATAGTTGTTTGGCTATTTGTATTTGGCAACCTTGAAGAAAATATTTTTCTGTCTTGGTGAGTCTACAATTCTGAGTGCAAACCAATATTTATCATATCTCATCTCTATGAGTAATTTTCTTAAGCAATAAATTTCTAAAATATATCTCAAAATGGTGAAACATTTGGAGAGAGAAAATTAGAAAGTTTCAAGTGTTATTAAATTAGATACAATGGATAATATCAAGAAAATCAAAATCAGGTGTTTTTACATGTTAATTTTCTTAAAACTGTTTCAGTATTGATAAAATCATTACTTCATTTTTTGTAGAAGGCCTTCAGAGATTAAATACAATAAATAAAAGTTTGAGTTTACTAGCTGCTCTGCTCAATCTTTACTGAGAAAAATGTGTTGTTAGGGTTTTCAGAGTAGTTTGTTACTTAACAACTCATTCTCTGACAAAGAGATGGTGAATATTTAACATATTTACATTTAAACGTTATTTCTGAGCACACAAAGTTGGAAGAACCAGGAGAATAGAGTAAACAGGAATGACAGCATCATATTTCATACACAGTTCTTTTGAGGAATTCCATAGCAAAATTTCTGGATTTGAATTTAAAGCATTAGGCAATTTACTTAAAGAGACAAAGGGAAATATAATAGTTCACTTTCTCCAGAGGATCCAAAAAGCTAAATTCTTGTTATCATTATGAAAACCTTTCATTCATTGTAACTGCAGTTAAAGCATAAGCAACTTTCCAACTTATTATTTACCATTCACAAACTACACACCCTTGCAGCTTTCACACCTACTGTCTGTTTTTTCCAGCTAAATCTACGCAGTACGGCAGATAAATAAATGCATTAATCAGAATAAATACATACAGCAGACCCAAATTTTCAGAAAACATATCAATAATATTATCAATTCTCTTGATTAAAATTGAAGATTGAATGTCATAAATATAAGAAAAGGAAATTCTTCTACAACATCTAAGTTGTGTGAAGTAGGATCCTAATGTAGTGTCATAAAGAACCATGTCTCTTTTTTTTTTTTTAAGGACAATACAGGCCGTAAACTTCAAACCCCTAACCAGATCTAGCCAATGGACAGAACATTCTCCACAGTTGAGTGGAGAGTGTGGTCTGACTTTCACACGAACTCTGGTGCCTCATATTTGGCCATGTCACCTGAATGGGGAGACCTGGTGGCACTCAGGCACTCAGAGGAAGGATAGCATGCAACCAAGAAGAGACTTGATACTCTATGAGCATATACAGGGGGAGGAAGTCCCCCTAGTCACAGTCATAGGGGAGGGGAGTAAGGGGAAAATGGGAGGGAGGGAGGACTGGGAGGATACAAGGGAGGGGATAACCATTGAGATGTAATATGAATAAATTAATAAAATTTAGTTTAATTATTGTAACTTACATCCCGATAGTTACTCCCCTGGCTTGTATCTTCCCATTCCAACTCTTCCTCCTTTTCTGTCGTATTCTCCTCCCTTAGACCTCTGACCCAAGAGGACCTCCTACTTCACCATATGACTACAGCCTATGAGATCTCATTTCCATAGCCTGCTTCCCCTTCCTCTGTATGACCTCTGAGCCTCTGCACCAAGGGAAAGTGATCAAATCCAGAGCACCATAGTTTATGTCACAGGCAGTCCCCACTCCCCACAACCATAGAGAATGAGCTGTCCATTTGTCCATTGGCTAGATCTGAACAGGGGGTCTAGGTATTGTTCTTGGTTGATGCAACATTTTGAACTAAACACGCCTCCCCCTGGGTCCCGATCTGCCAGCCTTGATGATCTCTTTTGAGTCCCTCCATTCTTCCATACCACTCTCTGCTCTGCACCTGGAGTCCAGCATATAGGTCCAGGATCTGTCCAGATCACCTGCTGGGTGGAGTTTCTCAGAGGAAAGTCATCTATGTTGAGATAATATTGATTTATAATATTGATTTATATATACCATGAGTGTCTTTTTGCGTTTGGCTTATCGCACTAAGGATGATCATTTCTAGTTCCATCCACTTGCCTGCAAGTTTCCAGATTTACTTGTTTTTGACAGCTGAGTAGTGTTCCATTGTATGTATGTACCACAATTTGTTTTCCTTTCTCTGTTTTTTTATTTTTATATTATTTTTTATTAATACAGTTTGTTTTCACAGTTTAGCACACACATATATACATATATAATGCACCAGAATGATGCTCATTCCCATCTTTTTATCTTTCACGCCACTATTGCCAGTTATTCTATTCTCCCTAGAAGGTCTTTTATTGCACTTTGTTCAGCTTTGTGACCCACTCCATTTAACCAGGGCTGTCCACATGAGCATGAGTGTGGGACTACCTTTGGAACAATGGGTTCACTAGTAGCTACACAATTGAAAGTTGCTCTTTCACTCTTCTAGCATTTCTAAATGGCTAATACTTCCTCATGGAGGCATAAAGTTCCAGGAGCTCTCCCTCCATATATGGCTGACAGTTGATAGGTATAGTCAAAATCTAGCAGTTCAGTTGCAGGCAACTGGCCTTCTTGTATGTCCTTGGTTGCCATGGCCATATCATGCCTACAGGATAGCATTTCAAAGCTCTCCTGTCTATCATCCAGCTGTTATTTTCACCGCCTTTCTACAGTATACACTCAACTGTAGAGTGGGTGAGGTAAATGTCCATGGTTGGACACTCAGAATTCACAGTTGCTTTATGCATTCTTTGGTTGAGGGACATCTACGTTGTTTCCAGATTCTGGCTACTAAGAATAGGCAATTATGAACATAGTTGAGCAAATATCCTTGTTGTATGGTGAAGCATCTTTTGGGTATAGCTGGTTCTTGCCTTAGTACTATTTCCAACTTTCTGAGAAAGTGACAAATTGATTTCCAAAGTGGTTGTACAAGTTTGCACTCCCACCAGCAATGGAGGAGTGTTTGTCTTTCTGCACATCTGCTCCAGCATGTGTTGTCATTTGAGTTTTTGATATTAGCAATTCTGGTAGATGTAAGATGGAATCTCAGAGTCGTTTTGATTTGCATTTCCTTGATAATTAAGGGCATTGAGTATTTAATTTTCTATTATTATTATTATTATTATTATTATTATTATTATTATTATTATTATTATTAATTTGGATTACCTCCAGATTGTTATCCTCTCACTTGTATCTTCCAGTTTCCATCCTACATCCCTCCCTCTTTCATCCAACTCTCCTCCCCTAGATCTCTAAGAAAAGGGGACCACTTTCCCTACCATATGACCCACAGCATATCAGGTCTCATTTGGATAGCCTGTTTCACCTTTCTCTGTGTGTCTCAGAATTTTCCACCAAGGGAAGTGATAAATTTGGGGCCACCAGAATTCATGACAGCTGCAGTCCCTGCTCTGCAAACAACCATGGAGAATGAGCTGTCCATTGGCTGGATCTGAACAGAGTGAGGTTCTATGGTTTGCCGTATATACTGCCCTTAGTTGAAGAGTTTGTGTAGGCCACCATGGGTCCAGATATGCCAGGCTTGATGGTCTCTTTGTGGGGCTCCTAAGCCCTCTGGATCCTTCAATACAATCTTTCTTCTCTACCACTCTCACCTGTGGTCTAGTAGTGAGTCCCAGCATCTGTCCAGATTCCCTGCTGAGTGGAGTTTATACCATGCATATCTTTCTGGGTCTGGGTTACCTCACTCAGATGATAATTTCTAGTTCCATCCATCTGCCTTCAAATTTCAAGATTCTCTTGTTTTTAATAGTTGAGCAGTAATCTATTGTGTAGATGTACCAGTTTCTTTGTCATAAATCAAGTGTCCATAGCTGTGTGGGTTTATTTCGGGGTCCCGAATTTGATTCCATTGATCAACCAGTCTATTTATCTGCCATTACCACTTTGTTTTTATTACTGTTGCTCTAAAGCGCAGATTGAGATCAGAAGAATTTTGTAACTTTTTATACAGTGTATACAGCCACTCTAGGAAAGTCAGTTAAATCCTGACTCAGTAAGAGAAGCTTCTCAATACTATGGTGATGAGAATGAAGAAAGATACCAGACTTCAGTTTCTGGTATTACCAATAACAAATGCATGTTAGCAGCCCCAAACATGATCATATACAGCATAAACACACATAAAATAACTATGAAAAATAAAAGAATAATATAAAATAAAAATATTGAAAATATAAGACAATAAATAATTATTTCAAACTAAATAAAAACTATGGAAGTTAAAGTAGCCACTTAGTTAACAGTCTACATGCATTTAGAAGATTAAATTTTTAAAAATACATATATTATTACCATTTTAATTTTCTCAATACAATACTTAAATTGACAAAGACAACAGATTTAAGTTGTTATAATCTATATGAGAAACTGATCTCATTTATAACCGATAAAAACTAACCTCTCATTTTTCTCACAAAATGCATTTGTATCACTGTTTCCCTTCCTTTCACTTCTTTTAATACATCCCACCACAAACACACACACATGGTTCCTCTGCCCAGACGCACTTTTCCATTTCTTTTCAGGAAAGAAAAGGCACCCTGGGGTAGCAAACAAATATGAGATGACAAGATGCAATAAGTTTAGGCACAGACCCTCATATCAAGGCTCAGTGAGGCAACTCAGTGCCAGGGCAGGGTCTCATGAACAGGTAGAAGATTCAGAGACACCCTACTCCCATTTTAAAGAGTCTAACAAGTACAACAAGCTAACAACCATTACACATTTGCAGAAGATATAGGCCTGGCTCATCCAGGCTCCATGATGTAGCACTTCAACCTCTGTGAGCTCCTATGAGCTATGATTAGTAGACTCTGTTGGGCCTTGTTTTCCTGGTATCCTGGAAACCTCTGTGTTCTAGAATTCTTTCCCCCATGCATTCTTGGTGTTCTTAAAGGAGATACCAGATGAAGAGCTTCATTTTAAGCTCTCTCTCTTCCTGTTTGGCTCTGGGTCTCTGCATTGCCTCCCATCTGCTATATGACATATTAGTTATTATTTATTTTCCTTTAATTTATAGAAACATATTTGTCTTTGTTTTTCATATCATTTTCAATGACTCGACAACTTTCCCTTGTGTGTATATATGAGGTATAATGACCTGCTTACATGTGTATATACATGATCATGTGTTTATGTTAGAGGGACAAACATGTATTTGGAGGCCACAGACATCATTAATAGCCTTTATTAATCTCCAGCATATTCTATTTTAGTTTTTTGAAACATCCCAACCACAGTTTTCCTTCTGCCTCTCCTCCCAGTACCTCCCATCTCTTTCTGCTTTACAACCCCCAACCACTCCTGCATTTCCCTTAGGCATCCCATGGCGTATAATGTTCCAGTAAGATTAGGTATCTCCTCTTCTACTAAGTCTAGATTAGCCAATTCAATGAGAGGAAACAGTACCTAAGGCAGGCAACTGAGAGAAAGTCACTGCTCCCATTCTTAGGAGTCCCACATGAAGGCCAAGCTACATAGCCACAACATATGCAGAGGGCCAACGTCTGTCCCACAAGGCTCCTTCATTGATGATTTATTCAGTCTCTATAAGCTTCTCTGAGCCCAGTTTAGTGCCTTTTCTTGTGATTTCCTTGAACCCTCTGGCTCTTAAAATCCTTACTCCCCCTCTTTTTCAGGATTCCCCAAGCCCTGTTTCATCTTTGGCTGTGGTGTCTGCATCTATTTCCATTAATTGCTGGGTCAAGCCTTTCTGATGAATGTTATGCTAGGTTTGTCTGTAAGAATAGCAGAATCTCATTAGTAGTGCCAGGCTGTGCTCCTCCTCATTTCCAGTCATTGCTTGGCCACTTTTACAATTTCTGCTTCGCTTTTACCTTACCATAGCCTGTAGACAGGGCAAATTGTAGGTGAAGATTTTGTAGCTGGGTTGGTTTCTCAATCTCTCTTTAGGAAGTCTTCTGTGATTACAGGTAATGACAAATTCAAGCTCCAAACCACTAATTTCTAGGAGCCTTAGCAAGGATTACCCTCCTAGGTTCACTAGAGTCTCTATTGCACTCGGTTTCTAACTTATTTTAGAGATGCTTCCCCGCATTCGAGTTTTATATTCCAGTATTCTCTCCCTTCCCATACTTGATCTCTTTTGTTCCCATCCCTACTTTCCCACTCCAGACATCTATCCCCCACCACACACACGCGCACACACACACACACACACACACACACACACACACACTGTCTATTCTATATACCCTTCACAGTGAGATCCATGTGTCTACACCCTTAGCCCTCTTGCTACTTAGCTTCCCTGAGTTTGTGGATTGTTTCATGGTTATCTTTTCCTTCAAGGCTAGTATTACTTATGTGGGCCCTTGTCTGCAGGTGGTAGAGAAGCTCCCTCCTGGTAAGCTTCATGCTAGGACAGAGGTGAATGGACCCCACTTCTGAAAACAACCCACTAGACCCAAATGTGTTAAAAAGATAGTTCCTTGCAGACCCTAACCCACACAAAAGGTATAAAAAGCTGGCTCTTTGAAAAAAACATCAAAGGTGCCCTAGAAGCAAGCCCAACCCCCAAGTGCCCTGGGATTGTCACCTGCTATGCAAGTACACTTGATTTAAAAACCCAGAGACTAGAAGGTTTAGGAGCACACACCCCACCTCTCCTCCATAGCTCTCTCCCCTTGTCTTTCTTTTATCATTATGCTTAGTGAATTAAAATCTAGCTCTTTGATTCTTTACTGTGTTTATTTTAATCAAGTGCAGTTTGACCTTTCACTAGCCAGAGTCTCCCTTTCCCCTCTGGAAGGGACACAGATTTTTATTGTCTCAACCCACCTGAGCATGGCTTCCCAGTGCTCCCTCTCTGCCCAGAAACCCTTCTCAATGGAGCCTTCTTCAGAAGAAAACTCTGTGACCAGATTTTCCGCCCAGCCTCCTGGAGAAAGGAAGCCACACACTTATGAATAAGTACATGTTATATTTGCCTCACTGGTTCTTGGTTACCTCATTCAGGATGATGGTTCTAGTTCTATCTAACCATTTGCCTGCAAATTCCATGATGTCATAGTTATCAACAGCTTAGTAACACTCTATTTTCTTTGCTTGAGGGACATCTAGGCTTCCAGATATTACATGTAAAGCTTCTATGAATACAGTTCAGCACATGTTCTTGTGTTATAGTGGAGCATCCTTTGGGAATATGCCCTGGAGTGGCATACTTGGGTCTGAAGATAAACAAATTCCCAATTTATTGAGAAATCTCCATATTGATTTGCAAACCTGGAGCTCTATTATATGGCAGGGTTCAGATTTCCTTCATTGCCTCTTCTCTTCAGCATATGAAATGTAGGTGGGCACTGCTCAGCTTTCTGTATGAGTGCTAAGTATCTGAATTCCTGTACTCAGGTTGTATGACATTTCTCTAACTGAACCCCTCCTGAAGCCTATCAACTTCTTCTCTTTTGTAATATCATATTTGAAACAGATTTTGAGAATTGATTTCTGCTGTGTAATTCATAATAATTTTGTGAAACTGAAGATCCCAACATGGCTGTGTCCCTTAGTGGGATTATCACAAGAATGATTTCTGCAATTTTCAGAATCTACAACTACTAAGTAGGGGAAAACTATCAAGTGTTTTGGTTATTATTTAAAGCCCCAATTGCAAGCATAAATGTTTTTGTGTTATGAATTGCAGCTCAAAGTTCTACATGTTTTTTTTCTGTGTTTTGACTAAAAGAGGAACAATGGTCACGTGTATTCTAAGCATCTTTATCAGTATCAAATTTATCACTAAATGAGGAATCTGGACTTGCCAAACTTTCAAAGACCTTAACAAACTGTGTTCTGGATGAGAATGTGTTTGGGAAAATACTTATGATTACATTTAAGAAACATTCACTGATATATAATGTTCTTAGTAAATACATTATCTTGGTATTCTTAATAAAACATTGTTGATTTTTCTTGTGTCTTAGAAATTGAATATGATTATTTTAAAGTTCTCTGCTTTTATTCAACTTTTCACAAGCAAGTTCAATCACAAGCAAGTTTAAAGGCCTCACTTTAAAAGTATCTTTCCCCATATAAGACTCTAAGTGAATTGATCTTTCAATAGCTTCAAAATATTTTGTAGGTATTTTGATAGGGATTGCACTGAATCTGTAAATTGCTTTTGGTAAGATGGCCATTTTTACTATGTTGATTCTCCCGATCCACGAACAAGGTAAATCCCTCCATCTTCTGATGTCATCTTCAATCTCTTTCTTCAGAGGTTTGAAGTTTTTTTTGAATACGTCCTTCACTTGCTTGGTTAGAGTTACTCCTAGATATTTTATATTGTTTGTGGCTATTGTGAAGGTAGTAGTTTTCCTAATTTCTTCCTCTGCCTGTTTGTCATTTGTATACAGGAAAGCTACTGACTTTTGAGTTTATTTTGTATCCTGCCAACTTGCTGAAGGTGTTTATCAGCTGTAGGAGTTCTCTGGTGGAACTTGGGGGGTCACTTATATATACACCATCATATCATCTGCAAATAGGGATAATTTGACTTCTTCCTTTCCCATTTGGGTCCCCTTGATCTCCTTTTGATGTCTTATTGCTCTGGCTAGAACTTCAAGATCTGTATTGAAGAGATATGGGGACAGAGGGCAGCCTTGTCTGGTCCCCGATTTTAGAGGAATTTCCTTGAGTATCTCTCCAGTTAATTTAACGTTGGCTGTTGGTTTGCTGTATATAGCCTTTATTATGTTTAGATAAGTGCCTTGTATTCCCGATCTCTCCAGAACATTGAACATAAATGGGTGTTGGATTTTATCAAATGCTTTTTCTGCATCTAAAGAGATGATCATGTAGTTTTTCTCTTTCAGTTTGTTTATATGGTGTATTACATTGATGGATTTCCATATGTTAAACCATCCCTGTATGCTTGGAATGAAGCCTACCTGGTCATGGTGAATGATGTCTTTGATATGCTGTTGTACTCTCTTTGCGAATATTTTGTTGAGTATTTTTGCATCAATGTTCATAAGAAAAATTGGTCTGAAATTCTCTTTTTTTGTTGGGTCTTTGTGGAGGTTTAGGTATCAATGTGACTGTGGCCTCATAGAAGGAATTTGGTAATATTCCATCCATTTCTATCTTTTGGAATAGCTTGAATAGTATCAGTATGAAGATATTGAAAGATTAATTCTCAAATTCATATGGAGAAATAAAAGCCCAGAATATCAAAAACAATCCTATACAATAAAAGATCCTCCGGAGGAATCTCCATACCTGATCTGAAGCTGTACTACAGAGCAACAGTAATTAAAACAGCATGGTACGGGCAAAGCAATAGTCTGGTGGATCAATGGAATCGAATTGAAGACTCAGAGATGAATCCACACACATTTGCTCACTTGATTTTTAACAAAGAAGCCAAATCTATTCAATGGAAAAATGACAGCATCTTCAACAAATAGTGCTGGTCTAACTGGATGTCTACATGTAAAAAAATGCAATTAGACCCCTATTTGTCAACATACACAAAACTCAAGTCCAAGTGGATTAAAGACCTCAACTTAAAACCAGAGACATTAGGATGCCTTCCCCTCTGTCCCAGTTTCCGGGTAAGTGAAGGCTTTCGTGGGACATGCCCCTTGGGCTAGTATGCAGATATAAGTGAGTATATACCATTTGATTCTTCCTGCTTCTGGGTTAACTCACTCATTATGATCATTTCTAGCTCAATCCATTTATCCACAAATTTCGGGAATTCCTTGTTTTTAATAGCTGAGTAGTATTCCATAGTGTATATGTACCACTGTTTCTTTATCCACTCTTCTACTGAGGGACACTTAGGCTGTTTCCATGTTCTGGCTATTATGAATAAGGCTGCTGTGAACATGGTTGAGCAAATTTTCTTGTTGTGTGCTGGAGCATCTTCTGGGTATATTCCAAGGAGTGGAATAGCTGGGTCTTGAGGAAGCCCTATTCCCATTTTTCTGAGATAGCACCAGATAGATTTCCAAAGTGGCTGTACTAGTTTGCATTCCCACCAGCAATGAGAGACGCATGGGAGAATAGCAAAATAAAAGCATACAGAGGGTCCTAGAAATCTACAATAGGGCTTCCTCAAGATCCAGCTATTCCACTGCTTGGAATATACCCAGAAGATGCTCCAGCACACAAGAAGAAAATTTGCTCAACCATGTTTATAGCAGCCTTATTCATAATAGCCAGAACACGGAAACAGCCTAAGTGTCCCTCAGTAGAAGAATGGACTAAGAAACTGTGGTACAGTTACACTATCGAATACTACTCAGCTATTAAAAACAAGGAATTCCCGAAATTTGTGGACAAATGGATTGATCTAGAAATTTTCATAATGAGTGAGTTCACCCAGAAGCAAAAAGAGACAAATGGTATATACTCACTTATATCAAAACACTAGTCCAAGGGATACGTCCCATGAAAAACTTTGCTTACAAAGAAAGTGGGTCAGAGGAGAGGACATCCTATTGAGACTTTAGGCGAGAGTAGCATGGAAGAAAGAGGAAATAGTAGGACCCACAGGGTCCTGGAAACCTACAAGAAGAACTTTATGACAGGCAGACCTGGGTCCTGGGGTCCTCCTCAAACTAAGGCATCAACCAAGGAGAATATAGGCAGTAAATTTTGAACCCCTACCCAGACTAGCCGACGAACAGGATATTCTCCACCATTGAGTGGGGAATGAGATCTGACTCTCACAGGAACTCTGGTGCCCTTTTTTTGACCAAGTACCCTGGATGGGGAGGCCTGGCGGCACTCAGAGGAAGGATAGCTAGTTACCAAGAAGAGACTCGATATTCTAAGAGCATATATAGGTGGAGGAGGTCTCCCTTGATCACAGACATAGGGGAGAGGAGAAGAGGGGAAGTGGGAGAGAGGAAGGAATGGAAGGAAACAGGGGAAGGGCTAACAATTGAGATGTAATATGAATAAATTAATAAAAAAAAGACTCTAAGTGAAAAGGTAACATTATGGTTCCTCCAAGATGTATATTACTACTGGCTGTATACTGGATGACAAGTTTATATCTTGCTTGGTAACAACACAATTCGCAAGTATTCTCCTCTCACATATCAATTAGTAATTCAAGTGGTACATTTTTTTTTTCAGTGAAATAAATCAAATAATGGAGATAAATATTTCTCTGTGACATGAACCTTGCTGAAAATTCAGAGTGAGTAATTAGGTTTAATTTATTAGAGTCGTATGATATGAAACTTAGAGTTGACTGAAAGAGACTTTGCAGAGGACACTCACCACCCCCTCATCCAGCACTGGACCATTCTAAAGGAGGGAAGTTAGGCAGATAGAGAACCTACTTAATCCAGTTCTATGTGCCCATTTAAGTTTGAAAGATTCAGTCTATGTAATTGTTTACCTTACATTCTCAGTCTAGACAGCCTCAATCCTTTTTTAGGGTCCTATAGAGGCTCATTGTTTCATTAAAAGCAGAATTATGCGCTGAGGTGGAAAGTTGTTGGTAAAGGCTTCTTAACACAAGCACATGAGTTTGATCCCTACACATCTTCCAACATGAAAAAAAAAATTAAGTATTGAGGTTCACATGTGTCATCCGAGTTCTAAGAATTCAAAGACAGGTGGTTCCTGGGATTAATTGGTTAGACAGTTTAAATACTCTGTAAGGTAAGGGCCAACAAGAGGCCATGTCTCAAAATCAATAGAAAACACAACACATGAAGCAAAAGAAATATTTTTAAAAGGTTAAATATGTACCATGTACCTAAATAAAATAGAGTGTTATAAAAATTTCACTTGTATTTTGTCTTCTTTTTTTGAGTTGTCATATTACATGATTGTTAGATTTAATATTTCACAGTAACATTGAAACTATTTGTTCAGCTATAAAAATGTAAGCAAAAAATTGCAGCTCTCAACTACAACATAATAATAGTATTTATCATTGACCTTTCGTCTATTCTTAACATAGTGTAAAACAATAAAAACCAGTAACTAAGTTGACAATAACATGGAGATATGAGAAAAGGAAAAGAAATTTGTACTTGTATATACACAGTATGTACTGAAAGATTCAGAATAAATTAATATCTATGTTCTTGGGAGACTGAATATTATTAATAAATAATGACATATCCTTAAACATAAATTTTAAAATATATTAACAGAACTAACATAATACTGGTGGTAATTGGCAAGATTATGGAATTCATTTGCTTAGTCTTTGAGAAGAGTAGAAGTAATTCTATACAGAAATACCTGAGTAGACTGCAGGAAACTTAAACTCTCCCATAGTGTACTGCACAAAGTGGTGACTGATCAATAACCCCATTTCAGAGGTGTTTAAGGTGAAGAGTAACGATCCGTTCTGGGAATAGAAGCCCTCTACCTTTCTGTCATGTTTGATATATAGCATATAAAAATTCCTAGTACCAACAAGAATATGGAAACATTGCCCCTTTTTTTTTTTTCATTCTTTCTCTCCATCAAAATTAGGGGGCTGAGAAAGGTCTAGTATTTCTGGATGTGTTTTCCTGATTGTTAGTCTCTAAGCCCCATCCTTACAGTTTTACATTCTAAGGGGTTGTCCGTGATTTTCTGTGTTCAATTTTTGCCATGGTGTTTAACCTTAAAATTGCTTGTGGCATTTAAATATTTATTACAACATAACAAGAAAAATGAAGAGAAAATTGCATTTTCTCATAACTTGCATCAAGGAATTTACCAGACCCTTATATTTGACGTCATGTCTCCACATTCTGAGAAGTATTCACTGATAATTCCTATTTGTAATGAATTCCTTGGAATTACTTCAGAAATCATTTTAGGATTGTACCATGATTAAACTTGACCCAAGCTAATAAAGCAATAACATAACAGTTAAGTCAGTCTAGAATAATTTTTCAAAAGAATTACATTTTAGACATAATATGTAGTTCTTAAAAAGACAATTTTCCCCAAAGCAAAATTTTACTAATAAAGAAACACATAATTAAATATATGATACATAGAAATTATTTTTAAATTATGTAATCAAAAGTGAAATACAAATGGTAGATAAATGCTTTTAGAAACTCAAAAAAAGAAAAACCAAAAAACCTTTTACATAGCATACATAAAAGCACACATGGTGACGGGAATGGTGGTGCAGGCCTTTAATCCTAGCACTCAGGAGGCAGAGGCAGGTGGATTGCTGTGAGTTCGAGATCAGCCTGGTCTACAAAGTGAATCTGGGACAGCCAAGGCTACACAGAGAAACCTTGTCTCTAAAAACTGCCTTTTGTAGTAGATTAGAGTGTATCTACCAACACTTAACAGATAAATTTATAGGATTTTTAAAAGCAATGATCAATCATTATTTTAAAAAATGTAATTAAGGCACAGTATCTTTTTGGCCTGAGAGCACAGTGTACCTTCTTTATCATTGTCCCATAATGGTTAATGTTAAACAATGTTTTGTGCATGAAACATGTCCTAAACCTTAACATAATGTATCATACCGTGTGTGTGTGTGTGTGTGTGTGTGTGAGTGTGCGTGTGCATAAATGAGAGAGATTTCATTACTAATCCAAGAATTACATTTAAAGTTTTAACAGTTGAAGAAGTCATGTTCCACTTTTTTATTTTGGCTTTTTGGAGCATTGCATTTGTGGAGAAAAACTTTATTAGAGTAGATGAGCTATTGTCTGTTGCAAAATGCCACATGTTCAAGTGTCTCAGTTTGAATCCAATCATTTTCATGAAGACTGAGCACAATTTATCAGTATGTTTTGTTGCCTTGAGTGACACAAATTATTTTCCAGGGATCTTAGCTTGGGAATAAGTCAATTCCCCATGTTTTGTAACTGGAACATTTACCATCTGGCATATGCTTCACGGTAATAGAGAGCTACAAGCATATCATATATATGTGCTTTGGTGGTGAGACTTTTATTTTAACTTTCCCTCTATGTGAATAGCCGTGCTCACAGTGACAACCCATCTCAGAGAAAGAAGAGACTGTTTGCCATATTCTCACAGATTCTGACATAATTATGTTTGTGAATATATTAGAAAGTGTTCTTATTAGTAGTATTCAAACTTAACTTGAAAAAAATGTCAACCTAGGAGCTTGTAAAATGCTGATTACATGAAATTGTCAAGAAGCACGGGACATTTCAGATCTTCATATTTAATAAATCATTCTAGATGATTCTAACCTACTTTATCCACAGGCAATTAACTTATATAAAAAGTACCTTTGTAAAAGAGCTCAATAAAATCTTAAAAATTTATTTAAAAATATTAAAACGCAGAGAAATTTTGCTAAAATTTACTTTGCCAAATTTCACAATTTAAGGTTTTATTTGTTCTCAGATGTGTGGATTCAGAGTCAAATGTTAAAAGGAAGTTTATATGAACTTCCCTGCATTTTAACCAATGTTTTAATATTATAGTATCATATATATATATATATATATATATATATATATATATATATACAAGTATTGTAATTATAAATGTTATGTTCTATAAAATTCAGTATTTTACTTTTTGAAAAGTACATGTTATATTTCATGCTTGTAAGTGATAGGAACACATAAAAATGTTATTAGAGTAAATACCTTGATTTTATTATCTTTTTATATTAATGAAGTGGGTATTTGAGAAAGATTCCAGACATTAGAGTTTGATGTCAAGTAATCCTGTGTTGAAGTAAGGATTACTAAATGACAAAATATTAGTGCTCAAAAAAAAAAAAAAAAAAAAAACCTATAAAATAGTAGAGCTAATTTGTGGAGATATATGTACCAGTATTTTGAAATATTGTAAACTCACATTTAAAAAAATATAATATAATAATACATTAAAATATCACAGGGATTATTTGTTCTAAATAATTCAAATATACATACATGAATATTTCCTATATTTTAATAGTCATATTTATGTTTAATGACAAATCATTCTCAAGACCACTTCCTAAGCCTTAATAGTTAATTTATTGTGTATGTTTCATGTTTGTACCAGGAAGTTATGTGTTCCTTTCCTTTACTTATTCTTCTCATTCCTAATTTCTCAATTTCAAAAATTGCTGAAAAAAATCATTCATTTCATACTTAACAATATATTGGAAAGCACACTTAAATTATTTGCTATTTCTTATAATTTAACCAATGGTTTACATATATATATATATATATATATATATATATATATATATATATATACTTTCTCCTTTTTAACTGTAGAATGATTAGCTATCAGGTTAGAAAATACTAATAAAATCCATCTTCAGAAAACTTCTTCTGTACGCTGGTTTATAAAATGCGTGCATGTGGCATACCATGCTAACTGACCTCTAACTACATTCATATTTCTTGAATTTGATAGAACTATTGGTGTTAACAAGTTTCATGGTACTCCTTCATTGTGTATTTGTTCCATGATCCTGTGTTTATGTGATCTTCTCTTGAAGCATAGAATACTTGGGAGTGGTCACATTGCTATAGTCTCCCTCAGTCAAGAGTAGACATTAGAAGTTTTTTTTTTCTGATCTTTACAGGAATTTAGTCTAGACTGAGTATAATTTGGTAGAAGCTTTGCAGTGTGGTTAAGGAATACACGCCTCATGAACTAATACAATTTTCAAGAAACATGTCCATCACCCCACTCAGTTATGTTTGTGTGGTAGGAACATTTAGAATCTACTCTGTCAAATTCATGTAGGTAATAACATATTAAAAACTGTGTTCACTATAATAAGTGAGTGAGTATAGCCTTTAATTAACATGCCCTTTTCACTTTTGAGATTATAGTTTAACTACAAACTTTCCTTCCCTTTCCTCCTAGTAAACTCTCTCATCTCCCATTCCACACACACCTTTAATTTATGGTATCTCAAGCTCTTCCATCAACTGGGAAGTAAATCCCAATTTCAGCTACTGGACATAAATTCAATTAACTCTTTAGATTACACATGAATCTGGGATTGTGGCCTAGCTGTCTTTCTTTTTATTTCTGGCTAATTTCATATACCATATTCTCCTTGAGATTCATCCGTTTTGCTGCAAGTTATATCATCTCTTTTTCAAAGGTAGCCTGAATACATGTAATATATAATATTTTATTACTCATTAGTCAGCATATATCTAGATTTTTTCAGGATCTTGTCTACTCTGAATAATATTGCAGTGAAAATAAGTATTAAATAGACATTTCTTAAGAGTATTTACATGAGTTTATTTAAGTAAATTGACCAATTAAACCGCCACATATTTATCATGTTTTGAAATTTGAATGCATGTTATAGAGCTAAATCAGCCTAATTTACATATGCTGCATCATAGAATATAGTTTGGAAAGAAGATTGAACACTTTCTTGTTGGAAAATCATAAAAAATCACATTACTATTAACTATGTTATAAAATTGATTTATCAAGCATGTTCTTCAATCTAACATTAATTTTGCATTTTAATAACACCCATGCAAGCAGTATTGGTATTTCTGAGTCTAGGATATCTTACACAGATTCATGTCCTAGGTTTGTTCATTCATTTTTTACTAATTCCATAAAGCACTTAGTTATTGAGGTACATTTCATTCCACTTAATGAATACCAAGTTCTTAAATTATTTATATATGAAGAGTAACTTCATACTGACATGAATTGTTCATTTCAAATATTGTGGCAATGACATGAGTCATAACATATCTTACAATATATCAATTTTATTACTTCTGGATATTTACAGCTTACAGTTGCTATGTAATATTATAGTCTGTTTCTAACATTTTGAGAAATGACCATGGTTTCCCACTCAAGATCCATTAATAAATTTGCCAGTATATCTGCCAGAACTGCTTTCCCTCTCATACTGTATAACCAGTGATCTCAGCATGGCATTACTATGCACCTAGCTAGGTTAAAGAATATTGATAATTTTTCTTTATAGCTAGAATATCCAAATAACTTCACTTGAGAGGTATTGTCTACTCACTATGTTTGAGTATTTTTTAATTGGGTATATTTTCTTAGAGATTTTAGGTAATTAGGCTGCTAGATCTTTAAGTCTCCTCTCTCTCTCTCTCTCTCTCTCTCTCTCTCTCTCTCTCTCTCTCTCTCTCTCTCTCTCTCTCTCTCTCTCTCTCTTCTCTCTCTCTCTCCTCCCGTGTGTGTGTGTGTGTGTGTGTGTGTGTGTATACAATGCCAGAAAAGGACACAAGAGGATTACAAATTTGAAATATTTTGAAACATTTTCAATTGCCTGATGTGGGTGCTGGGAGCTGAAATCAAATCCTCTGGAAAACAGCAAACTGACATAAATGCTGAAAGACCTCTCCAGTCCTGAACAGTCACTTTTCCACCAAATTAATTCTTTCCATTTTACAGATATTACATTAATTCTTTAATTCACTTTCCCTTAAACCTGTAAGTGATGTGAAGTTTTCATATTAATTCTTCTGATGGGCGATGTACAGTAGATGTTGTTTCTCTTCAAAAAAATTTAAGGTAAATTCTATAGGTTGTTCTATTTTATTTTTCATTTTAAAGTCTCTTTATCTGTTTCATTTTTTTTATTTTATATAATAAAATTTACTTTTGTACTTGATCAATTCAGCTACTGATACAAACTTCACTCACTGTATTTCTAAGTAAAAAGTCCTTTTTGAAAATGTAACTGTAATCTCTTCTACATTTCTAATTTTTATTATTTGCTGTTTTTCTCCATTTACTTATTTAACCTTCTTTATCTTAATTGAATCTCCTTAAGTAATAATTTTATTTATTTTTTTTAATTAATTTATTCTTGTTACATCTCAATGTTTATCCCATCCCTTGTATCCTCCCATTCCTCCCCCCCCCCATTTTCCCATTATTCCCCTCCCCTATGACTGTTCCTGAGGGGGATTACGTCCCCCTATATATTCTCATAGGGTATCAAGTCTCTTCTTGGCTACTTGCTGTCCTTCCTCTGAGTGCCACCAGGTCTCCCCCTCCAGGGGACATGGTCAAATGTGAGGCACCAGAGTACGTGAGAAAGTCGTATCACACTCTCTACTCAACTGTGGAGAATATTCTGACCATTGGCTAGATCTGGGAAGGGGTTTAAAGTGTACCTCCTGTATTGTCCTTGGCTGGTGCCTTAGTTTGAGCGGGACCCCTGGGCCCAAATCTGCCTATCATATTGTTCTACTTGTAGGTTTCTAGGACCCTCTGTATCCTTTTATTTTGCTGTTCTCCCATGCGTCTCTCATTTAAAGTCCCAATAGGATGCCTTCCCCTCTGTCCCAGTTTCCTGGTAAGTGAAGGCTTTCGTGGGACATGCCCCTTGGCTAGTATGCAGATATAAGTGAGTATATACCATTTGATTCTTTCTGCTTCTGGGTTAACTCACTCATTATGATCATTTCTAGCTCAATCCATTTATCCACAAATTTCGGGAATTCCTTGTTTTTAATAGCTGAGTAGTATTCCATAATGTATATGTACCACAGTTTCTTTATCCACTCTTCTACTGAGGGACACTTAGGCTGTTTCCATGTTCTGGCTATTATGAATAAGGCTGCTATGAACATGGTTGAGCAAATTTTCTTGTTGTGTGCTGGAGCATCTTCTGGGTATATTCCAAGGAGTGGAATAGCTGGGTCTTGAGGAAGCCCTATTCCCATTTTTCTGAGATAGCACCAGATAGATTTCCAAAGTGGCTGTACTAGTTTGCATTCCCACCAGCAATGAAGGAGTGTTCCTCTCTCCCCACATCCTCACCAGCATGTGGTGTCGCTTGAATTTTTGATCTTAGCCATTCTGATGGGTGTAAGATGGAATCTCAGAGTTGTTTTGATTTGCATTTCCCTGATGACTAAGGAGGTTGAGCATTTCTTTAAGTGTTTCTCAGCCATTTGATACTCCTCTGTTGAGAATTCTCTGTTTAGTTCCAAGCCCCATTTCTCAATTGGGTTATTCGGTTTGGTGGTGTTTAATTTCTTGAGTTCTTTATATATTTTGGATATTAGACCTTTGTCAGATGAAGGGTTGGTGAAGATTTTTTCCCAGTCTGTAGGCTGTCGCTTTGTTCTCTTGACAGTGTCTCCTGCCTTACAGAAGCTTCTCAGCCTCATGAGGTCCCATTTATTAATGGTTGACATTAAGGCCTGGGCCGTTGGTGTTCTGTTCAGGAAGTTGTCTCCTGTGCCAATATGTTCCAGGCTCTTTCCCACTTTTTCTTCTAAGTGGCTTAGTGTCTCTGGTTTTATGTTGAGGTCTTTAATCCACTTGGATTTGAGTTTTGTGCAAGGTGACAAATATGGGTCCAGTTTCATTTTTTTACACATAGACCTCCAGTTAGACCAGCACCATTTGTTGAAGATGCTATCCTTTTTCCATTGAATGGATTTGGCTTCTTTGTCAAAAATCAAGTGACCATATGTGTGTGGATTCATATCTGGGTCTTCGATTCGATTCCACTGATCAACCAGCCTGTTGCTGTGCCAGTACCATGCTGTTTTAAGTACTATTGCTTTATAGTACAGTTTGAGATCAGGTATGGAGATTCCTCCGGAGCATCTTTTATTGTACAAGATTGTTTTAGCTATTCTGGGTTTTTTGTTTTTCCATATGAAGTTCAGAATTGAACTTTCAATGTCTTTAAAAAATTGTGTAGTTATTTTGATAGGGATTGCATTGAATCTGTAGATTGCTTTTGGTAGGATGGCCATTTTTACTATGTTAATTCTCCCGATCCATGAGCAAGGAAGATCACGCCATCTTCTCAGGTCATCTTCAATCTCTTTCTTCAGAGTTTTGAAATTTTTTTCATACAAGTCCTTCACTTGCTTAGTTAGGGTAACTCCTAGATATTTTATATTGCTTGTGGCTAATGTGAAGGGTGTGGTTTTCCTAATTTCTTCCTCTGCAAGCTTGTCATTTGTGTATAGGAAGGCTACAGACTTTTTTGAGTTAATTTTGTATCCAGCCAATTTGCTGAAGGTGTTTATCAGCTTTAGGCGTTCTCTGGTGGAGTTTTGAGGGTCACTTATGTACACTATCATATCATCTGCAAAGAGGGATAATTTGACTTCCTCCTTTCCCATTTGGATACCCTTGATCTCCTTTTGTTGTCTTATTGCTCTGGCTAGAACTTCGAGTACTATATTGAAGAGATATGGAGAGAGTGGGCAGCCTTGCCTTGTTCCCAATTTGAGAGGAATTTCCTTGAGTATCTCACCATTTACTTTGATTTTGGCTATTGGCTTGCTGTATATAGCCTTTATTATGTTGAGGAAAGTGCCTTGTATCCCCGATCTCTCTAAAACTTTAAACATGAATGGGTGTTGAATTTTATCAAATGCTTTCTCTGCATCCAAGGAGATGATCATGTGGTTTTTTATTTTCGGTTTGTTTATATGGTGGATTACATTGATGGATTTCCGTATATTAAACCATCCCTGCATGCCTGGAATGAAGCCTACTTGGTCATGATGAATGATATCTTTGATGTGCTCCTGTATTCGTTTTGCAAGTATTTTATTTAGTATTTTTGCATCTATGTTCATAAGAGAAATTGGTCTGAAATTCTCTTTCTTTGTTGAGTCTTTGTGAGGGTTAGGTACCAATGAGACTATGGCCTCATAGAATGAATTTGGTAATTTTCCATCCATTTCTATCTTTTGGAGTAGCTTGAAGAGTATCGGTATTAGCTCGCCCTTAAAGTTCTGGTAGAATTCTGCACTGAAACCATCTGGCCCTGGGCTTTTTTTGGTTGGGAGACCATCGATGATTGCTTCTATTTCTGTAGGGGAAATGGGACTATTTAACTTGTTTATCTGTTCTTCATTCAACTTTGGCAAGTGAACTTGATCAAGAAAATCGTCCATTTCCCTTAGATTTTCAAATTTTGTGGCGTATATGCCTTCAAAGTAGGATCTTATGATTCTTTGAATTTCTTCAGTGTCTGTTGTTATGTCTCCCTTTTCATTTCTGATTTTGTTCATTTCAATACTGTCTCTCTGCCTTTTAGTTAGTTTGGCTAATGGTCTGTCTATCTTGTTGATTTTCTCAAAGAACCAGCTTTTGGTTTTGTTGATTCTTTGGACTGTTTTCTTAGTTTCTAATTTGTTAATTTCAGCCCTGAGTTTGATTATTTCCAGGCGTCTACTCCTCTTGGGTGTTTCTGCTTCTTTTTTTTCTAGGGCTTCCAGTTGTGTTGTTAAGATGCTTATGTGCGATGTTTCCAATTTCTTTTTAAAGGCACTTAGTGCTATGAATTTTCCTCTTAGCACTGCTTTCAATGTATCCCACAAATTTGGGTATGTTGTTTCTTCATTTTCATTGAATTTCAGAAACTCCTTGATTTCTTTCTTTATTTCTTCCCTGACCCAGGTGTCATTTAGCAGAGAGTTGTTTAGTTTCCACAAACGTGTAGGCTTTTTGTTATTTCTGTTGTTGTTGAATTGCAGCCTAAGAGCATGGTGATCTGATAGGATACAAGGTATTATTTCAATCCTCTTGTATCTGTTGAGGCTTGCTTTGTGACCTACGATGTGATCAATTTTGGAGAAGGTTCCATGGGGTGCAGAGAAGAAGGTGTATTCTTTCTTGTTTGGGTGAAAGGTTCTATAGATATCTGTTAGATCCATTTGACCCATGGCATTGGTTAATGATGTTATTTCTCGGCTTAGTTTCTGTTTCAATGACTTATCCTTCAGTGAGAGTGGGGTGTTGAAGTCTCCCACTATTATTGTGTGGGGATCGATGTGTGGTTTAAGCTTTTTTAGGAGATCTTTTACACATGTGGGTGCCCTTGTATTGGGAGCATAGATGTTCAGAATTGTGATGTCATCTTGGTTGACTTTACCTTTGATGAGTATGAAGTGTCCTTCCTCATCCCTTTTGATTAATTTTGGTTGAAAGTCTATTTTGTTCGATACTAAAATGGCTACACCTGCTTGCTTCTTGTGACCATTTGCTTGGAATATTTTTTTCCAACCTTTTACCCTGAGGTAATGCCTTTCATTATGGGTGAGATGTGTTTCTTGGATGCAGAAGAATGTTGGGTCTTGTTTATGTACCCATTCAGTTAGTCTGTGTCTTTTTATTGGAGAATTGAGGCCATTGATGTTGAGAGATATTAATGACCAGTGACTGTTAAGAGTTTTAATTTTGATGTTGTTTCCAGTCGAGCGTTTGTGTAGTTGTGTTTTTGCCATGGGATAGTTATCTATTTCCTGGGTAGTTTTGGTTGTAGCTTGACCCTTTGGGATGGAGTTTTCCTTCTAGTACCTTCTGTAAAGCTGGGTTTGTGGATAGGTACTGTTTGAATTTGTTTTTGTCATGGAATATTTTGTTTTCTCCATCAATGGTTATTGATAATTTTGCTGGGTAAAGTAGTCTGGCCTGGCATCTGTGTTCTCTTAGGGTTTGCAGGATCTCTGTCCAGGCCCTTCTGGCTTTTATGGTCTCTGCTGAGAAGTCAGGTGTAATTCTGATAGGTTTACCATTAAATGTTATTTGGCCCTTTTCCCTTGCAGCTTTTAATATTTTTTCTTTGTTCTGCATGTTTTGTGTTTTGATTATTATGTGGCGGGCAGTTTTTCTTTTCTGGTCAATTCTATTTGGTGTTCTGTAGGCCTCCTGTATGTTTATAGGCATCTCTTTCTTTAGATTGGGGAAATTTTCTTCTATGATTTTGTTGAGAATAGTTTCTGGGCCCTGGAGTCTGATGTCTTCTCTTTCTTCAATGCCTATTATCCTCAGATTTCTTCTTTTCATGGTGTCCTTAATTTCTTGGATGTTTTGTGTCAGGAGTTTTCCAGATTTGGCATTTTCTTTAATGGTTGATTCAATATCTGTGATTGTATCTTTTAGCCCTGAGATTCGTTCTTCCATCTCTTGGATTCTGTTAGAAAAGCTCACCTCTGTGTTGCTCGTCTTCTTCTCTGAGGTCTCACGTTCTCGTTTTTCTTCTGTCTGTGTGTTTATCATTGAATCCATTTTCATTTTCAGATCTTGAACTGATTTTTTGATTTCTTTCATCTGATTTTTTGTATATTCCTGAGTTTCTTCCATTGCCTCTTTATAGGTCTTCAGAGCTTGAACCGTTTTAGTTATTTCTTTCATCTGGTTGTTTGCATTTTCCTGCAATTTTTCCAGTTCCACTCTATGTGCTTCTTTTATGTCTCTCACCTGTTTGTCTGCGTCTTCCTGCATTTGATTACGAATTTTATTTGTTTCCTCCATTATCATCCTCATTACTAAGGATTTGAGGTCATTTTCTTGTATTTCCGTTGTATTTGAGTTCTCTGGGTGGTTTTCTTTGGGATAGCTGGAAACTGGAGACTCCATGTTGTTTTGGGGTTTTTTGCGTATGCTTTTTCGTTGTCCTTTAGACATCTTGCCGTCTTTGTTTTTGTTGGGTAGCTTCCAGAGCTGAATGGAGGGTGTCTGACGATAGATTCACTTGTTTTCTTACAATTTCCCTAGGCTGCGAGCTCAAAGCTTCACTGGTGTGGATGTTAGGAGGTTAGCCCTGTTGTTCTGGTCTCTCACAGCCAGTGATCCTCAGTCCCCCTCTGCTGTGGATCCTGCAATTGTTCTGGGTCTCTGAATGAGCGTTGGGTCAGGCCAAGGTATCCACAGCCTTCTGTGTTCCCTGCCAAGTCCAGCCAGGAGCACTGGGACCGAACCACGGGCAGAACTCAGCTAGATTCTCAGGGCCTGAACCATCTGCCAAGCTCAGCTAGGGATTTTGGGCCCAAAATGCACACAGGGTCCAGCTAGAATTTTTGGGCTGGGACTACGCACCAAGCTCCACTAGGGCCTTTTGGCCCAAAGTGCGTGCTGTGGTCAGTTATTGACTCAGGGCCCGAACTGACCACCAATCTCAGCCAGGAATGCTGGATTCAAACTGCACACTGTGTCCAACCAGAGTCTTAGAGCTGGTGGAACCGAGAGCTCTGTCCAGCCTGTGCCACAGCAGGAGAACTGCGGCTGCTCTGAGTTAGTGCCAGTGGTGGAACAAGTGCTCCGCCCGGACTGTGTCACTGCAGGGGAGCTGCCGCTGAGCTGAGGTGGTGCCTAGGATGGAACTGAACACGTCATCAAGCCTGCGCCACAGCAGGAGAACTGCGGCTGCTCTGAGTTAGCGCCAGTGGTGGAACAAGTGCTCCGCCCAGACTGTGTCACCGCAGGGGAGCTGCCGCTGAGCTGAGGTGGTGCCTAGGATGGAACCGAGCACGTTACCAAGCCTGCGCCACAGCAGGAGAACTGCAGCTGCTCTGAGTTAGCGCCTGTGGTGAAACCAAGTGCTCCGCCCAAACTGTGTCACCGCAGGGGAGCTGCCGCTGAGCTGAGGTGGTGCCTAGTGTGGAGCAGAGTGCTCAACTAAGCCTGCGCCACTGCAGGGGAGCTATGGCCATGCTGAGTTAGTGCCTCAGGCAGAATTGTTTGTTGGGCCGGGCCAATACCCGGGACTCTGGGGCCGAACTGTCTGCCGAGTCCAGTCTGGGTCCAAAGGCTCCACGCAACCCAAATCCTGCCCCGAGTCCCCTCTCCCGCAGCAATTCCCACCAGCCACCACACCAATCGCCTCCACCGGAAGGCTATGAGCTGCAAACCTCAGCCGCCGCTGCTGGTGCCGCTGGTGCTGCTGCCTCTGCCGCTGCCGCTCCGATCAGAAAAACCACGCTCCTCCCGTGTGCAGGGGCACGCAGGTCCTCCGCACCCTGGTCCCTCCGAACCGTGGAGCACTCCTGCTGCCGTGATGTTTGGACCTCGGTGTTCCTGGCTCAGAAATCTGTGCAATTCTCTTAATTGTTCACTGGAGCCTCCAAACGCGGTCCACACTGCTCGCCGCCATCTTGGATCCCCTATTTTATTTATTTTTATCTGTTTCTTTGGACCCAGTATCAGATATGTACGCTGTTTTTAGTTTTCATTTTTTTAATTAATTAATTAAATTAATTTAAAAAAATTCCTTGGTCTTATTGTTTGTGTTATCTCTTATGGTTTCTGTTGCTTTCTGTTGTTGACTATATTTGAAGAAGTCAGGCTGTCCACAAGACTCTTGGCAATAAAGATATTTATATATTATAAGATTATCCATGGAAATAAGTATGTTGAATATGCCAACTGTGATGAACTTATACTCAGTTTCAAGACTGAGGCCCAGTACTCACTATCAACTCCATCCTTCTGAAGGCTAGTGCAGAAATCTGACCTGGCTGCTTTCTGAGGTGAGTTTTATGCTATGCACACAGGAGTATGCTCTAAGTCCTGGGTCTTGTCACTAGTCTAGACACAGAGTCCTCAGTGGTCTCTGTAGCTATAGAGCCTTATCATCAAGTTATATGGAATTGTATTGGTTATAGCATTGGCATAATTCTGTGATATTTGAGGGAGGGGGTCTATGGAATCCCTTTGGCCAATGATTCAAGAAGTTGTAATGCATTTCTGACATTTGAGATGGATTCAAATGTGGCAAACAAGCCACTGGACAAAATGTTCTTGTTTCTACCACAGGCAGAATTCTGCCTAAAATAGGGCAAGCTTGGATACAGGCAGAGTCGTTGGCTAAGCTCTGCAAAGACAGGGTAAGCAAGCCCTCAACAGTTTCAGCCTCACAAATGTGTCTGTCAGATATAACGGGCCAGAAGGCTGAAATAAGATGCTCTAACATTATAGAGTTTTTGATGACTATTCAGGTAAGAAACTGTCTTTGTCATCTTCTCATTTGGAAAGCTACTAACCTCCATTCCTGAAATACTCCAGTAATCAAGTTTATTGCTTCTCAAGTCTCTCATGGAGTTAAAGACCAGGTAGCTTAGTTTTACAATTAAGCTTAGTTAATTAGGGGTTAATATGATTTTAGGTCTAGATAGATGTTTTAAGTTGATAATGACAAGATGTGATGGATATTGATTTACATTCAGAATTTTAGACACACCAAGATAGAAAAGATGTTTTCTTCAAGACTGTCAAGTAGAAATAGTCAAAACACTAAGAATGTAACATTTATATAATTCCTGAATGTTTCATGGTTAGGATTTCAGGGTAGTGAGGGGCAATTTCAGGGATTCTGTATGCTTGTTGAAGAAGTTCATATCAGGAAAGGGTCAGACTTGTAATCTTCCCTGAGGGCTATGTGATGCTCCTTACAAAATTTGTGGTTACTAGATCAGGTGGAGTGAGAACCCCGCTAAGAAGAGGGAGTCTGTCTTCATAGCCTGATTGTGAAACAGATATCTGGAAAAGTTAGACTTCAAACTTATCCAGCAGAATCTCACAAAGAAGGTAACTTTGAACAGGATCTCAAAGTGTAAAGTGATTTGTTTCATTGATAATGACCATAGTTTAAAAAAAAAAACAAAAAACAAAAAACAAAGAACAAATAACCAGTAGGAAGTGGTACTGCCTAGATTCAGCTGCGTATTTTGTCTTAATTATGCCGGTGCTCAATAATAGAACTAAATATACTTAGGCATGATCACAAAAAAATGAACATTAAATATTTCAGTTTTAATTAGAGTACTGAAAGGGTTTTCTGAATACTCTGTCAAAAAAATACACCAGAATCACTTGTTATTTTACAGAGGATATATATTCAACTTGACCTCAGAAGATTGGTAGGGATTGATATAAACAAGAGTTTGATCTGTTTCTCAAGTTGTTAATGGTTTTCAGAAAGCCCTTGAACAAAAAGCAATAGTGAACTAGGGACATTGCCCTGCAAAAAGCAGCCAATGATACTCCTACATACGTATCTTACTTTCTTTGTGTGTAAGGGCTACATATGTCTCTGTAAACATGGAGAGAGAGAGAGAGAGAGAGAGAGAGAGAGAGAGAGAGAGAGAGAGAGAGAGAGAGAGAGTTCAAACTCACGTTTTTATCTAACAACGCGATATATTTTTAAAAAAATTTTTGACTGCTTTGTTGAGACAGAGTATTGTAACGAAACAGAGATGCCACGGACTCACCCCCCGAATTAACCTGGGGATCCTTCTCCGTCTGCATGTAGAGTCCTGAGGTTGCATGCACACACTGCCAAACCTGACATTTTATATCACAGGGCTGCTTGAGATCTAAACTCAGGTCCTCATTTTGGACAGCATTTATGTCCCAGCTCACCATGAAACTTACTTTTCTTTCTTTTTTTTTTTTATTAATTTATTCTTGTTACATCTCAATGTTTATCCCATCCCTTGTATCCTCCCATTCTTCCCTACCTCCCATTTTCCCATTATTCCCTTCCCCTATGACTGTTCCTGAGGGGGATTATCTCCCCCTGTATATGCTCCTAGGGTATCAAGTCTCTTTTTGGCAACCTGCTGTCCTTCCTATGAGTGCCACCAGGGGAGGACATCCTGTTGGGACTCTAAATGAGAAAAACATGGGAGAATAGAAATGTAGAAGATTCCAGAAGGCCCTAGAAACCTACAAGTAGAACATTATGATAGGCAGATTTGGGCCCAGGGGTCCAGCTCAAACTAAGGCACCAGCCAAGGACAATACAGGCGGTAAACTTTAAACCCCTACCCAGATCTAGTCAATGGTCAAAACATTCTCCACAGTTGAATGGAGAGTGGGATATGACTTTCTCACGTACTCTGGAAACTTACTTTTCTAAACATCAGCAATTAAAGGCTAGAATTGTACATGCTTCGACATGAAAACATCAGCAAAAGGAGATCTGCTCAGCATATATCTGTAAACTGCACTGTGTATATGCTGGAAGAGAGTCTTTAAATAAGAGTGTTGGCTTTGAAGGTATTTCACCTATTATTATACAGAGAAATTTTCTTTGATAACCAAATATAAGATAAACGTGTTATTACTTGATTTGGGGGGATGTCATTCTAATTACTATTTGACTATATTCCCTTTCTTTTCGTTCCGCAGTTCAGGCTCAGTGGATGTGGAAGAGGTATTTCAACTAATGAGCCAAATTCTTCCCCTGACATCATTTTAGTTAGCAAGCTGATGTTACGGCTTATTCCTCTGTGAAAAGTACGTGAAAATGAGGTGTTTCTGGCGTGAACAATCTCCTAAGAAGAGATACTCATATGGCTGCTAAAAATGGGACCAGCCGCCAGTTGGGAATGAGAGACAACCATTTAGGTTCTGGTGCATTTGATTATGTCATATCTGGTTATGAAAACTAATGAAACACTCTCAGAGATCCATAAAGTTTGATGAACATCCAGTCATAAATCTCAAGAATGAAGGCTTACATAATTGTTAGTAATTGAATACTGACCAAATGAAGTCCTGGTTTGTGTAACAGACAGATTAAGGATAGAACAATGAAAGCCATAACCACCTATACATTCTTTAGATAGAAATTGGGATCATAACTTTTATCCATACATTTTCTGTACTTTTAATACATAAAATTTTTGTAAATTTGGTTTTTCTCAAGAGTGTACATAAATGTTCTGCGTTGACAACAGGTACCTTTACCCATTAAGCAACTGTGCTAGCTCTTAACTCATTTTAAAGTATTCATTTATGTCAACATACACTCCTCTGTTTTTCTCTTATTGGCTGTTTATTTGGGTGGACTCTCCAAGCAATTCTATATCACATAGATTTAATAAGCTTTTAAAGTTCTTTACATAATATTATATTGGTTTATGTTATAGAGACACTTTAGTGTTTTTTTTTTCAATAAAACCTATTCCAAATTCAAACACATGTGTTAATTATGCAACTAATTTAGTATGAGGGTTGGTGTAGTACCCAGATTAGTAAATCAAAAATGTTGATGGAAATTACAATAAAAGAATAATTTTTCCTCAAGTTTTGGAACCTAATTCTATAACCTGCCATCATGGAATTTGTATTGAAGGAAAGATAATTAGGGAAAGAATGTTGACTGAACTGCTAACTTTAATAAAATTTTGTTCATTTTGTGCATATGCACATGTGTATGAATTTGTGTGGATGATGGTGCCATGATGGTAATCGGGAGCTCAGAGGAAAATTAGTACATGTGATTGTTAGTTCTCTCCTTTCACACCACGGGTGCTGAGCACCAAACACAGGCAGTAATTGCAGTGAGCTGTTGAGTCACCATGTTTTTCTAGTAGTAAACTAATAGTTTTTATTGTTTCAACTATTATAGCATTTTATGTGTTCAAGAAAATATCAATGTGTATAGAAATAAAGTTATCATTTCATTTATACTGATGAATGTTGGATATGCTGTAGATCTTATTATTGAGATATAATTATGTTCACTAACAAAATGTTTATGGTTGTTACTCAAAAATTGAAATTGGAACTGTTTTGTAATATGGCAATGACATCATACTACATATGAAAAAGACATGAAAATAATATATAATGGTGAAATAAAATAAGAGATGGTCAGTGATTACTGCTGTACCATTTACAATGTAGATGTGATACTCGCCAAAATGTTTCTGAAAAAGAGAATGAGAAATGAATTTCTGAGTACAGAAAAAGAAAATAATCTTACATCTGACAGAATGGCTAAGGTCAAAACCAAAAGTGATAGCACACATGCTGGTGAAGATGTGGAGAAATGGGAACACTCTTCCATTGGCAGGAGCTTGTACACCACTCAGGAAATCAATCTGGCACTTTCTCAGAAAACTGGGAATAGCTCTTCCTCAAGACCTAACTATATTACTCCTGGGCATGCAACCAAATGATGCTCCACCATAAAAGGTCATTTGCTCAACTATGTTCATAGCAGCCTTATTTGTAATATCCACAAACTGAAAACAACCCAAATGTCCCTCACCTAAGAATGAATAAAGAAACTGTGGTACACTTACATAATGGAATACTACTCAGATATTAAAAATGAAGAAATCATGCAATTTGCAGGCAAATGAAAGGAACTAGAAAAGATCATCCTGAGGGAGGTAACCCAGACCCAGAAAGACACAAATGGTATATACTCTCTTACAAGTTGATTTCAGTCATATAGTACAGGACAACCATACTACAATTCACAGATCCAAAGAAGATAAGTAACAAGGAGGAACCAAGGAAGGATGTTTAAACCTCACTCAGAAATTGAAATGGAATACAGGGTGCGAGTAGCTAAAGAGAAGGGACAGGGTAATCAAGGGAGCATAGAGAGAAATGAGGGTTGATATCAGGCCTGTGGCAAACAAGAGTCAGTAGACAGAGAGCCTGTAGAGAGAAGAGAAACCTTGGACAGAGGCTTCTCTGTAACAAGGTGGAGACCTACAGCAGGATAGTTTATGAGGATGATGCTAGCTGAGAATCCTAGTAGCAAGGGTCATGGAGACGGATGAATACACCCTCTAACTAGACAGAACTCCTAGTGGAAGGAAGGAAACACCAACACACCCATCAAACTTTGACCCCAACCTTACCTTGCCTACAAAATATGCAGAGACAAAAATAAATCAGATATTGAGGTACTGTCCAATGTCTGGCCCAACCTGAGACTTACCCCATGGAAGACAGCCAACCTATTAATGATACTCTGCTATGCTTGCAGACAAGAACTTTACATAGTGTGCTCTGAGTGGCTCCACAGAGCAGCTGATGGGAACTTATGCAGAGACCCAGAGTTAAACATTGGGTGGAACACAGGGAGTTGGGGGAAGGATAGCATGACTCAGAGGGGTCAGGAGCTCCACAAGAAGACAAACAGCACCAACTAACTAGGGCTCTGGGGAGCCTGTGGAGATTGACATTCTAACCAAGGACCATGAATGGGCTGGACCTAGGCCCCTTCAACATATATAATCAATGGGGGCTAACACTGACACGGACTCTGGTGTCTGTTTTTCAATCAGTTTCACCTGCGTTGCTCCCTCTCCAAACAATAGGGGAAGAGGATGCACTCAGTCTTGATGAGACTTGATATGCTGGTATCGGTGAGTAGGGGGAGCTCCCCTTCTCTGAGGAGTAATGAATCAGGAAAGGAGAAACAGGGAGGTAAGGTAGGACCAGAAAGAGAGAAGAGAGGGGGCTATGACCAGGATGTAAAGTGAATAATTAATAATTTTTAAGAGAACACAATATTTTGAACTAGTACAATCAAAATGGGGCTAAATACTAAGATTATTAAAGAAAAAGGGCAGGCTTGAAGAGAAATGCTGAATGGTAGCACTTGAGGTATATGAAAGGTGAGATAATTTCTATAAATAGTGGACTGATTATAAAAGGGTCAAAGAAATTGTAGGTATGACCACTTGGAAACAGATTGAGGAAATATTGTCTGAAATTTTAAAGCACAGTTGTTTATTATAGTTACAAATAATGTTTATTTTAATTCAAAATAGCTAGAGAAGAGGATTTTGAAGTTCATCATGACAAAAAATTGTGATCGTAAATCATTTTTCTGATTTTATTCACAGACCACAAATGTGTCTAAATATTGTATTGAACACAAAAACTGCTATAATTTAAGAAAATAAAAACAATTAACTACTGAAAAGCATGGTGCCTCAACAGCTAAATGCAATTACTGCCAAGTCTGATGACCTGAGGGTAGTGCTCAGTACCCACAGTGTGGTAGGCTAAAACTGACCCTCAATTATGCGAGTTCTCCTCTGAGCTCCGCAATCCTATCAATTGCACATATAACCCACACACATTCATACACAGCCATGCAAATTCACAGAACAAATATAAAAATTTAATATTGAAACAATCAACTGTTTAAAAATATTTGAATGTAATTATTAAAAATAATGAGTGCAGATCAGTTCGTGGGGTTGTATTGTATGAACTCAGAACTGGCTTATTCTCTACTGCATTAATTTATTCTTGATATTGTTTCTTACAATTAATTGAATGCATAAATCAGCTATATTAACTTTAGGTTAGTGTTAACTAACCCTGACACTCTCATGGTTTTATAAATATGGCATTTTTTATTATTTCTTAAGAACTCTACATTTGTTGTACAATAAGGTATAATGATAATGTGGGAGTGAATTATTTTCATAATATGAACCAGGTTTTCTTTTGTTTTCCCCTTTAACTATGATTTAGCAAAATTTCTATATTTTCATATCTTAGTACAATCTCTATCACACACACACACACACACACACACACACACACACACACACACACACACACACACACACACGCATCTGCCTTTATTCATAGATTACCGGAATTTAAAAATAATTTGTTTTCTATTCACTTTACATCTTGGTCATAATCCCATCCCTCCTCTTCCCCTAGTCCTATCCTTCTTTACTCTCCCCATTCTCCCTTCCCCTATTCCTGAGATAAGAAGAGTTCCACCTTCCTAACCACCCAAGCTCAGCAAGTCACAATTGGACTGTGCTTGTCCTCTCTCAACCTCTAAACCCCATGCCCACCTCTGTGCACTGGCAAGACAGTCCTTACAGGGGGACTACCCAAAAAGCTGAATTTAGAGCCCATAGCAGAGACAACCCTCACTACCTTTACTAGAGTTTAGTTACTATGACATTGGTTTCTATACCATGGATTTATCAAATGTCCCCCGCTTATTTTATCTCCTTTTTACATTGTCCATTACTTCTTCAATATCATACACTTACTGATTGGCTATATGATTTTCTTGTGTTGACTGTGGCTATTAAAATCATAGGGAACTGCAGTATTTTTCATGACCTGGTTCTTTTAATGTTTTGTTTTCCTGATTTTTTTTTTTGACTTCTCTTTTCTTTCCTTCTTTTTTTAACTAATTAATTTATTCACTTTACATCCCAGTCATATCCCCCTTCTTCTTCTCTTCCAGGTCCCATCCTCCTTTCCTCTTCCCTCTATCACCCCTCCCCTTCTACTCAAAAAAGGGAAGAGCCCCAACCCACCCCAGTACATCAGGTTACTAACTCCTTTTCCTCAGTAGCATGACTATATAGCCCTGCCAGGAGGAAGTGATCAAAAAGTATACAACAGAGTCCCTGTCCAAGAAAGGTCCTGATCCACTTGTTAGGGCATGCATATGAAGTCCAATCTGCCCATTGGGTACATATGTGTAAGGGATCTAAGTACAGTGTATGCAAGGCCCTTGGTTGGTGCTGCTGTCTTTGCAAGTCCCTCTAGGCCTTGGTTAGTTGCCTTTATTGATCTTCTTACGGAGCCCCTGTCTCCTCTGGGTCCTTCTTTCCTTCTCCCCACTTCTCCACAACGATCCCTATGCTCTGCCCAATGTTTGGCTATGAGTCTCAGCATCTGTTTCATTTAGCTGCTGAATGGAACCTCTCAGAGGACAACTCTGCTAACTTCCTGTCTGCATGCATAGCAGAGTATTGTTAACAGTGCCAGAGGTTAGCTCCCACTGTTGGTGTGAGTTTCATGTTGGGGCCGGCCTTGGTTGGATATTCCCTCAATCTCTGCTGTATCTTTATCCATGTTGTGAGGGTAAATTTTGGGATGAAGTTTTTGTGAGTGGTTTGGCATTTTCACCTCATTTCACTAGGAGTCCTGTCTGTTTAGAAAACGGCCTCTTCAGTCTCCATGATCCATGCTACTTAAGGTCTCAGACAGAGTTACCCACATTTCCCTCCAGGAGTCTACCCTGTCCTTGGTCTTCAGTCTCTCTGAGATGCTCTCACACATCGTTTCTCCTCTCTGTGTAAACTGTCCCTCCTGCAGGCCCTGTCTCCCCACATCTGATCCACAACCTCATGTCCCTCAGCATCCCTCTCTTATTCTGCTCTCTCTTTTTTCTTTTTCTATAATTTATTCATATTACATCTCAAGAGTTATCCCCTGGCTTGTATACTCCTTTGCCTATTCTGTCTTCCTCTTCTGCTCTATTCCCCTCCTCTATTCCTCTGACCATAGCATATCAAGACAAATAAGGATAGCCTGCATCACCTTCCTCTGTGTGCTCTCAAGGCCACCCACCCGTAGGAAGTGATCAAATGAAGGCACCAGAGTTTATCTCAGAGACAGCCCCTGCTCCCCTTTCCAACAATGGAGAATGAGCTGTCCACAGAAACATCTGAATAGGGGGGTCTAGGTTCTCTTTATGCATTGTATTTAGTTGGCATATCAGTTTATTTATACCAACACACCCTTCTGGGTCCAGAACTGCCAGCACTGATTGTCCGTCTCTTTGTGGAACTCCTGACCCATCCTGATCCTTCCATCTCCTTACTTTTCAAGACTCTCAGTGCCATTCAGAGTTCAGCTTCAAGTCTCAGCGTCTGTCCCAAAGCCCTGGTAAGTCTCTCAAGGGGCATTCATGTGGGCTAATATCCACCTATAAGTGAGTATATATCTTTCTGAGTCTGGGTAATCTCACTCTCTAGTTCCATCCACTTGCCTGCAAATTGCATTATTTCCTTGTTTTTGTTAGCTGAGTAGTATTCCATTGTGTAAATGTACCATATAAGTGGTTTCCAGCATCTGGCTATGTTAGCATAATGCTTTTGTGTCTTGTGTACAGTTTACCCTTGTTCATCAAATGCTGATTTCTCTGGACCCATCTGGACATTGCATTGTGATGTTTATACTAAATAGCTCCAATGTCAAGATTGTGTAAACATGTCGCCATTTGTTCTCTGTGTTGTCAATAAAAAACAAACTAGCCAATTCTTAGGAATAACAGAGAATACAGTGGGCCATCCTGATAGAGTGAGGGGAAGAGAAAGAGGAGGTAGGATAGGATGGAACCATCAGGAGAGACTGGGAAATATCAAGAGAAGTGAAACTGGCCGAGGAGATGACTTAAAAGCAAGTATGCTGGGTGTGGTGGTGCACGGCTTTAATCCCAGCATTTGGGAGGCAGAGGCAGGTGGATCTCTGTGAGTTCACGGCCAGCCTGATCTATGAAGTGAGTCCAGGACAACCAAGGCTACACGGAGAAACCAAAAAAAAAAAAAAAAAAAAAAAAAAAAAAAAAAAAAAAAAAAAAAAAAAAAAAAAAAGAAAGAAAGAAAGAAGGAAAAGAAAAAAGCAAGTACAATGTGGGAAATCAAAATGGGAAGAAACTATACTAGCATGGACTAATTATTCATACCGTTGTGCTATAGTTAGATCCTGATGTCCTTGTGTGGTTATTTGGGTATAAAGATGGGTAAGGAGTAAGTACTGATATTAATAAAATTATAATTCACTATTAAATACTAATAATCCTTCAATATGGCTGTTATGAATAAAGATGCTATAAACATAATTGAGCAAATATTCTTGTATCTTGGAGCATATTTTGGGTATAATATATTTATAAATTATTTGACAATTTCATATATTGTGATCATATTCATCTTCCCCTCTTCTGCTCCTTCTAGATCCACTCCATTTCCTCACTCAGATAACCTCATATTTTTTATAACTTTTTTTATTTAATCACCTTTACAGTCTCATTCCAGAACTCTCTCTTCTCCCCTTTCCAGTCCCACCCTCAAACCTCTCTTAATCCCTGTTTCCCCCTCATCTTCTTCTTAGAAATGTTTCCCCTAAGCCTTACCAACCCACCATCGAACCTCAAGTCCTAAGAAGACAAAGCACATCTTCACCACTGAGGCCTGAAAGGGCATTCCAGGTACAGAAAGGGGAGCCAGAGGCAGACAACAGAGTCAGCTACTACCTCCATTGTTAGGGAACCCATATGTAACCAAGCTGCACAACTGCTTGCTACATATGTGTAGAGGTCTAGTCCAACCCATACATTTTAAGCCTCATTGGAAGACATTTTTCCTCATTGGAAAAGATGTTGGGATTAAGATAGAAGTTGACATTGATGTACACTATTAATTCTTTTTAGTTAAAGAAATGCCTTTTCTCTAGGTTGTGAAGGGGTTATTAGTAATTCCCCATTCTTAAGTTAGAACTGTCTGTATATCTATGTAACTGTCTATCTATCTATCTATCCATCCATCTATCCCACCTGCCTGCCTACCCACCTGTTTAGTCTGCCTGTTTATCTCTATCTATCTATCTATCTATCTATCTATCTATCTATCTATCTATCTATCATCATCACCAATCTAATATATGAATGTTCATGTGCACATATAGTGTGTGTGTAGATATAGGTATATGTGTCTATAGTGTGTGTGTATGTACGTATGTATGTATGTATGTGTCTTAGGTATGTGTGTCTGTGTGGAAGTTCAAGCCAGAGGTAAGCATCATGTATCATCATAGACTTTTACTTCAATGACATTTAGCACCTGAATGAAGTAGTTAGTTGCCAAATAGGTTAAAGAGCTGGCCAATAAAACCTCTTGTCTCTAGCAGTGGGACTATGGATGCATACTACAGGGCCCAGTCTTTTTCTGTGAGTAGTATGAACTGGAACAGAGACTGTTATGTTTGCAAAGCAAGCATTCTACTGACAGCCATGCCTTCACTTCCCTGACCCCTTTTAAATGTACTTACTACATATCTCTAGCTTGGTTTTAGTGTGTGATTTTTTTCCTTAGCCACTAAGGGCTGAAGTTATGGGTATGCGTGAGTACACATGCCTTTAAGACACATACTAGAATTTATTTTTCTTAGGTTGGTTTAATGAAGCTATAAATATTACTAAGGCAGTGCTTGTAGAGCCTCTGAAACAAGAACAGGGCCTTTGGACACATGAAATCATAGGTATTACTACATTCCAAGCTGTAGAAGTACAAAATATTAGCATTGAAGGAAAGAGGTATCATTCCCAAGCCTAATTGAGAAGCTATGTTAATTAATGGCTTTTATGCAAGGGAAAGTAAGTTTTAATCTAGATGTAGCCCTGAAATGTTCCATACACTAGTAGATGGCCCTATATTCATACTCAGTTAGAGAGCACTAATTGGAACCTTTGAGTTATAAACAGGTAGGTAGATGGTAGATATTAGATGAGAGAGAGAGAGAGAGAGAGAGAGAGAGAGAGAGAGAGAGAGAGAGAGAGAGAGAGAGAGAAAGAGAGAGAGAGAGAGGTAAATTATATAGTAGATCATAGGTACACAATGAGAGTACTCATAAGTTGAGAAGGCAAAATATTGGGGAGCATATAAGGGACAAGCTAGAGGATGGAGAAATTGGTGGAGAAAATATATTATTTTCATGTTTGAAAGTGTCAATTTAAAATAAAGAAAAATGTTGACAAGTGACTTTGCCAAAAAAAATATAATTTGCTTTGTTACTTAATAATTGGTGATGTTTTATAAATAATTTAATTTATTAACATCTAAATAACCATTAGGTTAGAATTAATAATAATGGTATATTTATTTGCAGTGAATGTAAGGTAAGTAGTTTTCTTCTGATTTTGTACAGTTTGGAAATATTTTATAGGTGACCAGTGGAAGCCTATGGAAAGAGGTCTACTGAAATTATATCTTTTGAAATACAAATATTGTTTGTGTAAGCATTAACAGCCTTTTTCTCCTCACATACATACAACTTATCCTTTTATTGCAGAAGTCTGTATACACATTAAATCAAGTATGTAAATTTTGTTCTGAATATCTTATCATCTACATATTTATTATAACATTAAACCAAAAGGGTTTGGTTTTTATTAGCCTCAAAACAATACATCCTGAAAATAATTTTTTACCTTGAGTGTCAGTCGTCGTATAAAACTCAGTGTGTTTTCTCATACATAGAGAAATAGGAAACCATGGGGGACAGTTGCATTACACCACTAACATAAATATTCTGTTATCAATGTCAGTCCTTATCTCCTGAAAATAGTCACATTCTCAAGTTCAAATATTTTGTTACTTTGTGTCGATTTTTTAAAATCTTGGATAAAATAGCAGACATATTTTAACATATTTCATATTTATACCTGCCAGAACTCAGAATGTGTTATTTCTACTAAGGAAAAACTATAAATAAATCTCCTGACTCCTTTAACAAGGATTTTAAATCACCCACATGCAGAGAGCTGATAAGTAAAATGAACGGAGCATGTTGCAATCCTATTATGCTCCATTTTCAGTGCATGTTTTCAGGTTGGTTGTTTATGATGTGTTATCTTCCTTTCCAAGCTGTCAGAATAGGGGAAAGATATGCACAGCATCACTTACAGTGACTTTAACAGGAGTTGTTGGACAATTTTGGATGAATCAGTTGTCTGTCTAGACATGACAGGATTAGCAGAAGTGGTTACTGAAATAACAAATGAAGGGAATGGCTCTCATTGTAATTCTGTTTATGTCAAATAAAAGTGTATGTACAGCTCAGTAAATTGAGAACATGACATTTTGGACTTATTATACTTTTAGTGGCAGCATATACTCAATTAGATGTAACCCGATTTGAGAATGGAATCTTTATTTAGCTTGGTACTTAGGATACAATGAGAGATGATGCTAGAACACGTTTTTGTTTCTTCTTTTTAAGCTGTAGTTAAAAAATGAAATAATTATCATAATACTGGTGCTGGGTTTGTCTTTCTTCTTTTTCATTTATTGAAAATATATTTTATTCTTACATAATATATCATGATAACGGGTCTTCTACATTTAGCCTTCCCATTTTCTCCCTACCTCACCTCTCATGTGGATTCATTCCCTTTAATATCTCTCAATATAAAATAGTCTTCTAATGATTAATAATAAAATTTACTTAATAATAAAATTTACTTAGTAAGGTAAAATAAAAATTTACAGATCAAAGTTTGCCAAGATCAATGGAACGAAAAGAGCCACATAGAAGGCACAAGAATCAGAAACCAACTTCTTTTCACACTCAGGAACTCCATAAAAATATTAAACTGGAAACCATGATATACATGATATATATGCAAAGAACCTGTGCAGGCACAGTGCTTGCCTGGTTTGGTCTTTGTAAGTTCATATGAGGTTTACTCAGTTGACTTAGGGAGCCATGTTTTCTTTGTGCCCTCACACTTGCTCTTAACCTCATTCTGCCTGCTCTTGCTCTTATACTCTTTGCACCTCCTCTTCTATAGGGTTCCTTGAGCTCTCAAGGAAGGAATTTGATATAGACATACTATGTAGGGGTGATTGCTCTACAGTCTTCCACTCTTTGTAGAATGTCTTTCTGTGGGTCTCATTATGTGCTCCCATGTAGGTCAGGAGGAAGTTTCTCAACTGATAGCACTTATCTATAAGTATGTCAGAATGGCTTTAGAAGTCATTTTATTTTATAATTAATAATAGTTAATTAATTAATTAATTATAGAACAGTAGTATTTGATATTTTATATGGTTTCCAGGCTATCTAGTCTCTGGATCTTAGTCTTCCATGGAGTTTCATATCTGTGTGCCATCTTGTGATATGTGCCTTAATTCAAACAGATATTTGTTGGTTACTCCCACAAACTTTGTGTCATAATTGCCTTAGCATATATTACAGGCACAGCAGCATTATAGATACAAATGTTTATGGTTGGACTTGTGTTTATATTTCTCTTTAAGTAGCTTGTTGAATACCTTATTTTATCAATGACTCTTGACTTATACATAGTTTATGAGTTCTGCAGGTATTGTCTTCAACAATTCAGTATTGCTGTCAATCTGTGGAGAGAAACATGTAGTCCTAGCAACAGGCTGGTATGTTTGGGGATTCCCATAAGACTCTCTTGCCCAAAATTTAATTAGCCATAACCTAGTTCTGGTACTTGAATCTTTACTTGGTGATAGTGGTGGGTCAGTTGGAACTCTGCCTCTCCAGCTATTTGACAAACCTTTTAGATCCAACACACACACACACACACACACACACACACACACACACACACACACACACACACATTCACATTTTGTAAGCTTCTATTATATTAGATTTCCATACTACCCCTGAAATGTCCCTTAATTTTAACTGCCTCTCCCATATTTTTCATTGTCCTCCTCTTCCCTCCCAATCCACATTTGATCCTCCACTCGTATCCTACCATCATCCTTGTAATCCATTCTATTTCCCTTTCCTAACAAAAAGAACCATCTGCACCATGTAATCCATTATTATTTACATAGTGTCTATGGTTCTACATATTGTTGTTTGATTTTCACTGACAACACTTGCATCCACATATAAATAAATACATACCATATTTGTATTTCCAGGTCTGGTTTACCTCACTAATAATGTTTTCTTTCTCCACCTTGTTACACTTACCTGTGAGTTTAAGTTTTCATTTTTTAGTTACAGATTAATAATTCCAGTGTCAAAGTAGTGAATTTCACTATATATCTTTTTGTTGATAGACATCTAGAATTTTCCTAATTTCTGGCTATTGTGAATAGAGCAACAATAAACATGGCTGAGCAAAGGTTTTTTAGTAGGATAAAGCATCTATTAAGTACATGACCAAACGTGGTGTAGCTGGATCTTGGATAAATCAATTCCCATCTCCTTATGGAATCACCACACCAATGACTTCCAAGTCATGTAATAGTTTGCACTCACTTAACAATCGATGAGTGTTCCAAATAATGCACATCCTTTACAGACTGAGCTGTACTTTGTTTTATTGCTCTTAGCTGTTCTGACAAGTGTAAGAAGAAATCTCAAATTAGTTTTGATTTGCATTTCCCTGATGACTAAGGATGTTGAACATTTCCTTAAGAGTTTCTCAGCCATTCATGTTTCTTGTTTTAATATATCTTTGTTTAGATCAGTCCCACATTTTTCAATTGGTTTATTTGTTTTTTATGTCTAGTTATTTGAATTTTTTATATATTTAGATATTATCCTTCTATCCACTTTGTTCAAATGAGTCCTCAAGGGTGGGCACTGGTAGAAAGTAGTTAGGCTATTGAAAACTGATCCTCTGACCGTATTTATGACTCTAGTTCTTCCTTCTTGTGGCCAGTCCATCACCTGTAAATATACTGTGCCCCGAATCATCCTGTGTGCCAACAAAACCACAAATAGGATAGGGGTATTTGATCACAAAAATATTTCTATGAATATTTGAAAGTTTTTAATCGCATAGCTATTTTTTAAAGGAAGATATGAAATGAAGTAAAGAATTGGCTTTGGGGTTATGGATAGGAAGTAGACCAGCAGAAGGGGAAAATCATAACTATAAACATAAAAATATATCAGAATTAAAATAAAGGACTCTTCAATTCATGCAATTTATAAAATGTTATTTATATTTTAAATATTACTATCAAAAGATCAAAACATTTTGTAGCTTTTAGCATGAACTTTTGAAGAATGATATTAAAATTAGGTTGTCTCTTTCAGCCATCATCAGAGAAAATTTCTCTTTCACATTGACAGGAACTAACACAGAGACCCACCACTTTGTAATATATATAGTGAGAGATTTTTGGAACACTCAGTACTAAATAGGATGTCTTCATCAAACCGCATCTCTCTGGTCTAAAGGAGATACAATGAATGGGAGGCAGAAAGATAATAAAAGCCAGTGGAAATAGAAAACACCAAGTAAATAGTGCCTTCTAGATACAACAGGACAGATTCACATATGAACTCAAAGTCAAAGAGATGCTCAGGCCTGACAAGAGCGTGGCACTGAAAGGGAAAGATGGACATGGGCTCCCATCCCTAACCAAGAGGCTTTTCCCTATTGACAGATGCTTGTAAAGGAAATTTCATTTTTAGCTAATGGAGTCTCGCTGGATATACTAAATACACTTAGAAGAGGTCCCAAACCCAGCATTAGATAGTTAGCTCATAATGACTACGGTGGAATTTTTTTTTTAGAGTACCTGTGTCCATTTGCTTTGTTTGGCCATTTTTTCTTTGTGTGTGTGTGTGTGTGTGTGTGTGTTTGTGTGCATGTGTATATGTTTATGTGTATTTATATGTGTTTTTTTTCTTTTTTATATTCTGTTTTTGTTTGTTTGGATTTTTTTCTAATGAGAAAAACGAAAGTGATGAGTGGGAAGGAGGGGAGACTCTTGGAAGAGTTAGGGGATGGAAATACATGATGGAGTATATTATATGAAAAAAGTTGCATTCAATAAAAACAGTTTGCAATTTTTATTCTTTAGGGGTTTCTAGTCTTGGAAGAAATGTAAGAAATTTGATATTATTTGATTGATTTCTGTATTATGAATTTTATTTTATCAATCCCTAAAAGAATACTCTATATTTGTTTCTATAAAAATTAATTTAAAACGACAACATATATCTAATTTTAGAGTTTTATAAAGTGAGATAGTGAATAGAAATATAAAGAAAGTGATATTCGAGTTGATAATTCCTTTAGAACCAATAAGATCCAAAATAAAAATTATAAGAATTTATTTAATTTGAATTCTAGAGTGTATAAAAATTTTCACACAGATAAGATACACGCACCATTGTTAATGTTAAAATTTCACCTAAAGATATATGCTTAGCTGAGGTATGTAGAAAAAATGATTAATTGTCCACATAGTTTGGAAGATTAAAAATTAGGACTTTCTACCTGCTGGGAAAGAAAATACTGTGCCAGTTATTCTCTAAGTCACAACGTTACATAAAAATATTTTTTAAACAGTCATGATTATGGGAAGAATATTTAGAGAAGAAACGTGATTGGGAGATTATGGAATGTAGGAGGTTATGATAACAAAAATTCACTTTCAACCTGTTTCTTCCTACAAAATTACCATGAATGCAGCAGTATTTATTGAACACTTGGTTCTGAAGTGGCTGCATTTCCATTACACTATTAATATAAGCTACAGCACTATATAATATGAATAAAATATTCTTTAGGATAGATCATTGACCTAAATATAATGGCTGAAACCATGCACTTAGTCCAATATACATGAGGGAACTTCTTTATTATGGTGCACTAAGGGAAGATACAAATAGAAAAAAGCATTAAACAGTAATATTATAAAATATTTAACTAATGCATCATATGGTCATTAGGTAATAGATTGGAAAGGAATGAAATAGATCATTTTCACCAAATATACACCTGACAAAAGAGAGAAAATCACACAACAAAATCAGTTTCTGTATGTAAATATAAAAATAGGTTGTTGTGAGTGGGGGGAGGAGAAAAAAACTTTATTAAACATTATCAAAATTATAAATGGTTTTTGGTTCCTAATGGATTTGAGTAGCCCTTCTCAAGTCTTTGATGGGTTTGAAGACCAAAATGGTTAGTCTCATAATTAAGCTTCATTGTTTAAGGGATAAGATATTTTTATGTATAGAGAAATGTTTTAAGTTGATAGAAATGAGATATGATAGATACTGATTTACATTCAGAAAGTTAGATGCACCAATATAGGAAAGATGTCTTCCTCAAGGTTGCCAAATACAAATAGCCAAAACTCTATGAATGTAACATTTATATAATTCCAGATTGTTTCATGGTTCTTCTTGCTGTATGTAGTTTATTGTATTTATATGTAATAATATAAATGCATATGTAAAAAATGAAATATAATTTAAAAATTAAAAAGTAAAGAATTCCTCTACAACAACAAACACAACAAAAAAGAATTTGAATATCAGTTTTCAGTTAAAAAACAAATTGAAAAAAATTAAAAAGCACTTTAGACATATTTATATATTGGGGAAGTTTCTCCAAAGGAACAAAATCATATCTATATGTTTGGTACCCTATTCTATGGCAATGAAATGTTATGATAAAAATATCTCTTAATTTATAATAGACTGGAAATCTTGGTGAACATCACAATCAGAACTATAATATATCTGTGATCACTGAAAACTTAAGACTGCCATCCTACTGTTTACCTAGCCCATATGATTAAGCTGTCTTTAAAAGAACAATGTAGAAATCAAAATTACCTACCTTGAATTTCTTAAGTAAATATAGTTTGTATCCTAAGCTACCGCAGATGCTGTCTTAAATTATTCCATCTCCCTAAGCCATGAATAACGTATGAGTGACCTGACGAAAGATTCCTCCAGTACAGGCTATGTAAAGTTAAGAGTGGACATGTCATCACAGCTCAGAGGATGTTGGTAGAAATCTCATTTCATCCAAGTCTTTAATCTCTAACTCATCAAATGATCATATGAGACGAAGTCATATTATAAAGAAGAGAAGATTTTTGGTCAGTCTCTTGATGTACCTTTTATATATTAATAAAACTGAAAATGAGATAATCATTGTCATTTAAAATTCTTTTTCATAAATTTGATTTTTCATACAAGTATTTGTTATCTTCCAGCTTACAATTATGAATCTGACTAAAATAAAAAATTCAAAGATGAATTAATAGGGATGGTAATATTCAACAGATACAAGAAATATTTAAGTCATATTCAGAAGGACTGCATTTCTGTGTTCATAATAGATTATAATGAATGATGCGGGTGTTAATCACCTTATATAGCATTGATTTTAGCTGATAAATGATCAAAGATATTTCTACTATCACTATTTATTTGCTGTGTATTTTAAAAATAAACATTCATCTAAACTCTCTATTGAAATAGAATGGAATCATAGCTTTACATTAAAATAGTATTTTACGTTTTCATTGTGAACAGAAAGAAGTACATCAGCCCAAAGCAAATGTCCTAAGAGTGTAATGTATTTATAGCTCAAAGGATTTTATAAGCAAGGCTTTCTGACTCTGATTTGCAAAAACGGTCTCTGTTTAATGAGCTAGCAAATTCCTTGAAAGCATGTTTTCTCAATTCCAGCATACAACAAGCAAATAAAAGCAAAACTCAAAAGGGAAAAACTGACACTGCCTTTCTATCTTCGCTGTGTCTGGCAGACAGTAATTGGCCTGGTGCCAATGCACAGAATGTTGATGAGGAATTTAAATGGCACATTAATGCATTCTTTGTATTGGAGAGAATTTATTTCTACTGTTCTCTACACTTCTGAATGTCTTTCTTTTCGATCATAAAATAGTTGCTACAATTGTAAATATAGCAGGGAACTCAGTGAAAATGATTCATAACATATTATGTTTATCCAAGAAGAGCTTGTTTTATTAAAGCAGAGTATGTTTGCAGAGTAAATTGAAAGCTTTTGTCTCTAGACAAATTTTGGGATACAAAACATTTTTAAAATTAGCACAAGTTTTAAATAGGACAGCTATCTATTTTTTTTAGTATAGTACTTACATATGTATCCAAAGGATATTGGGATGTGCATGAAAATATAATGTATTTTATAATTAGATCAAATGAGCAAAACTTAGATAATTATATTTTAACCATATATTTAATAAGATTATTAAAATTTGAGCTGACAATATAAATCTAAATATGTATAAGGCAAAGTACTGTAGATATAAAATATACTTAATAAAGCCTAAAAGGAGCTTTTGTCACTATGTTGATATAAGCAGGAAGCTCTGATTTCACTCACTTTGAAAGCCAGCTCTAAACGCCTATAACGTAGTGTATATTGCCTGAATTTATTCCTTGCTTTGCTTTCTTGATTTTCAAAAGCAGATGACAAAACACCTCAATTACTTTTTTTTTGCTCAGAAAAAGTTTGTCATATAGTACTGTTGAACATAATTGTCTGTCCTTAAATTTTCTATGCTTCAGAAAACCTTGTCTAGTCTCCCTACTCCTAGCTCTGGTAAATTGCCATGGTGCTCGGCTTCATACAAAGATTCCATGAAAGAATAAGACCACATGCCCTATGTCTCTTGCACATGAATCTTCCCCGGTGATATAATATGTTTTAAAGTATTTATTTATTTATTTACATCTTGATCACAGCTTTCCCTATCTCTTCTCCTCTCACTTTCTCCCTCTCCCTGCCCATCTCCCCCTTTCCCCCTTTCTCAGAAAAGTAGAGGCCACTCATAGATACCAACTTGTTTTTTCTTTATCCCAATGGCTCATATGATAGAATTTCCTATTTTTTTTCTTACTCTTTTTTTATACTTAGAATTTCCTATTTTAAAGGCTTAGTTTTTCATTATATACATTGTAGAGTTTATATTTACCTTTTTTCCTTGAGAATATTTTAATGAGAAATATATAGGAAAAGATAATTTATCAGGTTACCATAAGTCAAAATGTAAAGAAAGTATTTTTAAATTAGTATTATTAAACTGAATATACTGAATTTTGTTGAAATTGACATATTTATTTCTCTTACACATGTTAGAAAATAGAGAATATGAATTAACAAACTTTACCAATGTCCTGAAAATGAATTTCAATCATAAATTGCTTACTTTCAAAATATTGCAAGTTATGAGGTTCATCCATAATAAATAATAAAAACAGTATTTGATAAGAAGATTGGCAATCAAGTTGATTAGAATTGTGTATATATTTTTGAAGATGAGAAAAATCATTCTATCACCTGAAGTGCAAAGAAAAGTATTTGATACATGTATAACAGCATTCACAGGTTGCTCTTTATCTTTCTGAACCATTAGTACTACCTAAGCATTATGAAGATATAAAAGACCGCATTTCTATTCAGGACCAGAAAACACAACTCAGCCATATGCTTTTATATGGAGTAAGATACGTTCATAGTTGTGCTATTGATCTCTAGTTTGAAATGATTTGAAATAATTCGTCTATTTTATTTTTTTAATCTTAATTTGTTGATTGTGTGAAAAAGTATTAGTCATCTTGTGAAGAACATATATTGTTTGATTTTGTTTGTTTCATGTTTGTGTATGTGTAGCCCCAAGATTCAATCTATGAAATTATAAAAAATAAAATGATGTATTGCTATTATAAATTCTGTCTTCATTTCTTTTATTATATTTATTTATCCTTCTCTATTACAATGCATCCCAAGTGCAGTCTCCCTTCCCTCCCCTCTTCCTAGGCCTTTTCCTTCCAGACATGCTCTCCTCTAGACCTACTCCTGTTTGCCTCAGAAAAGAGTAAGCCTCCCAAACCTATTAACCAAACTCAAAATAACAAGATGCATTGATATTAGGCACAAAACCTTTTATCAAGGCTGGATGAGGTAACACAGTTGAAGAAAAGTTATCCTAGGAACTAGGAAAAGAGTCAGAGACACCCCCACTCCAATGATTAGAAACCCCAATCTAAATAGGAGCAGCTCATACTTAGAAGGCCTGGTGCAGACCCATGAGGCTACATGGTTGCTCCTTCAGTTATAAAAGATAGCTGGTGCAGGCCCTATACCCTCCATTTTAGGTCTCCTAGCAAGTGTCACTATCATAGGTTCCAGGAAGGTTGTACTGCTAGCTTTTCATATTTAGGGGGCAATAATAATGTGTATTGTTGATTGGTTATAGAGAAATATCAAAGTTGACAAGCAATAAAGTAATAAGAAAATATGAGTTAATTCTCATTAGAGGGAATTCGTCTTTATTTAAAACCATTTTAAGAAAATGTAAAAATAAGAGGTGAAATTGAATATTCATAAAGGTTAACAATGTTTCAGGTTTATGATAATATTGAAACTACTTTTTTTGTAATGGTGGGATGTACGGGTTTGATAATTGTGAGATGTGTAAAGAATGTTGGTGTTGGAAGGGCTCTGGAGAAAGAGACCAGACCCAGAGAAAATGGAGCTGGCCATGTTATAGAAGCTTAAAAACCTGGAAACCTTTTACCTGGCAAGAGAAAGGATGAAAGAACAGATGGGCATAGTTTCCTGGGAGAATGTCTCTGGTTTTCTCTGTCATTCACAAACAGTTTCAGTGTTAATTTTCTACTTATCTCCTCTCTGTTACATGCCCCCTCTCACTTGATAAATTGTACAAATTGGGCTTTCAGCCCCATTACAGAAACTGAGTACTCTCACTGGAGTCTGTAATGACTTTATTGACTGGAGGATGCATTACCCAAAAGAGAAAAGAAAAGAACAAACCTTAGAGGAGGCAACAGCCTGAAAACAAGATTTTTCTCATCAGATCTGAATCTGAATTGTAGGGACTTTCAGATTTCATTGTACATGAAGACATTTTAACTCTAACATAACAATAATATAACATAACCAAGCATAGCTTTTTAGGTGGTAGAAGACAAATTAAAAATTACATGAAAATATAAATAAATTCTAAGATAAGGCTGACTTTGTGATATGTGCCTGGTCATAAATGAATATAATGGGGACAATAAAAATTCACAAACGTGGCCATTATATCAGAGTTATAGTCCTATAATCTTTGAATTTTCATTTTATAGTAATATTTTAGAAATATAAATTTCTAAATTGTTCATTGTAACAGATAATGTGAATATGAAATATTTTTGTAAACTACTTATAGTCGGCTGCTTTTCATGGACAGAGTTTAATTTTTTATTCCACTATGGTTGTAGAAGGTAAACTTCATGTTAACATTTTAATATTTTATGTTTTCATGTAATTTTTGTTTATAGTCATCATGAAAATGTAAGGAAACAGCGAGACTTATGTAGCCAATTCTATGTAATTCATGCAGCATAGCACAAGCCTAAACATTTGCCTCTATTTTTGTCTTTTAAATTATTGATATTTATTATTGTTTTAAATATTTATGTTTATAAAACATTAAGTCTTTATCTCATTTGTGTTTGACTGTTTATTATATATTTATGTATAATTTTAAAATCCATATCTTGGATGGACATTATTTATGGCATTACCTGTATTTTGTTCACTTTCATGTAACACTGTCAAACTACTTTTACTGGAGAACAAAAGACACGAAAGAAGAGATCTTTCAATCTAATTTGATTTATTTCTGTGTTTCTATTTGACACTGAAGCAATCAAATATTTGATGCCTTTTTGGATAATTCTGTTTTGTCCCTGTGGACTATTTGATTTAAAATACACATGAAAATTGAATAGTGATATAGCTTATGAAATGGCACATGTAGGAAAATACAATGAAAATGTGAAATTCAGTGATAATAAGAATTGAAGAAAAGATTACAATATGACTTATAGATTAATTAGTACATACCTATGCACAATTTCAGCAAATTAACTAATTACTGTTATGATTATGATTATTTCAATATGGTAATGAATATATTTCAAATACCTATAATTTATTATTTTTCTTGAATCTATGTTGTGCGCATCATTTAAAGTTAAATTATGCATCCTCCACCTTCTAACTTAAAAAACGCTCTCCCCTATTCAAATATTGCTTGAGTGGTGTCATTCTGCCTCAAGTATATTGCTTAACAATCAGAGTGCAAAGAGAACAACTGTCAGGTTTGAGAAGTCTAAATACATTTTGAAGGTAACCTGTATTGCCAAAATGCTTTGAATAGAGTTCATTCAATTAAGATTTTAAATAATCATAACTGGGGAAATACATTCTGTATAAGCTTAAATTTAAAAAGGAGATGAGGCTAGAGACATGTGAAGATTTTAATAAAATAGGTGGATGAATTTTTCATTCTTCCATTTTTTTTTTTAAGAAGCTGAAGACAGGGAACACTGATAATCATTTATTTCACTGTAGTCTGAAATGGAAAGCCCAGGCTGGAGACTGGTATTTGCGCATTGACCTGTTTCTGTTCTTCTGCTTAACTTAACTACCTCATGTGTTTTCGTGGAATCGTGTATAGTAGCATGCAGATAATAGCACAGCAGCTTGAGCTGGGACTTTGCAATATATAACATCGAGAAGCCAGAAGAATTGAATTTGAAGAATAAATCTGGTTTTCTGTATTAGCATTCACAAATTTCCTCGGGGCAGTCTAGGAACTTCCCGTTTCTTCACACAAAACTAAAACTTAAAAAATACCTAGAGATAAAATTCAAAACATGCCAAGAACAAATGTAATGAATACTAACATATACTAATGTCAAAGCCAGACAAAACCATGCAAGGAGATAAAGCTGTATACCAAGGAATTTTAGAAGATAAATATTAAATATTACCTTTGTGAAGAAGATAACACACTTTCTCAACAAAATACAAGCAAGCTAAAACTGTAGCACAGCAAATAGATCATGTAACATAACTGCACAGGTTTTATTCCTACGATCCAAAGATGGCTAAATACAGAACGTTGAATTAATGTGCTATACGTTATTAACAGAGAATAGTATTAAAAAGCATCTTTACTTCAATAAAATAATGGAAAGCATTTGACGAGGTTCAAATGTTTTGGGATAAAAGCTCACAGCATACCAGGTATAGAAATTCTCTTTACTCAATAAAGCCTTCATGTGAAAATTCCTCAGCTAATATCATACTTAATGATTCAAGATGGAAACTTTTTCCTTAAGAATGGAGGAGTGCTAGAATTCTCATATAACCTCTTACATTCAAAATACTATCAAGGGTCTTAACCAGAGTGTTATACAAGAAATAAGAAACAAAAAATATCCAACCATTAAGAAAGCAAATTATCTCTGCTTGCAAACATGTCAGGATTGAATATGTATAAGATTGTAAAATCTTAGCCCAAAGCTGTTAGAAGCAATTTTTCAGTAATATGAAAAAATACAAAAGAAACATAAATAATTCATATTTTATACAAGAAATATGAATATTTCTGCAAGGAATTAAGAAAACAATTCCATTTGCATTAGCATTAATGCATTATTAACATAAATTACCCACTTACTAATAAACTTAACAAAAAAAGTGGAAGACTATACAAATGGAAAATATGCCTACCTGGTTAAAGAATCTTTAAAATAGCTTTGTACATAGAGAAAAACCTGTAATGCTGAATCAGGTGGATAGCAACTTTGAAATTACCATGAGCTACATAGTATGACTCAATAAAAACAGAATTATGTCATCAAAAAATGAAACATTATCTTCACAGATTACAATGACATGTTTTAATGTATACTACTAATATTAACAAGTATTATTATTGTTTTGTTTTCTACAAAATTATATTATTAGAATTTTGGGAAAGAAAAAAGTATCCAAAACATATATGGTATCAAAATACCCAAAGGTCTCAGGCAATCTTAAATAGTACTAATAATTTTAGAGATGTCATCCTTTTTAACTTACTACGAAGTGGTAGTCATTTACAACGCTGCTATCTGTACGTCACCTAAGGAAAGAAAAATGATATTACAGAACTTAATTCAGATATTGAATCAACTTATTTTCAACACTAATGACAAAGATATACAATAAAGAAATTATAGTCTTATAATAAATGATGCTTGAGAACTTGATATCCACCTGTAAAAGATGTAAATGGATCATTAATTTTCAGCATACTCAAAGCTTTTAAAAATAAATGAAGATTTAATTTTAAGAGGAGAAATTATTAGAAGGAAATATATGAATGTATTTCCATACCATCATTTTGCTTTCAAGAGTGTCCAGCCTGTAGCCTCAGGCCAAACACATCTAAGGACAGCTTTGAGTGCAGCCTCACACCTTTGCATACTGCAACCTCTTTAAAAGTCCAAGACCTGAGCTTCAGGCCAGGCAAAGACTTCTTGCATATGATAGGAAAAGCATAGACAGCAAAATTAAAACTTAACTAGTGTGTATACATCAAAATAAAAGATATCAGCATAAAAAAGGTAACATTAAAAATATAATCGAGCATTCTTACCAGGGAATACATTATGAAGTTCATATAGGTGAAAAATAATTCACACAATATGGGACTGCTACATGCAATAGCGATGTACAATAGAGAAGACACAATCCACTTCAGAGAGTATTTAAACTTGGGTAAATGGCTTGAGTAGGTATTTCTCCAGACAATACATCATGAGGGCAATGTATGAAAAACTTTTCAACACCACCAATTATAAAGGAAATGTAAATTTAGGTATTGCAAGATATTATATACATTAAATGTTATAGAGAACTTTGCATGACTGTACAGGTAACAGACTGTCTCTGTCATCTTCTCATTTGGGAAGCTGCTAACCTGCACTCCTGGCATACTCAGGTAATTAATTTTATTCGTTCTCAAATCTCTTTTAGTTTTATGGTTAAGCTTCGTTGTTTAGGGGTTAAGATGTTTTTAGGTCTAGATAAATGTTTAAGTTGATAATGACAAGATATGATAGGTACTGGTTCCATTTCTAGGTTGTGAATAAAGTAATTTGTTTAATGAATGGGATGTAGGTGACATTGAACCTATTTAAAGTGGTACTGATGTGAGATGGATTACAAATGTACTGGTCATCAGGTTTTCTATAGTTATCAATAACTTATTTTGCATGTAAGAGTTACATTGTGTGATAATAAAGCAACAGTACCCTATATGCATATATGTATATGTAGAGAAATGGAAGAGATCAATGAATTACACAAGCACACATCTATTTGATGCTTGTAGTGAAATCATAAAAAACAGAGTATTAATTTCGCATTATCAAAACAACATTAGAGACAACCAAAAAATATATAAAAAAAAACATTAGAGACATCCTTATTTATCTACAGAGAATCACTTGTGTAGCACATGAAATTCTGTTTTTACTCTATTATAAAGCATATTCGCAAATGGAAATGAAATAGAAAAATTTTGACAAAACGTAAGTATGTGTCCCATTACATGCACATATTTCTTGATGAAGGCATTCAAACAATGCAAAAAGTATTTGTTTAGTGAACTTAATGACCTTAAGTATTCACAGCCTGTTTCCCCCTCACCTAGACCCCCATCACTGACATTATTAGCAAACACACTCTTTTCCTGGATCTAATTTCATTTGGATTACATTCTCAGCCATATTATGGATAAAATATTTTTTATAAAGTTTGACAGAAAAAAACCAATGATTTCCTTAATATTGTGTGTAGAGTATTTTTTGTGATTGGTATATATATGTATTTGTGTCTTTAGGTACATATATAGTTGAACATATATGAGTTTGCATGTGTGTATAGAGGATAAATGTTTACACCTTATGTCTTCTTTAGTCACAGTTCTCCATATTTTATAAATAGAATCTCTCACTAAGCTTGGGAGCTCATTGATTTAGTAAAAGTAGCTGATGCGTGGGTTCCTGGGATCTGCCTGTGGCCCTCCTCACAGAACTAGTTGTGCCCATTACTTCTGTCATACCATGTCCTCTTCGTTGCACAATAGGCTGTTCACTGAGAGAAGACCTGTCCAAGTTCTCTTTTTATATATTCTTAATTAGATAGAAACACAAAAAGACAGGCTTTTCCTCTTTCACTTCACCTTTCACACCTTCTTTCATGCACATAATCCTGTGCAAGACCTCCACAAATATGAAAAGTATTTCTTGCCATATCAAGAAATTGTTTCTTTTGCTAAAGGTAGATGGGCATGCCTTTTCCACACATTAGACATGATTTTTCACTTTCGTTTTGAGTTATCCTTTTATAGGAAGTAGCACTTTTCTGGTTTTCTTTGCTCAAGTGAGTTCATATCCATGCTCTGAATCATATTCATTAACTAAAATGCCTAATATTAAACAAAAAATTATAATTTTATACCTGAAAGTGTTTAGTTTCTAGGTTTCATGCATTACATTGTATCTTTTGCTGGTTCTTTTTTTAATTAATTAATTTATTTTTTCATTTTACATCCTTTGAATAACATCATTCCTCTTCACATTTTAGTCACACCCTCCCTCTGTCCCTCTCCCCAATTCCCTCTATTCCTCAGAAAAGGGGATGCCCCTCACTAACAGTCTGCCCAACTCATCAAGTTGGATCAAGACTGATGCTCTTCCCCTATAACCTGGCATGGCAGTCCCCACAAGGGAAAGTGATCATAAAGCGGGCAAAAATGTTCATGTTAGAGAAAGCCCTCACTCCTCAGACTTCCACTTTCTCCTTTTAAAAATTAGGAAAAGAGCTAGTGTAGAGGTTTGTTGGTAATGCATTTGCATAGTCAGTATTAGGTCCTCTGTTTGATTCCAGAACACACAAATAACAAAGAAAAGGCATCACACAGCTAGCAATCACTACTACATGAACACACACATGTGATTATAGTACCTGGCTCTTAGAAGGGAGCTGACTTTTTTTTTAAGCAGTAAGCACACAGGATCCTCTACTTCAAACAATTAACTGGACATTTAGGGCAACTGTTAAAATTAATTGGGAAGATGGGAAAAATGTTTTGTGTTCAAAGGCTATGTGACTATGTTACAGTATGCTTCAATGTTTGATTTTGCACTATAACCATTTTCCATGTGTTTCTAAAGCTCTTTAATGATTATTAGTTCCTTTAGGAATAACACTATCCATTAACATAATGTCACCACATTTTTCCATTTATGAAATTTTAAAGCTTATAGTTGCATTTAGAATTTAAGATCAATTCATATATTTTGGAATTAAGTTCACTCAAGTTTTGGTTAGAGAAGTCATTACAAACACACACAAATAAGAAGAACCCACATAAACTGTGTTATAAAAGACCATTGCTAGGCATGAAGGCCTGTAGTCGTGGCTCTTGGAAAGGCAGACACAAGCAGATCTCTGTGACTTCAGTGCTAGCCTGGTCTACAAGCCCATTCAGGACAGCAAATGCAAATGCAAATGCAAAAAAAAAAAAAAAAAAAAAAAAAAAAAAGAGAGAGAGAGAGAAAGAAAAAGAAAAAAAAAGAAACAAACAAAAAACCTTCTTTATTACTATAAGATCAGGAGATAGTACATTAACTCTCACCTTCACTATATGAATGGTGTTCCATATCTGTGTACAGATCAATAGATTTTGACATAAATTCATTTGTATATTTTTCAATAATTGTGAAGTAGATTTCATTATTTTTCTAGCATGTCATTTATCTTTACTATATGATGACAGGGTACATGAGGCACTTTTAAGAGAAAGTCGGGTGGGAATGGAGAGAATGAAAGAAGAAATGGTTAAATGATAACACATTGAAAAATTGAAAATTCTTTTAATAGGGAAATTTAATTTCTTCATATTTCCTCAAAACAGACATTTTCACCCAGTGAAATCAATGAAGAGAATTACTATGGTTTGCAAGTAATTATTCCATAGCCGAAATTCCCAAACAAAATAGTTAGTCATGAAACAGTATCTGAATATTATAAGTTGTTGCCACTGTGGTATATTTCTTCTAAGACTCAAGTGAAAATTAGGTTCTGAAAAATTCAATAGTCTTGAGAGCTGACAGGACTTTTATCAGCTGATTAAATTACTGAAAGAGATTGCTGACATTTCTCTGAGGCAGGGCTAGCCAGCTGACAAACAGGATATAAAACAAAACAAAACAAAATAAAACAACAACAACAACAACAAAACCCGGAGTAATATTTAACCCTGCTTGTAAGCTTAGCATTGTGCTGAGGTGTTCAGAGGACTGGAAAATGCTTCTAGGGTGTCTATGCAAACAATTCTATAGAGAATGTATATAAACCAACAATTGGGGATCCAGACAGTATTATATAATACATGTTATACAAAAGAAATGAAAGTGGAAGAAAAAGGAAAGCCAGCCAGAACATACTAGGTAGCTCCATAGTTTTTCTGAGGGTGTTTTTTGTTTTGTTTTGTTTTTTGTTTTTTTATGGCTCTTGTCATCAGGTAAAACATCAGATTCCAGGTAAATTTATTTTTCTCTTTTTTAAATTAAATTTTAAACAATATATCTTGATCCACAATCCGAGTAGATGCCAAGTGCTCTTCTGGAAGCTACACCTGTACTGGAGTCCCAGGAGAGACCCGTCACAGACATTGAGTCATCTTCAGAGCCTGTTTACTTCGCCCAACAGCATCTGCTCCCATCAATTCCGTACCCTGACTCACAACTCTAGCAGAAGGACTCTGCTCTACCATAAGCCACGTCAGCAATCAGATTCCCAGAGGCAATGTTGGCACTTCAAACCACAGAGGTTACACATGCTATCATAACCCTAGCAGAGACACCCTACTATTTATAAGGACTCACAGTTCACCAGAACTATAAGCCACTCAGGCCATGAGACCAATTAGAAAATACAAACCGAGGGAGAAAGCATGCATTCAAAAGGATAATATCGGAAACAAGGACCTAATCTGATAATTTTCCCAAACCCAAATGAGTAGATACCAGTCTAACAACACAACAATCAACAATATCCAGGGCAATATGGTACCAGAAGAGACTAGCTATCATACTGCAACAAACCCTGAATATGCTTATATGGCTGCTTTAGAACCAACTTGTAAAAATAATAAAGGTCCTTAAAAAAGAAATAAAACAACAATAACAACAACAACAAAACTGAAAAAAAAATCCAGGAAAACACAGTGAGGGGAGATGAGTAATTTTCTTTTTTTTTTTTTTTTTATTTTACTTTTATTAATTTATTCAGATTACAACTCAATTGTTATCCCATCACTTGAATCCTCCCCTCCCTCCCTCCCTCCGTCCCTCCCTCTGTCTCTCCCACTATCACCCTCTTCCCCTCCTCTAGGTCTAAGACCAAGGGGGACCTCCTCCCCCACTATATGGTCATAGGCTATCAAGTCTAATCTTGGTATTCTTAAGGAAAGCATAGAAATTCAAGAAAAAAAATCAGACAGGTAAAGAAAATGAATGAAACTGTTCAAATCCTGAAAATGGAAATAGAAACATATGGGGCACATAGCCTGGGTGACCAGAGACAACAGTCATGAGGATAGAGTGATGTCAGAGACATGACCAAACCAGGAAAATCTCAAACCTGAGACTGAAAAATCTCATCATGAGACCTGTAGGAGTGGGACTGCTCCTACTTTGGTACCTGCATGCCCCAGGCAGGTAGGTTGGAGACCCCCAACTCTCAAAGTAGTCAGAGGTATTCGTGTACCCTGCACCTAGATGCAAGTAGAATATCATCTGCATGCCAGACACAAACAAGGGAATGCATTTGCCATGCAAAACACCTTTCTGCTCCCTAAGGTTTATATAGTGTCTGTCCACCTCAAATAAAGCACAAGCTGAGTTACCAAAAATTATTTAAGAGTGCTGTTTCAGAGAGGGCTTCCTCTCTTTCTGGACATTCACCACAGTATGCAGGGATCTGTCTACCATTCATGTTGCTAGTTGGAACCAAGCTAGCAAAGTCAGGCAAGCTAGCTGACCAATTGCTCCCCTTCTTGTTTTTCTTGGGAAAGGGTTATAATCACCCAAAAGAGCTGTAACACACCTCAGAGAATACCTTCTTTCCCATGGAGCACCCAGCTGGACCTGGATCTTGCATACTCCATTGTGTCTAGACTCCGCTTCATTCTTCCTGGCTCAGTGTGCTCCCTACAGGACACTCTGAGAGATGGAGCACAATGTGGAACCACAGAACCAATAAAGAAAACATTTAGACCCAGAAAGATAGATGTGGTATGTATTTCCTCATATGGGGATATTGGCCATATATTACAGAATAACCATACAACAATTCACAGATCCAAAAATGCTAAGTAGCAAGGAGGGCCACTCAGATAGGGAAATAGGATAGATAGTGGAAGCAGAAAGGAAACTGGATACGAGAGAGTGCTAGAAGGGAAACTGGGAGGTGGAGGAATCAGATGTGGGGAGAGAGAATAAAGAGATTAGAGGGCTTGGAGAGAAAGGAGAAACCAAAGATGAGGGCATCACAGAGACAAGCTGAATGCTTGTTATAGAGTAGGCTACAAGGAAGAATATGGGGTGTCTCTAGCTAAGCCTTCTAGCCGAGGGGGACATGGAGATTGAGGAGGACACCTTCCAGCCAGGCAGAATCTATAATGGTAGGAGGGGAACACCAGTCCACCTACAAAACCTTTGACCCAAAATTTACCCTGACTACAGGACATGCAGAGATAAAGATAGAATAAAGACTGAGGGAATGTCCAACCAATGCCAGGCCATAACAGAGACCCACCTCATGGAAGAAAGCCAACCCCCGACACCCTTAATAAAATTCTGCTATGACATAAGGGCCTAACTTTACCATTCTCTGACAGGCTCCACTCTACAGCTGGTTAAAGCAGATTCTGAGACTCACAGCCAAATCAGGCAGCACTCTAGAGTACTGTGGAAGAGTGGGGTTGGGAAAAGCATAGAAGGACCCAGAGGGGACAAGATTGCCACAAGAATACCAACAGAGTTAACTAACCTAGACCCATGGGAGATTACAGAGACAGAAACCAACCAAAGAACATGAATGGACTGGACCTAGCTTCTCCACACATATGTGACCAAGGAACAATTTGATCTTCATGTGGGTCTTCTGTTAAGTTGAGCAGGTGATGTCTACAGCACGGACTCTGTTACCTGATTTGCACCACTTTGCCATAACTGCACTGCTTTGCCTGGCCTCAGTGAATGGGGATGAGCTCAGGCCTGATGCAACTTGATGTGCTGGAGTGGGTTGGTAGGGAGTCTCCCTTTTTCTGAGGTCAAAGGTGGGGGGGAGAAAAGAGAAGAGGATGGGAAGGAGGGACCATGAGGAAAGGATGATATGTATCCACAAATCCAGCCCTACAGAAGTTACTAGAATAAAAACTTCATCCCACGGAGCAAACACACACACACACACACACACACACACACACACACACACACACACTACCTCCAACACCACCACCAACAAAATTATAAAAACTAACATTCTTTGATGATTAATATGTCTCAATGTAATGAAATGTATTCTCCAAGACAAAGCCCCAGGCTTAGAGAATGGATGCAAAAGCAGGATCCATCCTTCACCTGCATCTAAGAATCACACCATAACATCAAAAGTAGACATTAACTCAAGGTAAAGGAAAAAATTTCTAAGCAAGTGAAGTCAAAAAATAGCAACTGATGGAAAGAGATGAAAAGACCACAAGTAAACATTAGTTGGAGCTTTTTTTTATCCATAATAATATCTAACAAAATAAACATCCTATCAAAATAAATCAAAAGAGAAGGGTAGGTAAACTTCATACTTTTCAAAAGAAAAGTCCACCAAGATGACATCTCAATTCTGAACATCTATTCCCCACATATAAGGCCATCAAGAAAATATCAAAAGAGGAAAAGATCTCCTATTCTCATGGATCAGTTTGATTAATATAGTAAAAATAGCCATCCTACCAAAAGCAAATTTCACATTCAGTGAAATCAGCAGTAAAATTTCAACACAATTCTTTACAGATCTTGAAAGAATAATACTCATCTTCATAGGAAAAGGCAAAAAAACATAGGTAGCCAATGCGATCCTACCTGTATCACAAAAGAACTTCCAGAGGTATCATCATCCCTGATTCCAAGCTCTTCAACAGAATAATAAAAAACAGATGGTATTGGTATAAAAACAAGACAGGTTGATTAATGCAATCAAATTTAAGACCCAGATCAACCCATATATGAAAAGATACCTGAGTTTTATGAAGAAGCCAAAAGTATGCAATGGAATAAAACATCCTCAACAGTAGTGATTAAACTAGATGCTATGTTCATAACAGCTTTATTTGTAATAGCCAGATACTGCAAACAACGTAGATGTTCCTCAACTGAAGAATGGACAAAGAAAATCACTTACATTTCCACAATGGTGTATATGCTGCCATTAAAAAAAATAACCTCATGAAATTTACAGGTAAATGGGTAGAACTAAAAATCATTATCCTGAGTGAGGTAACCAAAACCTAGAAAGACAAACATTGGAAGTACTTATTTATAAGTGGATCTTAGTTTTAAAATAAAGGACAACAATGCTACAGTACACAGACCTATAGAGGCTAAGTAACAAGGAGGGCTCAGGGGTGACACATGAAAATTGCTTGAAAGGATCAATACAATATATTTTGCAGGTGGACTGAAAGCAGGTAGTGTGAATGAAACAGGATGGATCAGGTGAAGAGAAGTTGGAAAGACAGTACTGGGAAAGACAATCGGAATTGCTATAATTCAGGCCAAGGTAGAAACCTAGTGCCTTGGATATTCCCAAAATTTAAGAGATGAATCTCAGACTCCTAGAAATGGGGCATAAAGAGCCTAAACTAGCCATCTACTGTAACCAGGTACGGCTTATACTGGAGGATTTAGGACATCAACACAGCCACAATATACCTTCCACCCACAATTTATTCTGCCTACAAGATGTCTTCGGGTAAAGATGGGGCAGAAATTGTGGGAGGGGCCAGTTAATGACTAATCCAGCTTTAGACCCATGGCACTTGAGGCATCATACTCCTGACACTACCTAGAGTGCCAGGAACCAGAGGCTGGGTAGCCCTAGAGATACCAAATGTAACTCAAGAGGACCTGCAATAAAAAAAAAATGATTCCTAGTGAAATTCCGGCACAAAAGTATAAAGTATCCTAGAATAATTGTCTTATAGAGGCTTCATTCAGCAACTGATGGAAACAGATGGAAAGACCACAAGTAAACATTAGTTGGAGCTCAGGCTATCCTCCAGAAAGGGAGGAAGGCTTTTAGGAACCAGAGGGTTGACATCAAAGAAAACCAAAAGAAACAACTAACCAAGGCTCATAAGAACTCACAGAGACTGAACGGAAAATCAGGGAGCCTGCCTGGATCAGATTTAGCCCCTCTGCATATATTTTATAGTGGTGTATCTTGGTCTTCTTGTGTGATTCCTAACAATAGGAGCAGATGCTGACTGTATATTTTGACTATTTCAGGAAACATTTTCTTGTCTTGCCCTACATTAATATGAGTGATGTTTCTTAGTCTTACTGCAACTTGATATGACATATTTGATTGACATCCATTGGGTATCCTGCCATTTTCTGAAGAGAGACTGAGGGGCAGATCTTGGAAGGAAGGGGAAAGGATAAACTGCTTTGGCAATATACTATATGAGATATCAATATACATATATAAATATATATGTATGTATGTATGTATGTATATATTACACCTTCTCAATTAAGCTCCTCAACAGAAAGCTTCTAAATTTTGAGACTAGTACATTCTATTATCTCCTCTTGTCCTGAGAATTGACCATCTATCAGGTCCTATGTCTCTCAAGCATACAGAGACCACTCTTAGAGTGTCTGTATTCCAATCATTTAAGCTCGTCAAATAAATATCCACATATATCCCATTAATGAAGAGAATCCTAACACATCTCCTATAACTATGCCTTTTACTTCTATAATGTGTCTTCTTGTTTTTCTTATTCTCTGATATGCTATTTTACATTGTTAGTGCCTCGCCAGAAACTGAATAATTACCAACCAGAACACTTTGACTCTCCTGGTTTTAGAGATATGAATTAAGACAAGCTCCCCCTATTATTTTTATCATCTAGTCATAGATATTTGATCAGAGCAACAGAAAATGGATTAAAGAAATAAAACTGAATTTTTTCAGAGAAAACATACATACACACACACACACACACACACACACACACACACACACAATTTCTTTCTCAGTTCACATCTGAACTCTGTTTATCTTAAGGTATTAAGGAGCATGATCACACTTTTGACTCTTCAAATTCCATAAACTTCCTTAATGGCTTCACAGTCAGAGCAATTATCTCTATCACTGCCTAACTGGGCAGCTTGTTCTCCAGAGCAAAATTAATAGATATCATTTAATGGTCAGTGCTGTTTCTGACCTTTCCATGACTCCAGGGCATAGGAACTGTTTGTTCAATCTACTGCACTTACACTGAAAGCTGCTGCTAACAGCTTGCATTTAACATCAATTTTTGATAACAGAAGGTTTTTCACAGCAGGGTCAGCACCCTCAGTGTGGTGTGGTTGAAAGGAAACAAGCTGTCAATATTATAAAAATGCAACTGCAGAGACCGATGTTAAATAAATGTGCAGCTATGCTCGCTTGCAGATTTACTTACCCTTTCTGAATTCTGGATAGCACATACGTTTTCAACTGGATACACTGTTATGAAATAACTTTAAAGAAGAAACCAATGAGTATATTATCAGAAAAAAGTGTAGTTAAAATACTTTAAGGATTCAAGTCAAACAAAACAGATGTAATAAAGGATAGTTGATACTTGATAGTTTAAGATTGATATGTCTAAAACATAAACCATATTTTCATTTACAGAAAAACTTCAATATTTGACTTTAATAAATGTGTATATTCATGATTATATGTGTATCTCAACAGACAAAAATGAAATGGAATATATAAAATATATTCAACTAAAAATAATTCCCACATAGGTATTTAAAACATAAACAAATGCTGTATAATACATACAATTATGGTAGAAAGCATAGCTATTCATTTTTTGTAATATTTTTTATAAAATGGACAACAGCTGCTATTACTGATTTTTATATCATATGAACAGACTCAACTGTAATATGAGTAAACCTAAAGATATTTAAAATGAATCACCTTTTTAAATATGCAATAAGGAATTAAGTGTGACATATTTTACATTTATGGTTTCTTAAAATTTCTTTTTAAAATTATTTTTATTTTTACATATACATTTATATTATTACACATATATACAATTGAATACCTATAGCAATCAAGAAGAACCACGTAACAATCGAGAATTATATAAATATTGCATTCTTAGTTTTTTCGCTATTTGTATTTGATAGCCTGCCTTGAAGAAAGCGTCTTTCCTATCTTGGTATGTATAAAATTCTGAATGTAAATCAATCCATCACATCTTGTCATTATCAACTTAAATTATCTATCTAGACTGAAAAAAATCTTAACTGGTAAACAACTAGGCTTCATTGTAAAACTAAGGTACCTGTTCTTTAACTCCATCAGAGACTTGAGAAGGAATAATCCTGATTACCTGTGTTCTGGGAGTTCAGGTTAGCAGCTTTCCAAATGAGAAGATGACAGAGACAGTTTTCTACCTGAATCGTTACCCAAAACCCTCTGTAATGTTGGAGCATCTCCTCCAGCTTTCTGGTGCATTATAGCTGAAAAACTACCTTTATGATTTTATAAAAAATTACCAGCCTAGGTCATGTGTTTATATGAGGTATATATATGTGATCATTTCAAAAATGTCTCCTATTAGTAACTATTTTGTTTTTAAATTATAACAAAATTACTTTCTGGTATCAAATACTTTACAATGATTATCATTAATGTATCTCTAGATAATAATTAAATATAATATAAGCAATCTTTTGTTTAACCTTAAATTTGCTCTGGAAAGAAAAATGTTAGACACAGATTTGTGTTCTAGGGTTAGACTTTCTAACAGCAGTGATATGAAGGGTAATGAGAGGACAAATTTGACTCTATGCCAATTACTCTTTCCTCAGGTGACAATAAGGCACTAAATGCCATGGCATATGCACCAGAAGCTGCCCTAATAAGGTAGAAATTCAAGTAGAAATTAGTAATTGAACATATATATTTAGAAGAAGTTATTGGACAACATTAAATCTAAGAAGAGTTTGCTGTGTCATAAACAAAAGTGTCACTTTCTAGGTCTTATAAATTAAGTCTCTGTGCTGAGATCTGTTGCCTCAAACATCCCTGTATTTTATCCAGCTTCCCCAGGGTCTTATGATTAGTGGCCATTAATGTCTAAACATTGCTGGTGTAAGATTGAAATTGCTACCAGCCATGCTGGCAATGATTTTTAAAAGATTGTTTTACAAAGAAGTCTGATTTTCAAGGCCATGCTCTCTCAAATTTTGCTCCAGAATAAACTATAATTTGCCCTTTGTGAATAATAAAATATAGGTAGCAAATAAATAAATACATTAATGCAACGAACAATATGCTTTTGTTTTTTCTTTTCAGTTAGTTTAAATATTGTTAACTTTAGAGTAACTTCTAAAATGAGAGTTAAATTTTACCAGTGATATAAAATATAAAATTCTTCTATAATTGTAATATTTCCACCTAATATCAGTAATTAAAAATTTTATAATGATAATTTTTTGACCAACTGTAGGGTGAACAATACTTGCTTCTTTCATTACACAGTGGACAATTTAGTCATATCAGCTATTTGCAAAGAACTGTTATATCTTCAAAGACAACATCTTTTATTAATTTTTTTTAACAACCAAAGAAGCCTGCAGGTTTTCATTATATAAAAAGTGTCAGCTAGCTAAATTGATTTCAGGTTTGAAAACATAAGTAATTTTTCACAAATATTCAACATAGCCTCGTGAAAATCATTGATTCAATGGTAACAGAAAAATCTATTGATATATACTTAGTTGGCAGAGGAATGCTATGCAGTATATTTTTAAATATAGGATTGATTGGATTAGTAATGCAAAGCCCTGGTCCATTGAAACTACATTCACAGTGATGAGGAATAGATAACGTGTGCCTATGCAAGGTCAGTTTTCATTGTAAAACCATAATGATTATAATCAAAATCAATTTCAATGGCTCACAGGCCTTTAGGATTAGGACACAGGCCCAAATAATGGAAAATTAAAATGATTTTAAATCCATTTAAGTCCTATGCATCTTAAACATTATACTTCATCACATTATGTAAATTACATATATCTGCAACATAATGTAGTTTAACAGCTTCTTATGCCTTCATCAGGTGATGTGGCTGTCTTACCTACTCACACTGTAATGAACGTATAAAATGGTAATTTTGTAAGCAAACATCCCTCCTCACTGGCAGATGGCATAAAAAGCTGTTCAAGAACCCTTCTGAAGCAAGTTGAAATAGTCTGATAATGAAAAAACGGCACATGCTGTCAAAAATTTGAAAAACAAAACATGCTAGCAGCAGAGCAGTAGTTTCATTTGAAAGAAAGCTTCAACTAAATCCGTATCAGGATATTGATTTTAAATGTAATCTTGCTAGTCTTTTGTGATATCATAAGTATCAATTGCCACTATATTTATTACAATGTTCTTAAATTCATTCCTATCCTATACATGTTATTATAAATAAAATAAAAAATGTATGGAGTATTAAAATATTCTTTATTGCTGTCCTTCAAATTAATTGTCTATTTTTCTTAAAATAAAAGTTTTACATCCTTATTAATGTTTCAAAAATGTATTAATAATTCTGTGGCTGTTTTTGACAGTATAGATGATGGATGCCAAGGCCTTGATCAGGGTAGTGCTATACACTAAGGTTATATTTCCTTACTTACAAACGTTTCAGTCCTTCCAAGTACTAAACAAAAATACTGACATAATGATAAACTTACAAACAATTCCCAATGCTCTTCTCTTGGATGAAGCACATTTTCCTTTGTGTAAATCATATTTCGTCCTTTGGTTCAGATTCATATCCCTATTTGGAAGCACACCACAGGCCAGAGGCTATTTCTTCTTCTTCAGCTGTGTATAATATAAAGCTTCTGAATGAACTTCCTTAGTTTTTAATTTATGTTTGACAAGGAAGTCATGGCTCTCACATCAAGTGGAATGAAAAAGAGTTTATTCTATAGTCAAATATTAGTGAAATGGCCTGGTAACATAGGTTTGGCTTTGCTCAGTACCATCTTCCAAGGTAATAAATGTTTCACACAATTTTTATTTTCAAGTTATTTTTATTGGAATTACGTGATCCATTTGCTAAAAGGTTACTGTGCTTATCAGTCCAGATATTGGTAGAGTATTGTTAATTCATGCACACGCACTCATATAGGAAAAGTCTGAGAACAGCTTTTGGAAGTCAGTTCTCTCAGGTCACCAAGCTTGAGGGTCATGTTTGCTCAAACACAGAAGTGAACAATGAGTGGATATCAAGTGGCTAAAAATAGCTTGTGGTTATTTGTAATTATATCTACAACACTTTAACTTGCCAGAAATAAGACATTCAAGTGATTAATCAACCTTGTACATTATGAACATAGTAACAATAAATTTAGAAATTGTTTATGTATTTCAAATCATGATGATAAACATTTGTGGCTTTTTTAGTTTATTTCATATTACCAGAAGTGAAATTGTAGCAAAGTGACTACGTATACTTTATTAAAATATTTAAGGCTGACTACTTGAATAATGCATTTGACTTTATTTTTATCTTTTTAAAACAATTCTTAGTACATTGCTCTATAGGTTACACAGTCAATGAAATGAGAACTTTTAATGATACAGGCCTCTATTATTAATATAATATTTTATTCTAATATGAAAATAGAGATGTTAAAATACTCTAATAATCTTATTATTATTGATGAATTCATTCTAATGAAAATTTAAAAACTATTCCCAGAGAGCCATAAAACAATAGGTTAATTATTTGTTCAATCACTGTTTTATCCCAACTTTCCTTCAGAAATTCCCTGGCTGCTAAAAAACTAAGAAAAGTAGATAGATGATCCATAATCAAACAATTTGTGTTCACATTTAGATTGTTATTCATTCTTGCATACTTGCTATCTATACACTTAAATACAAGCAGGGGGATGAAAACAGCTCAGAATTTGCAGGGAATTATTCTTAGATGGGCATTGCTTGTCTGCAAAGGTGTCTAGGGTCAGAACTAAGGATCCCTTGTCTTGGTTCAGCATTTTCCTGGAAGGGTAAATAGTAAAAACAACAGCAAGAGAGATAAGCTCTCATTGTAATTTGACTATTGGCTTTGAATTAATATTGTTCTTTTGAATTGTAGAACGGTATTTTTTCCATACAAATTTTTGTAGTATGTGACAATGAAAGAAGTGTAAATGCTAGAAGAATGTTGACACAAAACAAGCTTGTGTGTGTGTGTGTGTGTGTGTGTGTGTGTGTGTGTGTGTGTGTGTGTGTGAAATAGACTTGGAGAATGAATGCACTCAGTGAAAATAAATCAGGAAGACAGAAAGCTTATAAGGTACTATTACAAATCAGGAAAGGAATAAAGAGTTAATGAATTTAGTCATCTCTTGAATAAAATTATTTAATGTCATATTAGTTGAATACTTTGATCCATATAACAAAATATGTTGGTAGGTTGTCTTGTCTGTAATGCCAAAACCATTTTTTCTTGCATTCTGATAATTCAAAATTATGCTTCCTATTTGTGGGAAAAACACATATATATCTATAATAATAAAATGCTATGTTACTTTTTCTTACAAAATTGTAGCCATCGATCCATGTAGGTCTCAGCACACTGCAATGATAACACATGCTCTCTGAGTAAAAGGATCAATCCATAATTACAAAAGGTCTCATTATGAAATAACTCGACATTTGATACAGGCTCATGCTCTTCCACAATGCTTTTTAATATACCAGACTGTATCTTTGAGCTGGCAAAATGTGTTGTGATGAAGTTCAAATTCATTGTTTTATACACAGGGTGAATACTGTACCTTTCACTTCATTAGCAACTGCCAGACTCATTTTGGATTTGACATTTCCTATCTAATTTGACACCAAATAGCTAATCTCTTTACCCTTTAAATTCCTGATGTGTCAGATTGCATTACATTTCTGCTGTCACCTTCTATCACTGTATGTTTTGTCACAAAGAAAAGCCAATGTGATTTGGCGTAGCATAAACTGATGGGATCCAAAAGAGTTACTGCGGTGCTTGTCATTGGAACAGTAATGCATCACATCACTTCAAATGTGTAAATACTAACTTTTCCAAGAGTAGCTGTCTGGTAAAAGCTGCTTTATGTGTAAATCTATAATAGTTAAGGGCAATATGTGTGTATTACCTTTTAATGACAAATTTAAAATTCATTATATATTTCACAAATAATAGGAAAATAGTTGAAGTGTGACCATGCCTCCCACCCCAAAAGTTAGATTTTACCTCATTTGTTTAATAAGCACTCTTCCTTATTTTTTGAATAGTCTCTTGAAATGTATGTTAAAATCATGTCATTTTATTTCTGAGCAAAATAATAAATAGCTACCATACACTGATTTTTATAAAGCATTGACTTTTGCACTATAATATTGAAATGTATCAAAAAATTTTAAAAAATACATTAATTCTACTCTGAAGAAAGTGTTCTGCTGAATTTTGACCAAGTGTTGTGTTGAATTCTGAACTGAAAGGAGCAAAAAAAAAAATATGCAAAATATATGTGAAACACAGTCCTTATTAAGGAAAACAACAATTTATATTTACATTTATATTTGATTTTGTCCTGCATTGCTAATAAAGTTATTTATATTCATATTTATTAATTTATATATAGCTATTTATATTTATTCTTATATTATCTCTGAATAACTTTGCTAATATGATAAAATGACACATTTAGTATTACTATTAATTCAGGAATAGAAACTAGGGATTTAAGTGTTTTATTGAAAATGAAAATAAATAAATTTGCACATAGAAAATGGTAAAAAAATTGAATATTGACACTGTAAATGCACATCTGGGGATTATCTATACGTAAAAGTGTAGCATTAATCAGAGAACATCATGCAGTAATATCCCAAATAGATCAATCTTCTAATACCTTGACTGATAATGATTTCAACCTAAGTTATGACCCATGATACATTGTTTCACTATGTATATAAATCTTCATGTATACATATATAAACGTGTTATTTCATTGATTAATCTATAAGGATTAATCTTAACGCTTCATGTATCTGTGCCTTACTTACAACTTTGTGTCATTATTAACCAGATATATTCTTGGTATTTAATGTTGTAATCACTGCTTCAGGATTGCCCTCAGTAGCATTTGCATCTGAAGGACAATATACTGTGCTGTGCATCAAGTTGTAGATGATGACATTTACAAAGGCTACTAATTTCTAGGAATTCATATCAGAAAAAAAATACTGACCAGTGGACCAATTGTCTCTCTTCTTAATGCATGTCCTTTAGCCTAAACAATCCCTCTTTTTCTATAGGAACATCTCTTACTAACATAGGGCTTATGATTTCTGAAAAAAAATCTTTCACTTTTGCATCAGAAGTGAGCTCATCCTCATCCACTGAAACCAGGCAAGGAAGACCATTAGGGGAAGTGATAGAAAGCAGGCAAGGGTCCTTGTCATGGACATCATTAACTCAACATGGTAACATGTGTAGGGGGCCTAGGTCCAGTCCATGCATGCTTTTGGTTGGTGCTTCTGTCTCTGCATGCCCCCTTATGTCTAGGTTTGTTGACTCTGTTCTACTTGTGACATTCTTGTCTCTTCTAGGTTGTCCCAGCCCTACCCGCACTCTTCTACAGGATTCTCCAAGTTCTGCCTAATACTGGGCTATGAGTCTCAGCATCTGAATTGATCAGCTTCTGAATAGGGCCTCTCAGAGTTAGGTTATGCTAGCCTCCTGGCTGTGAACATAGCAGAGTATGGTTAATGGTATCAGGGGCTGGTTTTCTCCCAAGTGTGGGTCTCAGGTTGGGGCAGGCATTAGTTGAATATTCCCTCAGTCTCTGCATTCTTGTAGGGAGGGTAAACTTTGAATTGAAGATTTGTTTGTGGATTGGTGTTTCCCTCCCACAACTAGCAGTCCTGCCTGCCAAGAAGGTAGCTTCCTTAGTCTCCATGGCTCTCTCTATTAGAAGGCTCAGTTAGAGACATATCCATATCATCCCAGTAGCTTGCCCTATCACAGTGATAACCTAACCTTGGTTTTCTTTTACTCTCTAAAACCTGGGATGGGTTCTAGAAGGTTTCCCATTCCTGAGAAAAAGGGGAGGGTGTACAGGCATAAGAGTATTGGAGGGAGGGACCTATGTATGGGACATAAAATAAATATATAAATTCAAAATAAAATTTAAAAAACTAATAAAAATCAAAGCTTATTCTTTGTCCAATCCCCAAATTAACTTGTGTTATCATCCATCAAGTATTTTATAAAATGATTGTAATCAATATAAAAATCTTAATTGCTAACTGCAAGCATATATTTTATTGTTCATTATAAATGAGAATAATTGGAAACAAAAGATTATGGAAAAATCTCCAGCTGACATTGTACAGTCTTCAAGTTATTAATAAATTTGAACTTCAATGATTTTGAGGCAATATGAGTGCTGCAAGTCCCAAGTCTAATTACTATTTAACTTGGACACTCTTTAGTCGAATCTGTTTTTGTTAATAGTCTTCCTTTTATGTGTGGTAAGATCTTGTTACTGTTAGGTTGGTAATTTTTAAATATACAAGGATAGTAACAACTTCCATGTATGCTACAGCTAAGATTGCAGTCAGAAAGCATTTGAGGTTTATAGCCGATATTCCCCTTTCCCCCAAAATTAATATTTCCACAAATGTATTAAAAGTGTCTTGATTAATGATTTTACTTGTTCTGTTATGATAGTGGCTTCATGAAATTCTTACCATATTGGAGCACTGAACAGGGAGAAACCTGAAACTGTGGTAATAAGCCATGTTCACTCATTTTTGGCTCAAGTATAAACTAATTCTTATTTCTTTTGAAGTGATAGTTATACTTTAATGACCACAGTGTATTTCAATAAATCAAATAATGAATGTTATTAGAGAGGAAAATGATATATATATATTTATGCATTTATGGTGTCAGTTTATGATATATATGTAATATCATATATCATATATACAACAGTTAAATCTCAGGTTATTGTGTATCACAATATATATTATATTACCATAATTTATAATGTACTATAAGTTGATTTACATCTTGTGTTATAAAGAACATTAAAGATGTGTTATGAGATCACTCTGCAATTAAAAGCATAAAATAAACTTGCAGAAGAGATCAGAGTTCACCTATAAGAAGCCACATTCAGTGTCTGACAACCTCCTTTAACTCTGGTTTGAGAAGAATACAAGATATTTTATCTTTTTAAAGACTTGAAATAACATGTATGTACCTACGAAGAAACACAAGCAAAACAAGAGATGGAAGTACATGCTTTTAATCACAGCACTCATGGAGGCAGATGCAGGGAGATCATTATTATTTAGACTAAATGGGCCACAAATTGAGTCCAGGACAGCCAAGTTTATGCATAGAAACCACGTCCCAATTTTTTGATACATTGATACAGAATTTAAATCTAAGATTATTTTCCCACAGATTATATTATATATATTTCTACTCTAATATGAAGTATTACATCTGTACAACTCAAGTAGAATACAAGGTTTACTCCCAATACTTTGAAAGAGCTATTGAAGGTTGTCTATGATAATAAGTAATACAAATTAATTGTTCCTTGATCACATCATTGTCATGTCAATTACTAGTCTATTTTTATCATAAGAATATACATGCTAGGTAAAACAGATAGATATGATTATATAGATAGATAAGGTAAAACACATAATGTCTTCAGAACCTCAGAGACCTACAGAATATGGCATTTAAAGATATTTTTATTATTTTCATGAATCATTGACAATATGACAGGTTAACTCCTGGCAACACCCAGCCTACTTCAAAGAAGATAATGAGCGTCAGTGAACCTCCTTATGGAGATGGTTTCAAATGTGCTTTCTTTGGGATAGCTGGGAGCTGGAGACACCATATTGTTTTGTTTTATTGTTATTGTTGTGTATAATTTTATGCTGTCCCATAGTCTTCTTGCCATCTCTGATTTAGGGAGGTAGCTTCTGGTGTCAGGTGGAGGGAGTTGGAGGACAGATTCACCAGGTTTTCTCAATATTTACATAGGCCAGGAGTTCTGGTGCTTCACTGGTCTGGATGCCAGGATACCAGACTTGCAGCAAATCTTTCCCAGGCAGTGATCCCCAGCTCCCCTGGACTGTGTGTCTCAGAAGCATCCTGGGTCTCATACTGCACACTGAGTCTGGCCAAAGTGTCCACAGCCTTCCACAGGGGCTCTCCAGGGACTGGCATGGGGCAGGTGGAGGGGAATCTGAGGACAGCTCCACTCCCAGAGATATCCCTAGCCCAGGAGCTCTATAATCCACTGGTCTGTGGTTTCTGGTAGCATTTGGGACCCAGACTGTGCATTGAGTCCAGTTAGCATCTTGGGACCCAGGTCAGGAGCTCTGAGGCTTCCCTGCTTGGACTATTCTAGTCTCAATCACTGAATTCACACTGCAGAGCAAGGTCACAGTTCCCAGCTCTCAGACCGCACTGGTCCAGGCTGTGGAGACTGATCCTTCCTCCTCAGAGTGTCACCATATTGTAGGAGATCAGATCTGCCCATGGGCCCATGGTACCCACTGTGCATACCTCTGATCTCCAGGTTCGGAGGTGGTCCATGGACCCCAGCTGCCTTTGCGACCTCTTCCTTGCAGATCAGACACCACTTGTGCTGGTCGCTGCCGTCTTGGAATCTGGAGGTAATTCTTCTTGTATGTAGTTTATTGTTTTTAATGCATAATAAGATAAATGTGTACATATGAAAAGAAAAAATAATGATTAAAAATAAGTAAAGAAATAGATGAAAAGAAAGAGAAACACAAGCACATACATGATACATGTAACTAAAGTAAACCTAATATTAAAAATTTTTATTTCTTTGTGTTTATTATGCTGTAATTAGATCATTTCTCTTTACTTTTCCTCACTCTAAAACCTTAAATGTACATCTTTTGCCATATTTAAAATTCATGGCCTGTAATTGCATTAATTGTGCTCATATAAGTGTATACATACATATCCTAAATACATAAATGCAATCTTCTCAGTCATATAATGTTACTTTTATTTATGTTTTTAGAGGTAGTCATTTGCTCTTGGACAATCAATGGTGTGCTTTTCCCTGGGCAAAACTGCTTCTCCCATTTTTCTATATTGTTTAGTCGTCTATACTTCTTAATGTAATTAGAACATATTTGCAGTAAAAGCCTGAAGCTCTTACAGAGTACCAAGAATCAGTTTTAAGGATGATGATGAAGATGAAGAAGGTGAGAAAGAAGAAGAAGAAGAAGAAGAAGAAGAAGAAGAAGAAGAAGAAGAAGAAGAAGAAGAAGAAGAAGAAGAAGAAGAAGAAGAAGAAGAAGAAGGAGAAGGAGAAGGAGACGACGATGACGATGACTTTGTAGTTTCAGTTATAGAGGACTTGAGACACTCTCCTGGTCTCCTTTGGCATTAAACATTCCTGATACACAGGTATTTGTGATGGCAAAAGAGCTATATGTGGAGCAAGTATTTTTATAAGAATACAGTGAAACCTTGATGTGTTGGCACCATCCTGTTGCACAAGCATTCTGGGGGCAGACGCAGGAAGGAGGCTGCATGCTTAAGGTCATTTATTTGATCTTCAAAATGATTTTTAAGCCAACAATACTGGCATAAAAACATACTTGATATTCCACTAGTAGGAGTAAATATAATGCCTGCAGAGGTGTCTTTCTTTCTAGAACAAATTTATTTATATTTCTTCAAATGATAACTTCAAACTATGAATTGTAAAAATACTTACAAAACTGTTCTAATACTATAATACTATAGAATTAATGGACTATACTGTTATCAAATATAAGTGAATAGACTGTCAAAATTACTTTTCCCCAAGCTCTTTTATTTTGGAAAGCAATGCAAAGTTCGAAGAGTAGTGTATAAGCATCCAAAAAATAGTAATTTACAACAGCAAGCTACATATGTGCCCCTGGCTATTACTTCATCAGATTCTTCTCAAACTGAGAATTCAACAAACAGTGAATATACAGACAAAAAGCTAAAGTATCAGAAAATTCTCAGATTAAAAAAAGCTTGCAAATTTTATGATTATTATTATTATTGTTGTTGTTGTTGTTTAAGGAAATCAAAATTTTTTATTTAAATGTAACATTTTAATTTGAATCCAAGCAACTGTTCATAAAATAGACAATGGCAATGTCATTAAAGTAAAAATAGATTGAATTTAAAATAAAATAAATGTATTTTTAATAAACACAGTTGGTATTTTCATATATTTTTTCCATAGAAATATTTTGATGGATGTTTTAAATTGTTGACATTATATAGTACTTTACATTACTTATCAATTTCTATATTCATTTCTTTGATCTTATAGTTCAAAAAATCACTTGGAAGGTTAATAGTTACTTATAAAATTAATGACCTGAGAATGTGATTCTAATACCAATAACATATGAAAACCTGATCTTCATTGTTTGAAAACTCAGTTTGGTGATGTGAAATTTGTGTTATATAAAACTTAAGTCAATTTTAATGCATATGATGAAGTAAATATTATAATTAGTTGAATTCTTATGTATCCATCAGTGGGTTAACTTATTATTACATAATCCAAAAGATAATTTACAATACATATCCTAAATATATATGACATAAATTAATAAATATTAATCTTGGAGACTCTATACAACTGATAATAAAAATGAAGACATTTACATTTCCTATAGAAAATTCAAGACACCTAGGCATCTACATTTTAAAATTCAAATATATTCTTCTGTTTAAAAACATCTAGTTAGTTTTGTGAGCTTCAACTAAACAAAGAGAAATTAAAAACAGAAGCTATCAATGAGCAATATAGCCTATATTTTTAACAATAAATTCATTGCTAGCATCTTTTGTTTTGTTGTATTTTCCATATAGTTTCAACATAATTTTCAAATGTAGTATATACAAAGCAGGAAGAATGTATCTTAGAACATGCAAAAGTAAAGAGAAGTCTTTTTCCTGCTTCACTTCTCTTTGCTTTTACTTCTGACAGACTATCTAATAGCCAGAAAGGACCAAGAGGCCAAAAGTACTATGAATAATTTCAGTTTCAGAATAGCCTAAAGGATATCAGTACAGAAATGAGCAGACTAGGACTAGAATCCATTCTCATAGTTTCTCAGAGAAAGAAATGAGTCTCAGAGTAATGAGAAAAGTTTAATAGTATAGGAAATACTATATTTCAGGGATGAGGGGAAGAAGGTCAGAGGAGAAAGTGTATGTTAATGAAACAATGAGAGAAATGATTGAGAGACCTAGATTACATAGATACCTAGAAGAGAGAATTCAGTGGATAAAACTTTGATGGAAAGCACACAGAACACTCACAAGAATATGCCCCCCACACACATGCTATACTACTTATAGATTCTGGAGTCTGACTTTTCTTTTAACGAGGTATTGATTATTTAGGGATAAATAGTATATTGAATAGAGGAGATATTGACTATTCTTTTATTATTATTGAAATATTTCAGTACACACTGCTACATTTTTATTGCTAGTTTTTTTTAATGTTTGAGAATTTCATTTATGGATACTGCATTTACATAAACTTCCAACTTACCCTTTTTATCTCCCCCATCTGTACTTTAAATCAATTCATGGCCCTAAATTATTTAGTTATTATTGTTCTTTCTTTCTTTCTTTCTTACACACACACACACACACACACACACACACACACACAAACATACACACACACACACAGAGGGAGAGAGAGAGAGGGAGAGAGAAAGAGAGAGAGAGAGAGAGAGAGAGAGAGAGAGAGAGAGAGAGAGAGAGAGAGAGAGAGAGAGAGAGACTGTTTAGGGCTTTAGGGTTGATCGCTGGTGATTGGATAACCTAACATGAATTCATCCTTGTTAAAGACTGAGTCTTCCTTTCTCAGGAACTACTACTTCATGAAGCCATTAATAAAGGGCTGGACCCTTAGAAATACCATCATTCACAGCTAGTTACATTGTTGTTCTCACTTTTCTTGGACTGTTTAGGTGAAAATATTCTTGAAAAAATGTTGTTTTACAGCAGAGAAGAACCATTACAGAAATCCACAACAAATCAGGATCCTGATACTGACTGACCACAGAGCATCCAACAGGAATTGGCACATGTACATTTCAGCCGTACACATAAAACTCAGAAAATGTGGAAGGGAAGAGCGAGTAGACAAATTATAAACACCAGAGAACAGAAAGGAACTCTATGAGATAGCATGTTCTCTGTATGACATAAAAGCAACATTTATCTCACATTATGTATAATCAGCAATTTGGAGAACGTTTAAGTTATAATTTAATGAGTACCTTGTTTATATACAAATATCTATAACATAATTTATACAAATTATATTAATAAATTATATAAGATATGTGTACAGATGTGAATTTGCATTCTCAGATGGTCTGATAAGCTACACAAAATGTATAATAATGTGTATGTATGTGCATACATGTGATCCTGGACAGCTTAAGGGGTATTTATGAGAGCAGTGGTGCTATTTTTCTGGTCTTGGGTGAATTTGTAAATTTGGCTTTAGAGTGTCACATTCTGTTGATCACACAAAACTGCCACTGATTGAGCGTGCTTTTTTTTTCTGGTTAATTTGAAGTATAAAAATCACAGAGCTCAATTAAAGAGCTTTACAAAAAAGTATTTTATTTCTGGAGCTTAAGGGAAAGAAATAAACCAGGGTTCTACTGAAACAAGGGTCCGTAACAAGTGGGTTTCCACCTAGTTGGTTGTCTAGGGACCTTTTAAAGGACTAAATGCAGAAATCTGGCTCAGGCACAGTGATTCAGGTGAGTGGATCAGTCCAGTTTGTCCAAAGAAGAAAGGGTGAATTTCGTTCTCTCCATTTAATCTAGAGCTTCCAGGCAATGAAAGGAGTTCACAAGGATACAGGAATAAGAACACCTTCTTCTGGAATACCTGCCGTCCAAGAGGAGTGCTCTGGCAACTAAAGCTTTGGGTTCCTTCCATTCTGGACCGCTTTCTATCTTCTGGTCTCATCACATATGCACATTGCTAATAAGTTCATAATAATATTTGACTAAGAGAAGCATCTGCTGATCTACCAATTACAATAATGTTATCACTTCACAAAGCCAGAGTCTTTCATTGAGCCATGCTTAGCACATATTGGGGATTTAACAAAAAATTAGTGTTTGTGATACCCCCAGGATAACTTCAAACTTACTTTGCATCAAAGAATGTTGTTGCTAATGTAACTGATTCAACCAGGCAGTCTACTAGCTGCTCCCCTGTGCACCTGTGGACTAAGGTATGGCATAGAGGGAAGATGGTTTTCTTATGAGATCTAACTTGGTTAGATCTTGGTAGTGAACTGGAATGTTTCACCTCTAATAGTCTTTAGTAGAATTGAAGCCTTTTTCTTTAAGAAAAGTCTGCCAGGAAATGTTAGGCAGTGATTTATTGGAGAAGGACAAAGAACAACGAACATTTCTGCTTGTAGGAGACTAGATAAATGAGGGTACTCTTGTGCTAAGGTTTGGTGTGTCGTACAGATCAAGCAATGTTTGGTAAATTATAAAAGAAAAGCCTTTTTGCACTACAACCTCTAACCAGTAGTACATAACAGTATAAAAACAGAGTTAAATTCAGGCATGTTATTTAACCACCGGAGACTATATAAAATGTGTTTAAAAAAAAAAAAAAAAAAAACCTAGAGTAACATAGATATCTTGACAAAAAAAAAAAAAAAAAGAAAAAAGAAAGAAAGAAATATTTTGTAAAGTGAAAATATTGTTTCAAAGAAATGTTTTAGTTGTTCTTTCACATAAAACCACAGAATGTAAATAATTATTTTATATAGCAATACCATAACAATTTATAGCATATTTTATAGTATATGGAGAAACAACAGAAAAAAATATAGATATAGGAAATCAGATATGCTTTTTATTGTTAGATGATTTAATAGTGATGAAGTACACAGCTAATGATGGGCTTTTATTTAAAAAAAGGGAACTAATTCCCAGTAAGCAATCACGCCAGACATAGGCAGTGAGAGTTTCTGCAAGCCCAGTCACACCATGTCTGATATATGAGGAATATAGCAATGACAAACATGAGACGAAAAATCAGCACTGAGAAGCAATCCAGATCAAAGCTCTTGGGGCATTGCCTTTCCAAGGTACACTTGTCACAGGCTTGGAAAACAATGGGCCACCTCCAGGAAGCTCATTTCAGCACTGCAGCTCCTCCTGCATGGCATCTTCCAGTATTCTGAATATTATTTTACTCTTAAAATAGTTTTAGTCCCGACATACGTGTCAAGGTTAGATGCTGTTTTCCATGAATTGGTTATCTCTTGTTCCATGAGAGTCCTGTGAGCTTTTGTTTGCTACTAATTCTATAATCATATGTGAAACATGAAACCATTATTGCCATAAATGATGTCAATCTTAAAGCACGAGCTAAGATAAATGACTTTTAAAAATCATTGGTTGACATTTTTCTGAGTCTCATTAGCATAAGAAATCTTTTGTCTTGTTTTGTTTTTGGTTTTTTCCTTTTTTTATTATTAATTTATTCAAATTACATCTCAGTTGTTAGCCCATCCCTTGTATCCTCCCATTATTCCCTCCCTCCCGCTTACCCCCCCATTCCCCTCCCGTATGGCTGTGACTAAGGGGGACCTCCTCCCTCTGTATACAGTGTAAGAAATCTTAACAAGGCAGTTATGGTAGCTCAGTAAAGGAAGTGAAGCCAAGGATGCATTTGAATGCTTACAATAAATTTATTTCTGCCAATAAAAGTACAGTGTGTAAATGATTTGTTAGAATTATTCCATAAACAGAGAAGTAGATTTAAATGAGCAAAGGCAGATCCAACAATGAACTAATCTTTTGTTAAACCACAGCTGATATCAAAATATGTTTTTGATGAATTAACAAACAAAGATAAAATGATTTGAGTTTTATCAATTTTGATTTCAGAAGGTAGGAGGAAAAAACTTCAAAATATACAAAAATATATTTTATTACATTTTGTACATTGTCAGAATGTGAGCTATATATCTTAAGTGATCTTTCATTAATATATGTCCATTGCAAATTTTGTTTTAATACTACTCTATTGCAAAGTTTCATTTGAAAATTAAATCAGTGCATGGTCTTAGTCATGAGTCAAACATACCTTTGAACCTAAAATGTAGTCCTAATGCTTATAATGTATAAAAGTTAAAACATTAAATAGGCCCAAATTCATGATGCAAAATAATTATAAGTAATTTCTTGCTCAACTAGCCTTACTTAATTTAACTACTGTGATAAACTTGATTATATTCACCTATAGCAGAAAAAAAAGAATTAGTACTTGAAGAAAAACATTCATTTAGTTTAGCAGAAAAGACAACCCATATTATTTATAGTAATAATAATAACATTCATTACATAAAATAACATGATTTTTATGTTAAAGCTATGCTACTAAAATAGAAGGTATGTGAGAGAATAGACAGTCTTCTTTTAGTCTTGACCTTCTTTTCTGTAATATTCAAGATATTCCAAAAGATAGAAATGGATGGAACATTACCAAATTCCTTCTATGAGGCCACAGTCACATTGATACCTAAACCCCACAAAGACCCAACAACAAAAAAAGAGAATTTCAGACCTTCTTTTCTTACACTGTTTGAAGAACATGTATGTTTATGAATCACTGGAGAATGAAATACCTCTACTTTAGCTCTTTTAACATTCTCCTTTAGATCCAATGAAATGTGTCATATTTAGATGGAGTTTACATTTCTTTGTATACCCTTACATAGTCTCATCCACTAATCAAGTTATTACTTCCTGACAATAACAGGTGGTCAAATAAGAATATTTGTTTTAAAAAATTTCTTCAACACAAACATCTATATATTAACAAAATGAGCCAATCACATTGTTTAGTGTTGAAGAACAATAGTAAAACAATTTTATATTTACTTAGGATACTGAGGGAAGAGAATTAGAAATTCAAGGTCAGCATGGAGTACACATTTGGTTTAAATCCAGCTTGAGTAATTTATTGAGAGTCTGTTTTAAACAGACAAAAAAGAGGAAAAGATAACTGGTGATTTCAGTCATAGTAGAATGCTTACAATCATGTATAAAGTTCTAACTTCAATCTCTACTACCCTGACAAGAATGGACATAAAGTGAAGAATACACAGACATGAACTCAATTGCCACAGTAATTACATTGTTCTCTAATATAATGAATCAGGATTTTTTCTCATTTGTTGAAAGGATAAGCATCTGTCTGTTAGTAATCCTGGTAGTAGTGCATTACTACTTAAAATGCTACCACAATCATTGCAATCAAATAAATGACACAGAAGTTTAATTGTTACCAAACCACATGAAGAGAGACAAATGGATGCAGATGCAGAAAATATAATGATTCATATAGATAGCACTTGGTCACAGTACTTATGAGATAATGTTTATGTTCATGTAAAAAATCACTAACCATATTTGTGATGCTATGATATCACTTTAGTGCCAGATGCTTATGCCTAATACCACACTTTCCTACTATGATTATTTGAATCTTATTTCTCTGCTCTCAGTCTACTCTCCATGGCACAATACGTGTCAATAGTAAAGGTCTGTCCTCTAGTCATATTTGCTTCTTTACTTACCATAATGGTCCTGGAGCTGCTTATTTTGACAGTAGTTGAGACGGCTTCTCCTAATTTGACATCCCTAGCCTGCCTTTTCTTAGAGCATTTGCTTTGAAAAACTTAAGGCTGTATTTTCCTTTCTTTTCAATTGGAAACAAACTTACTATCAGCCTTTCTCCAAAGAAGTTTATTGATAAGTTGTGTTTCTAAGAAAACAAAAACAAAAACAAAACTTCCCAGCCCTGATGACATGAGAGCAGGAGAGCCAGCCCTGCCCTGAGGACATGGGAGCAGGAGGGCTGGTGCTGCCATGATGACATGGAGCAGTTAAGTAGGCCCTGTCTTGAGGACACTGGAGTGGGTGAGCGAGCCCTGCCCTGATGACACGAGAGCGGGAGAGCAGGCCCTGTCATGATGATATGGGAGCAGGAGAGTGGTACATGCCCTGAGGACAAGCGAGCAGGAGAGCTGGCCTGCCTGAAGGACACAGGAGCGGGACAGCAGGTTCTGCCCTGAGGACAAGCAAGCGGGCCCTGATCCAGGGCTCCGACTGGAGCTCACCCCAAAATAAGCCCCCATGTATGACCTTCTGGAATACATGAAGGGGCTGGACTTGCAGATTCAAAGATTAAGAATCTCCTTGACACACGGCAGCAATGGGATATCCGACAGCAGTCCTAGTGAGGATCCAGTAATGACATTGTAGGCTGCAAACCAGACTCATGACTTGTAACACAAATGTTTCCCCAAGGGATGGGATAACAATTAGATGTAATATGAATAAATTAATAAAATATATATTTTTTTAAAAAAGTAAACATATGTGGACAAAATGCTATACTGTGCAATACACCACAACTTCAGTGATAAGGATTTTTGTCTTTCTGTTTTATTTTACTGGGGGGAGAGAGGGATTTTCATGCATGACATATAAATCATAAACATTCAATAAAAGTAACTCTATCATATTCCAATTAGCCTCAGAGTTGGTCTATTCACATCATTTAAGTCCCATCCTGAATTCTTCTGTTACTAAGTCACCCCAATTTAAAAATTAAAATTAAATGATAATTTTGCTAACAGAAGGTATGTTCAATGATTCATACAAAATTTAAATTATGATCTTTTTACAGTAATGTGAATGTTCATATCTCTTTTACACCTTTGCACAGTTTATCTTGTAGCCTGTACTATCTTATTATCATGTCCCTTTATCTTTGCTCCTAATTTTTTGAGATGTTTTATACTTCATGACCTATACTAAATGCATTTTATGATATTAAAACAAACCGAATTGAAACTTTTGTAGGAGAAGGGAGAATATGGAAGATCATATTAAGTTTAAAAGTGTTAATATTGTGAAAGACAATTGTTAGGTAAAGGTCAATTTGCTGATTTAAGACAACAAATGCAATTTGATGATTCTATTATTACACAGTGTACTTTAGTAGCTCCAAAATCCTGCACTAAAGTAGAAGCACAGGGAAGGAAGGTTTATATCATTCACAAAGAATATTCTAATCCCCAAAGAGACTTTTATTGACTTCTTACATAGACTGACATCTGATATAAAGAAGGCAATATCAGATCCAGATGAAAAACGGGTACTATTTGAAAGAACTGCTTTCAGAAATGCAAATCAGAGTGTAATAAAATTCTTAGACCTTTAGATCCTTCTACTTTGCTATTCTCCCATGCTTCTCTCATCTAGAGTCCCAATAGGATGTCCTACCCTCTGTCCCAGTTTCCTGGTAAGTGAAGGCTTTCGTGGGACATGCCCCTTGGGTTAGTATGCAGATATAAGTGAGTATATACCATTTGACTCTTTCTGCTTCTGGGTTAACTCACTCATTATGATCATTTATAGCTCAATCCATTTGTCCACAAATATCGGGAATTCCTTGTTTTTAATAGCTGAGTAGTATTCCATAGTGTATATGTACCACAGTTTCTTTATCCATTCTTCTACAAGTAGAACATTATGATAGGCAGATTTAAGCCCAGGGGTCGCACTCAAACTAAGGCACCAGCCAAGGACAATTCTCCACATTTGAGTGGACAGTGGGGTATGACTTGTACACGAACTCTGGTGCCTCATATTTGACCACGTCACCTGGAGGGGGAGACTTGGTGGCACTCAGAGGAAGGACAGCAGGTTACCAAGAAGAGACTTGAAACCCTATGTGCATATACAGGGGGAGGAAGTCCCCCTCAGGAACAGTCATAGGGGAGGGGAGTAAGGGGAAAATGGGAGTGAGGGAAGAATGGGAGGATACAAGGGACGGGATAACCATTGAGATGTAACAAGAATAAATTAATAAAACAAAACAAAACAAAAACCAAAAACAAAAAATTCTTAGACCTTTAAAAGCTCGATTAGCATGCATGAATAAACGGACTAGAACTGCTGCTGATATTGACTCTAAGGACTATGCAATTGGACAAGCAATGGCCAATAATCAAAGATATCAAAACTCTCTTTGTTATGGTTTTGGGAGACAATATAATTTTAAAAGAGATTGTAGGCAAGGCATTCTTAGAGACTTCTCTAGAAGACCACAGACTTCTGGGATTTATAGAATGTGTAGAAGATGAGGCATTTGTGGTTCCTTATTTCCTGCCACTGGGCTGACACAAAGTGAGGCACAGAAATTTTGCACTTCTCTTTTGGGAACATCTTAGTCCTAGCTCTATTGACTTCCTGGCAGAAATGGAAATAGAAAGAACCCCAGAGTCTCAGGTTCCACTTCCCTCAGGAACTCCTGGAGCACTGGGAAGGAAGTCATGTCCCCAAAGCTCCCAATCTCACCAGGAATAGAGAAATGAGTTTTCCCACGATGTTACAATTATCTCTTTTTAATGAGATTGCCATTAACAGTGGGAATTTGGAGTTCTGAAGACAGCAGCCATATTACAGCCCTTCAGTTAAACCATGATAGTAAGTGCAGAGAGTGCAGGCAAAATGCCTATTCCTGATACGATGATCGCTAAAACGTGGGTTCTGGGACTGTCCTAAGTAGTGGAAACTTGAGGCTCTGAGAGGTCCCAGCTGCCCCAGACAAATCTGATAGTTGCTTCAAAGCTATAGAGGTGGTTCTGCTATGACTTCCTGGCTGACAGTCAAGGCCAAAAAAAAAAAAAAAAAAAAAAAAAAAAAAAAAAAAGGATGTATCGTTACAAACTAGTGTCCTGAATTACTAATAAATTAAATAGCCTCATACTTTAAAAAAGTTACTTTTATAATACTCTTCTTCCTCCTATATAGTCTCTCTGTTTTCTTGCAATGAAGATCAGTCTCTGAAGCAACACTATGGAGTCAGAAAATATGAAACATTGTAGTTCTTTTGTCCCAAACCTTTCAAACCTATTGCTAAATACTTCAATTGTCTGATTCTTCTTCCAAGATACTCCCCAATTTTCTTTCCAAAAGTCCTTCCTTTCAGTTTTCCTACAAATGCTCTGTTGAAGCCAAACTCTAAAAGATGATTTTCCCTAGAAGTCTCACCTTGAAAATTTTCATCCACTGTTTTTTAGATGATTACTGTGATGGTAAAAATCATAATAATGGCCTTCAAAGGGCCACAGTGAAATTTGCATTCGACAGAAAATGACACTATTTTAGAAAAATCAGAATGATTGGGAGATATGGTTTGTTATACTATCTGTGCCCTGTTGAAGGAAGTGTGTCACTAGCGATAAGTCTGAGGTTTCAAAATCCATGCCATATGGTCTCTTTCTCTGCATTGGATGAAGATATATGTTTCAGGTCTTTGTTGAGCACTATAGTGTCAATCCTGCTAGCATGATCCTAACCTTAATGACAATGGACAAAGGCTCTAAAACTATGAGCAAGCCCACAATTGAATGCTATCCTATTCAAGATGTGCCAGGGTCATGGTGTCTCAACAGGGCAATAGAACAGTAATTAAGATAATTTCCTGAATTTATTAGGACTCTGGTTGTGAAAACAGTTTAAAGTATTTCAGAATCTCTTCTTGATATGGATCATTTTCCTAAGTTGTTCTTTTCTGCTGCTTGAATGCATATTCCAAATAAATAATTCTTGAATACAGCTATAACAGAAAATATTATAAAATTAATAATCAAATTGTATCACTTTCCAGTTAAGCATTTTATGTTCGTTTCCTCCCATCCTACAATAAATACACAATTTAATAGCTTACAAGGAAAAAAAGGTCGCCACAAGTAAATATTCTCCTCATATTTGTGATGTTCACTTACATCTCTTTGAACATTTTTGTACTTTTAAAGTTTAATGTATATGTTGTTTTTTTTTTAGCACAAATGGCTCAGTGAGTCACGCCAGCTGGCCTGAAATAGGAAATAAAGACAAGAATATTCTTGAATTACTAACCCTCTTGTCCTCTGTTTCCCAAGTGATAAGTTAAAGGGGTTTATCACTATATGCAACCATTTTATTATTACTAATTTTCACAGTTCGATGAGCAGTGTACTTGTGGTTCTTTGAGCACTAGTATGTTGTTGATATTTTGAAATATTGCCTATTACATAATGTAAGGAAGTAACACAAGGTTGAAAAATAGGTAAACATATAAACTATTTCTTTTAAATGCCACATATAAAAATAATAATAATATCTTGGGATTATGCACTTTTAAAGAATTATATATTGTTTCTTTATAAAGAAAGTAAATATTATATAGATTTTTTTCAATTTTTATATTTTTTAATTATAATATAATTATATCAGTTCACTCTTTTCCTTTTATTTCCTTCCACATCTTTCTGGTCCTGCTTCTTCATTCCATTCCTTTTCAAATTGATATTCTGTTTTTCTCTGATTATTGCTATTATAACCACACACATATAACTTTCACAATTATGTAAATATAAACTGATGACTCTTGTTTATGTGTGTATATTGTTTCAGGGATAACCAGTTACTTTACACAATTAATTCAAGATATAATGCATGAGATGGTGTAAATCTCTTCTCAGTAGTCATTAGTTGACTATAATATTTGTCTTGATGTCTTGAAATGTTCCCCCTTATACAAAAGTATGTCTATATATATATATATAGATAATCAATTGTTCAGTTCTTGTTTATTTACCCATAGCTAGGATAGACATTAAGATTTGTGCTATAAAATACATCTATTATTTGCTCAATTCAATGTGTTGTACCATTTGGTTTAGTAATACTTAAAGAACATATGTTTAATTTATATAGTCCTACCTAATGTTTGTACTACCTTTAGAAAACATAGTACTAATATAGTGATGACAAAATAAGTAACACAAAGAAGATTCCTGTACGTGAAGTGTTTTCTGCCCTCTTCCAAAAATAATATTAAATAATTCACTATTGAGTCACACCTCAATTTATCTGTCTTTGCTAATATTTATGTTCTTCAGGTTTAGATCATTTTATTTCTCTTCATTCTGCTATAATCGACAATTCAATATCTACCTCCATGATCTGCTTCTTAATTTTTCCCCTTGCTCTAATTCTTCTGTTTTTAATATTGGTTTAATTAATGTCATTGACATCAACACAGGTGATAGCACTAATTAAGTTTTAATTTCATTTGCTTTCCCCATTGAACATATTTCACAACTTAAAAGAAACTATTTGAATATCAATTTCTACAATTAGACTTGAATAAAACATAAGAAAAATATGTTTCCCTCTTCTGGACAACAGGTAAGGTAGCATCATGTATGAAGAAAAAAATGAAACAATAATAAATTTAGGGAAATCTGATATGATTCTAGCTTTTTTATTTTTAAATTTTTTTTATCCTGGCTTTGTTTTTTAATCAAGACCAATGAAAAAATTGGAGATCTTGCCCATTGTAGAAGCTGTAGATTCAATTCTACTAAGCAGCTATAAGTACACTTTTAATCATTTCCATGATAATAGGAAATCAGGCAATGAAAGATCTCAAAAAAATCTTTAAAAGCTTATATATATATATATATATATATATATATATATATATATACATGTATATATAATATTATAGTAGATATATAGTGTGAGTGTTTATGTGTGTTTGCTTCAGGAGGTTAAGCAAAGATAAATTATTGGATAGGAATAAGGATTAGAGTAGCATGAATTAAAATACTTTTGCAGTTTACACAGGGTTAAGAAATATTTGAATATCAGCCATCATAAACAATTATAATGCATTGAATTTTCAAGAAATATTTGTGATTCCAAAATGACCACATGGTTACTAATAAAAAGGATATCTAAGGTCTTTTAATTACACACAGTGTTATATGTTCTAACAGTAAAAATAAACTCTCAAGTTCAATATTATCAGTAATAAATGAAACCACCTGATTAAATACATGGCAGAAATTATCCAAGGAGGATAGATAAGTCACAAAGCCAAGCCTAATGAAACAATATTGGACATAAAAAAGAGAAAACATATTTCTTTCTTAAAATATTTATTTATTTATTTGTCATATACATTTATATTATTACACATAAGTAGAAAATTACATATGGCAAGAAGACGCACAAAACAATCAGGGATCATATGAATGTTACATTCAAGGTATTTTGATTAATTGCATTTGGCAACCTTGTAGAAAACATCTTTTCTATCTAGGTGAGTCTAAACTTCTGGATGAGATTCAATATCTATCCTCTCTCCTATCTGCCAACTCAAAACCTGTATCTATACCCAAAATCATCTTAACCCCAAAAGAGCTTAGGTTAATTGTAAGAATAAACTATCAGGTTTCCAACCCCATCCGAGACTTGAGAAGGAATAAAAATGAATTACTTGCATGAACAGTAAGTGCAGGATAGCAGCTTCCACAATGAGAAGAAAAAGAAAAAAAAATGACAGAGACAATTTCCTTCTTCAACAGTCACCCAAAACTCATTATAATGTTGGCGCACCATCTTCAGCCCTCTGTCCCAATGTAGCTGACAGATATTTTTTGTGAGACAGGAATTATTGAGGACAATCTTCCCTTGTGTTGGAAGAGTTCGGCCATCCTAGCTGCCTGTATCCTAGCTTGAACATTTTTTTGGTAGAATATTGTTTGTGGCACAAGGATGTTTTACCCAGTGATTAGTTTGCCACATATGAAGCCATCTCCATAAGGAGGATCTTTGGTGCTCATCATCTTTTTGAGGTAGGCTGGGTGTTGTCAGGAGTTAGCCTGTCTTGCTGTCAAAAAATCTTTATGATATTAAAAGCTTCTTAAATGCCATATTCTGCAGGCCTCTGAAGCTTTGAAGACTTTATCTATTTTACCTTATCCATCTATAGGATCAAATCTATCTGTTAAACCTAGGTTGATTATTCTTTTGATTAAAAATAGGTTGGTAGTTGACATGACCATAATTTGATCAACTTACAAATGCCTTGTATTACTTAATACTCACTCATTAGTAAATATTAGCCACTTAGTAAAGGATAGCCATATTAAAATACAGAGACAGATACACCCAACCAAAGACCAAGCATGATGTGGACCTAGAACCTCTGCTCAGATGTAGTAGATAGGCATCACAGTCTCCTTGTTGGTCCCACAGTAAGGAGAGTAGGGACTACTTCTGGTATAGACTTTGGTCTTCCAACTTTGATCATTTCCCTTCTGGCAGGGTGACTCTGCCAGGCCACAGAGGAAAAGGACACAGGTATTACAGATGAGACCTTATAGGCAGAGGCAAGATGTTAGGTGAAGGGGGCTCCCTTATCTGAAGACTAGGGGAGGGAAGTGGAGGGCATGATGCAAGGAGGGTGGGAAAGAGAGATGATGAGGGTGGGGACTACAATTGGGATGAAAAGAACTCAAATTGCAAAACAATCAGGTAACGTGTGCTAAACCTACTACATGAGAATTGCTCTGAGACTGGCTGAAACATTAATGTGCGTGCGTAGACATGGCTTTTTATGGTCACAGAAACCCTGTGACTTATTATTGGATGCCATTCTTCATATGGCATAAATGAAGATTAGCAGATGTCTTTCTTCTGCTTATACTAAGAGGAGATAACAAGCATTAATTTTTCTGTGCATCACATACAGCTCATATATTTATAATTTCAGGGCTGTGTAATGCTTGTGAGAATTTATATGTTTTCAGAACAAAAGAACTGAAGCTGGATCAGACTTGACAGGATTCATTTCTCTCTGCATGCAGGATCTGACATCCTACAGCCTTCAGGTTCCGTCCCCAAGTGTTTCAGTTGTTGTTATTCATTAGAAAAGGAGACCACCCAGGACAGCTTAAAAAAAAGCTTCCATAGAAACTGGTCCAGTATTTTAGATTGTCCCACATTGACTTCCAAGCCTGGAATTTCTCAAAATTTGAAAACTGTACCACAAATGATATTACTGGCTTGATTAACCATGTTCCCCAATTTTATTCATGCCCCTACAAAGGTACTATTCACCCCAAATCAGTCAGAAGAAATCCAAAGAGAACTATACCCCATTTGCCCTAAGAGAGGGTTGGGTAGGTTTATGTTTGCTCTCTTGGACTAAAAAGTATGATTTAAAATGAGTGTATAAGGAATGAATTAGAGATAGAAATACTCAAAAATTTAAAATTAACAATATAATTACACAAACATGCATATGAACCAATGTATAAAATAAAACATCAATAACCTAGCTTAGAAAAGAGTTTCTGGAACTGTGCATAACATGTTGGGTATATCTAAAAATGTTAGGCCATATATTCTATCCCCTGACTTAAATAGAATCAATGGACCTGCAATATCTTACTATTATGAAGCATATAAAAGTCAGATACCCAGAAGTTGAAATGATAAGTGTTTGAAATAATGATGGTTCTCTAAGTTTGGGGACATGCTATTTTGGATTGGATTTCATTTGTTGTAGAGGACATTAGTGCCTTGTATGCACAGAGAAACACTAAAAGAAATTTAAGTGTTAATCACTCAGGGAGCCTCCTCAATTGAGGAGATAAAATCAAATACCCAAGGTTTTCTCTGACTTTCACATATGAACAGAAAAATATACACAGAACTATATTTGTATGTGCACAATTCACACCAACAATATATTGTTCAAAATGACAACTCTAAGAATAGAACTTTGCTCAATAAAAGTGAATCACCATGTAGCATCATAATCAAATAGCTAATGACAAAAAACAGTAAGTTTGATATTTGTACTGATCTGGCAGAGAACGACCTCCACCACTACATATGTTCGAATACTTGTTCCTGAATTTATGGAACATTTGGCAAAGATTAGGAGATATGGCGCTGTTGAGAGATCATGGACTTGTTGGAGGAGTTGTGAACCTAGGAGTGATCTACGAAAATTTAAAATCCCAAACCAGGCCCACTCTTCTCTTTCCAGTACTTGTAGGGGCTTCAGCTACTGCTTCTGAATCACACTTGTCTGCTTCCCACCATGAGGAGCATGGATTAACCCTCGGAAACTGTAGGGAAGTGTCTTGAAATGGTTTAATTAGAGTTGCCCTGGTCTTTGTGTCTTTTCACAGCAGTAGAATACCACATAGTCAACAAGGGAAAGAAGGCACACATTTTAGTAACTGGCAGCTGACATGTGTGGAAGCATACACACACACACACACACACACACACACACACACACACATACAAATAGGCATGTAAAGTAGACCTTACACTCTCAATTTACACCATGTAGAATGAAACTTATGAGGAAATCTTTCTCATGGAAAGTCAAAAGTTTAATCAAGTGTGGAGAAGAGGATATAGGAAATTGCACTTTCTAAAGCTCCCTCTGTCAGGCTAAGGAAACTGGAAAGGAAGTGGAGAGTGCTCTCTTATCTCTTTTCTTTTTATATTGTTTGCCTATGAACCGAAGATATTTTCTACAGTATTACTCTTTACATTTAAAATATTAATTTCAGATGCCATTTTATTTTTACTATATTCTACTTTCCTATCATTTAGCCAGCATTAGATATAAAGCCTGTTTCTAAATTCATCTAGTATTTTATGCTATTCTCCAAATATTATCACTTCAAATGCATTTTGTAGTTTCACTTTCGCATAGCACTCAATATAAACTATAAGTCTAAAAGCTCTTCACTTAATGTGGCCATTTGCTAAGTAATTTTACTGAGCACTGATGAACCAAAGATCATTAGAAATCAGACGTTACACATCAAAATTAAACATCATCTGAATTTAGGCAAAGAGTTGTCTTAGCAATCAAGAGCCTGTTTGTTCTTGGGGATGTGTTTAATCTCATTCCCAGAAGCATTGCTTGGTTGCCAATAATAAGTTGGAGCTTCAGCTTCAATAGAAGAAAGCTCTGGGTCTTTAGGACCCAGACTGAAGCAAGATGGTGGTCCCACGCAGGAATGAAAATATGTGGGCTTGGAGACGGATCCTACAGGTTTTTTCTCTTTACAACTCCAGTTTGTTTTTGTTTTTGTGATACACTTGATAAGGACCATGGTGGAAGGAGTAAAATGGGTAATATCAAACAGACCTGTCTGGAAGCATCTATTCCAATCCAAAAGGTAGCTTTATCAAGTACTTGTTATAAATCTCCATATTTTTCTCTTACAGATGACTATAATTGCAAAATAGTACTCACTTTGACAGCCAACAGGAAGACAATAATGCAATACAATCCTTCTGTGCATGCCCTATGAGCACTCCAAGCCTACCCCTTAACCCGATCTTTTGCATAATAATGAAGAAACATAGGAGCAAGTGCTGAAAACCAACTTGGAAGAAAAAAGGTGACCACCTTGATCAAGGACCCATGATAGAACAACTCAGCAGGGTGTTCTTCACTACCAAGCATCACTGGTACCCACATGGACTGTATCACTAGTACCCACATGGACTGTATCACTGGTACCCACATGGACTGTATCACAGACATCATAAGAACCTGAATCCTCCTTAAGACATGTGACTACCCTGGATCTATGTGCACCAAGGAAATTTTACTTCATATCTTATTTGCCAGTTAAGAAATTCTACACAGTGTATTCATTAATATGTTATGTAGAGAAATAATAAAATTTCATATATTAAAAAAGGAGGAAGAAAACCTTGGCCACTTTGTGTACTTTGGCTCATATCCATACAGCCATATACAGAGGGATAATTAAAAAATAAACCTTCAACTACAACATCACAAGAACACAAAGACACAAACTCTCTACTGTAACCAACATCAAAAATTAAGAGACTTAACAGTCATTTGTCATTAATATCTCTCAACATTAATGGTCTCAACTCTCCAATAAAAAGACACAGACTGACTGTATGGATACATAAACAAGATCCATCATTCTTCTGCATGCAAGAAACACATCTCACCCACAAGGACATACATTTACTCTAAGTAAGAGGCTAGAAAAAATATACCAAGCAAATGGTCACAAGAAGCAAGCTGGTGTAGCCATTTTAATATCTGCTAAAATAGACTTTTAACCAAAGTTAATCAAAAGGGATGAGGAAGGAGGCTTCCTACTCATCAAAGGTAAAACCAACCAAGAGGACATCACAATTCTGAACATTTATGCTCCAAATACAAGGGCACCAACATTTGTAAAAGAACTATTAAAAATTTAAACAACATATTGATCCATACACATTAATAGTGGGAGACTTCAAAACCCCACTTTCACTGAAGGATAGGTCATTGAAGCAGAAGCTAAGCTGAGAAATAACATCATTAACCAACACCATAAATCAAATGGATCTTACAGATATTTATAGAACTTATCACCAAAACACAAGGGATTATAACTTCTTCTCAGCATCCCATGGAAGCTTCTTCAAAATTGATTGCATAGTAGGTCACAAAGCAAGCCTCAACAGATACAAGAAGATTGAAATAATATGTTTTTATCCTATCAGATTACCATGGTCTAATGCTGGACTTCAACAACAAGAGAAATAACAAAAGGCCTACATGCACATGGAAACTAAACAACTCTCTACTTAATGACACCTGGGTCAGGAAATAAATAAAGAATCAAATTAAGGACCACCTGAAATTTAATGATAATGAAGGAACAACATACACAAATTTGTGGGAGACATTGAAAGCGGTTCTAAGAAGAAAACTCATAGCACTAAGTACCTTTAGAAAGAAATTGGAAGCATACCACATAATCAACCTAACAACACATCTGGAAGTCCTAGGAAAAGAGAAGCAGAAACATGCAAGAGGAGTAGATATCTGGAAATAATCAAACTCAGGGCTGAAATCAATAAAATAGAAACAAAGAAAACAATTTAAATAATCAACAAAACCAGGAGCTGGTTCTTTGAGAAAATCAACAAGATAGACAAACAGTTAATGAAACTAACTAAAAGACAGAGAGACACAATCCAAATAAACAAAATCAGAAACAAAAAGGGAGGCATAACAACAGACACTGAAGAAATACAAATACTCATACAATCCTACTTTAAAGGCATATATGCCACAAACTTTGAAAATCTAAGGGAAATGGACAATTTTCTTGATCGATTCCACTCGTCAAGATTTAATTAAGAACAGATAAACAAATTAAATAGTCCTATTTCTCCTGTAGAAGTCAACTTGATTCTCCTAGTGAATTCCAGATATCCAAGTTTTTTATTTTTTTTTAAGGAAGTGAGGTGCACCATTTATAATTAAGGATAATTCACTTTTAAAAGACACCAAAATATATTTATAATTTATAATCTATCAAGCTGTAGGACATGTTCTTAAGGTATCATTGGCCCGCTGGGTCCAACAGTCCTTTTTCTCCCTCTTCTGCTGGATTCTCTGAGCTAAGCTTAATGTTTGTCTGTGTGTCTCTGCATGTGCTCATATCATTTGCTGGATAGAGCTTCCATGATGCTAGTAATGGCAGTTTCTTGTCTACAAGTAGAGTAGAAAACCATTAGGAACCATTTCACATGTTGTTGTTGTTGTTATTGTTGTTGTTATTGTTGTTTTCAAATCATGTTTACTTCCTTCCTAGGTCTTTGGGATATCTATCCTGTGGTTCCTAGGCTTCATGTCAAAAAATAAATTTCAGGATATTTGCCTATTAAAGTGGATGTAATTTTAAAATCTCACAAATGTATATGTAGCTCTCTGTGTTTGACCACTAAATTTTAAGCTTTATTTAATAAATTGTTAAAGAAAAATAAAAATGACCCCAGTTACCTTTATACTGAAATTCTATATACTTGGATGCACAGGAATAATTATTAAAGATATCCCTGATATATGGAAGCTATAAAAACCACAGAGATTTATTACCAAAGATTAAGAAAGAGGTTAAAATTGGATCTAGTTACAAAACTGTCGCAATTTTAGAGGAATCATGTACATTCAAATATTAAGTAATAAACAGTGTTTCAATGTTGTGAAGGTTTTCAAAATAAGTTAGAACATAATCCCATCTGGATAAAGTGAAAATATGTTTCCTTGAACATTAATCATACTGAGAGAAAAAGATAACACATACATTTATTAAAGAAGTTTTAAAATCCAACAATATGATAGGCAGATTTGGGCCCAGGGGTCCCGCTCAAACTAAGGCACCAGCCAAGGACAATACAGGAGGTAAACTTTAAACCCCTTCCCAGATCTAGCCAATGGTCAGAATATTCTCCACAGTTGAGTGGAGAGTGTGATACGACTTTCTCACATACTCTGGTGCCTCACATTTGACCATGTCCCCTGGAGGGGGAGACCTGGTGGCACTCAGAGGAAGGACAGCAAGTAGCCAAGAAGAGACTTGATACCCTATGAGAATATATAGGGGGACGTAATCCCCCTCAGGAACAGTCATAGGGGAGGGGAATAATGGGAAAATGGGGGGGGGAGGAATGGGAGGATACAAGGGATGGGATAAACATTGAGATGTAACAAGAATAAATTAATAAAAAAAAAAAATTAAAAAAAAAAAAAAAAGAAAAAAAAAAAAAAAAAAAAAAATCCAAACTTTTAATAAGTGAAAACTGATGTCAAGGCCCCTTGTTCCCTAGGAGGAATGATCTCTCCTTCTCACTAAATCACACCATATTATGTGACAAGGCAGATGATGTGTTAGTGGCCACATGCTGACTGAGCAGCTGCACAAAATGAATTAAAACCAAAACCTGAAAAAGTCTAGTGCTGAAAACTTCTTTGCATTTTTAATAAAATGAAAGAACTTGTGTTGATTACACAATAAATTAATTGCCATAATTATTTCCGTATATTATTTTGAAGATTTTTGAATAATAAATTATTTACATCATATAAAAATATATAATATATTATATAAGATTGTTTATAAAATATACCTTATATTAAATGTATATCACATACATTAATTTTTAATTTTTAGTTGTTAGAGACATTTTTATGTTATCTAAGTACATCAGACAGCATTGTTATAAATTCTTATGTGAAAATCATACAGTAAGTTATGACAATTTATTTAGTAGGAGTCAAGTGAGACTCAGAGTTCAAATGTTACAAATGAGACTCTAAGTATAGCATCAGCGCTATTTATGAATGCTGATATTCATAACATCTGTGAGTTTTTGTTTATTACCTCAAGCTCAAATTAGTTATTCTGTAAATACCCAGAGGTAACTAGTATGATTCTTTAAAAGATCATCTGTAGGAGGCAAAGTTTAGACCCTCTTAGCTCAAGATAGCAAGAGAAAGAATATTTAGCAATGTGCTCTGCTTGCTACCCCACCATCCTAGCCCAGGCTGATTACTATTCTGCAGTTATCTTTCCATAGGCACTGGATTTACTGTGGCTCCCTCATACTCTGTGTTCTTCTGTTCACCAGTCTTAAGGGTTTTGAAGATTCTCTTGCTGCTATGGGGATTATAGATCATCCAAAACAGAAACTGTGTATCCATTATGAGTCATTTGTCACACTTGTCCATACTTCTGTATGTTCATGCTCCTAGCTTACTGATATCTCTCCTGTTCTCTGGATTATTGTTTGTTAGGTCAATAAACTCTAAGCCAGCCAAACCTATCAATTTCTCCCTCATTTCGTAACCTGCAGCATAAATATCTATATGTAGGGCACTGATCTACTGTGACTCCCTATAACTAGTGTTCCACAGCATTAGGATAGCTCTTAAAAGATTTCTGCATCAGCTACCAAGATGAGAATTGATAGTCTATGACCACATAGTTGGGCAGGAGGTTCTTCTTGGTCATAGACCTAGGGGAGGGTAATAGGGTGAAAGCAGGAAGGATGGAAGAACGGGAGGATACAAGTGATGGGCTAACAATTGAGATGTAATATGAATAAATAAATAAAACTAAATTTAAAAAAGATTTCTGCATCTACTTTCAATATTATTTAGAATTTTTGTTGCTAAGCGTCTTGTTTATGCCTGTGTGTATTATATCTTTTCACTGGAATCAGACCAAGACAATATTAACAGAACGATTTAGACATAAAAATTTTAACATAAATTTCTGTGTAGTATATAGCTTTTGTGTGAAAGATAATATTAGTAATACAGGTTGGAATTAGAGATCTTGTGTTGGGCACTAGTTTAGCTATCAAGGGAAAATGACTGCTTAGAAAATTGTAGACAATGAAACCTGTGTATCTTGTCTGAACTTAAATAAACTCTGACATTGTAGAAGACAAAAAAAAAAAAGTGATAGCATTAGATACATTTCTAAAAATAGAAAATGGAGATTTGTTTTGCCCTTGAGATTGAGTAACATTCTGAACTCTTTGCCAATGAGAAATTACCTCTAAAGTACAGTGGAATTTGAAAGAAGCTATCTCCTGCAGTTGAAATGAATGAAATAGTACCTCAAATATATTGGTGGAAGTGGAAAAAGCTGTCCTATTCGGTTATTTTCATGATAATGATAATATAAGTACCATAATGTAAGATAGACCTCATGAACAAATACAACTTTTATCTATTTTCTGAATAGAGAAGACTTTCTTATTTCACTGAATATTGTACATGAGTACACATATACGAGGAGTTTGGAAAACACATGTACATGAACCATTTTGATGAAATCACAATGATAGTTTCATATATGGCATACATGCCTTGATATTTGAAGCTCATTTTACTAAACTCTCATAAAATCACAAACATATTGAGTGAGTTAACCCAGACTCAGAAAGAATCACAGTGTATTTACTCATTTATAATTGGACACTAGCCCAACAGGGATGTGCCCTGAAAGTCTCCACTTACCATGAGATTGGGATAGGTGCAGAGACCTCCTATTGGAACTCTAGGTGAGAGAAGTATGGAAGAATAGGGAAATAGAAGGCTCCAGGGGGTCCTAAAAACCTACAAGAAAGACATCATGATGGTTGGATCTGGACCCAGGAGGTCTGCTCAAACTACTGCACCAACAAAACACAACATATACAGTAAACATTGAACCCCTACCCAGACATAGTCAAGGGACAGAACATTATTCACAGTTGTGTAAAGAGCTGAGACTGACTCTGACATGTACTCTGGCACCTCATATTTGACCACTTCCCCTTTGTTAAGGAGTCTTGGTAGCACTCAGAGAAAGGATAGTCAGGCACCAAGAAGAGACTTTATAGGCTGTGAACATATGGTGGGGAAGGAGATCCCCTTCTGTCACAGACCTAGGGTATGGGAACAAGGTGAAAGGTGGGGGGAGGGAGGAACAGGAAGTGACAAACACGGGAATAAATATTTAGATGTAATCTAAATAAATTAATAAAAAAGAAAAAAATTCAAAATTTTCCTTTTATAAATACTTTACTAGGAATATATTATTTATTCTATGTCACTATTCAGCCAAAGACTAACTGAAAGGACATTTTATATGATCATAGGATTTGTTGAAATTCTACCAGTCTGAGAAGATGGGGTTGTACATTATCATTCATTCTAAATAAAGGTATCTATTTTTTCTAAATATTGATCTGAATAGCCCAGAGACATATAGATTCCAAGAGGTACTTCATCAGTCTATTGCTAAGTCCTAATGGCTTCTTACTGACTCCACGGTTAATTGATTGGATACAGGTGGAGTTGTCATAGATGAAAGGATTGAGAAGAGCTACACCTTCTGGGTGTAGTGATAAGAATACATTGTGCTAAAATAATATATTGTTCAAACCAAGAGTTATTGGATATTTGCCAATTGGATAGTGTACTAGTTGGCTTTAATTGTCACCTTGACACACTCTACATCTGTGTGAGAGGAAAGCCTTGATTGGGTAATAGCTTTGAATAGATTGGTCAGTAGGAGGAGTGTCTTGATTACTAACTGATATGGGGAGGGGGAAGTTGTGAGTGCCACACAGTGGGCTATCCCACCTTAAGGCAGATGATCCTGTGCTGAATAAAAAAGCTGGCTGTGATGAGCCTGTGGGAGGGCTAGCAAGAAAATAGCATCTTCCCTGGTTCCCGCTGTAATGCTGTAATTCTTTGGCTTCAGAGTGAGTCCCCATATCAGAAGCAATGCTAGGTGAAACAGAAACGAGTCTTGTTTGCAGGTTCTCCTGCCTTGACTTCCTAACTTGACATCCATCAATGTTGTACTGTGACTGGAAAATGTACAAGGAAATGAATCCTTTCTTCCTCAAAAAAAAAAAAAATCACACACATAATAAACTCTTTACTAATCAAATATGACCTTGTTTTAACGTATTCAATTCAATGTATCTTGTAACTTCGAAGAAGAGAGTTTACGGATCGAAATATATTTGGACAAAATAAAAACAACACATTTGCCAATGGTAATTGAGATAATTTGATAAAAAAGAAAAAATAGAAAAAGATAGGGCTATGTTAATTGCTTTGATACCCTTATTGAAATGATAGATTCATTGTTCATTCTTCACTGTTTTAAAATCAATGCTTCTGAAATAAGTTTTATCATCTTTGTTTTCAACTTCAGACACATAATTAAAACCTTTAAGAGCTCTTTTAATAGCTGAGTAGTATTCCATAGTGAATATGTACCACAGTTTCTTTATCCATTCTTCTACTGATGGACACTTAGGCTGTTTCCATGTTCTAGCTATTATGAATAAGGCTGCTATGAACATGGTTGAGCACATTTTCTTGTTGTATGCTGGAGGGGGAGACCTGGTGGCACTCAGAGGAAGGACAGCAGGTTACCAAGAAGAGACTTGATACCCTATGAGCATATAGAGGGGGAGGAAATCCCCCTCAGGAACAGTCATAGGTGCAGAAAATAAGGGGAAAATGGGACGGAGGGAAGAATGAGAGGATACAAGGGATGGGATAACCATTGAGATGTAACAAGAATAAATTGATAAAAAAAATAAAACATAAAAAAAGCTCTTTTAATATTTTTCTCACTTTTCTAATGATTTTGAGCATGTATTTCAGTTTGAAAGTGATATGTTAACTTCCTTTCCTTCCCTAGGCTCTAGGGTCTTCTCTAGTTTACTATGAACTACAGCATTCATTTCCATCACCTTATCTCAATTCTATTTGTGTGTGTGTGTGTGTGTGTGTGTGTGTGTGTGTGTGTGTGTGTGTGTTTACTTTTTCTTGGTTAAGCTAGGTTTTTTCATGAAATTCTCTACCATAATGTGTTATTTTTTGAATATGAGTCATTTTGTACTTTCTGAGAGATTAAAACAATCATCATTTTACCAGTAAATTTTTAGAATTTTATTAAAACATTAACAGCATATTCATAGGGCCTATTTTTCCCCAGTGTTTTAAAGTGGTAGATTTTTTCTCCATCATTTCATCATTTGTTATTTAGGGTGTCTATCTAGCTCCTTTATCTTCATTAAAGATGAAATAATATTTTTCTTCATACAATGAAGTTTTCCCTTTCAAAAATGGGCTGTGTTTTGAGGCATAGTTCTACACCATGAAATGAAGCTGCTCCCACCAAGTTAGAGCATTCATTAGAAATGCCATGGTTTTCTTTTTAACTCAGCATCTGTTGGAGTGAGATGTAGAACACAAGTCATTTTTTCATTTTGGAAGCTGCTAACCTGCACTCTGGGTTCACTGAAGTCATTAAGTCTTATCCCTTCTCAAGTCTCTGATGGGTTAGAAGACCAGATGGTCTAGTCTTTCAATTAAGCTTGGTAGGTTACCGGTTAAGGTGTTTTTAGATCAATGTAAATCTTTTAAGTCTATAGAGATATGATAGATATTAATCTCTATTCAGAAATTTAGACCCAACAAGATAGGAATGATGTTTACTTCAAATTTGTCAAGTACAAATAGCCAAATCACTGTGAATGTAACATTTGTACCTGCTGTAGTTTACTTTACCCATGTGTCATAATATGAATATATATGTTAAAAAAAACATAATAAAAATTTTTTAAAAAGAAATAGAGTTTCATTAGTCATTTGTTCTGTTTCTAAACTACCTGCAAATATGTGTTTCTTTCCTTCAGAAGTAATAAACTGAAGTTGTACAACAGAGGCAAGTGCATACAATATGGATAAAAACAAACAAGCAAAACACCAAACAATAAATGAACAAAAACCCTTTGACTTCTTTTATTCTGCTCTACTATGACTTTGTGATCCTCATAAATGTTTGACCATGTTTCATGGAAAATTTCAATAAAACATGTAATAAAATTGTTTAGAGTAATCAGGATGTGTGCTCCTTTGTATTAATTTCCAAGATGATTATTTTATACTTGCAAAATCATATTTCAATGTGGTTTGAAAACCTAACTTTGAAGTGCACTTATGACACTTAATTGTCTTTTTTCTTTTTATCAAATTGCTTCAATTACCATTTGCAAATGTGTTGTTTTTATTCTGTCCAAATATATCTTGATCAGAAATTGAAAAATATTACAATTTAACTTTAACAATAAAGTTAACATTTTTAACTATTCATTGTAATTGCAGTTCATAGATACAGTTTAGATAGAAGAAAATCCAAAAATTTAAAATAAGATATATATTGCATATTGTTATATGAAAATATGTTTTACGCATTCTGAAATGGACAGCATAGTTAATGATTAAATCAGTACATTTTGGAGAACAACTATGAAGCTTCAAATAACTCTGATCATATTAATTTTAGAGCTTTTGTAAATTATTTGAATTTACTTTGAAGTACTTTAACTAAATATTCATAATAGTGGAAATAATATAATCATTGAACTTTTTCACATAGTGTTTGTTATAGGTTGAATTGAGCTCTCTAATTCATATACACATGTTGTAATCGGTCTTCAATTCTAGTATCCATAATTTGACTTCCTTATCCATAGCTTATATTATAAATATAACTAATTAGATTTTTTCCTAGTACCACTGTCTTAGTGGAATAAAACACTTTGACTGAAAATGAAGCTACTCATGAAACAATAAGGAATTATATAAATGTTACCTTCCTAGTGTTTTGGCTATTTTGATTTGGCAGCCTTGAAAAAAACATTTTTCCTATCCTAGTGCTTCAAAAATTCTGAATGTAAATCAATATCTATCATGTCTCATCATTATCAACTTAAAACATCTATCTAGACCTAAAACATCTTAACTCTAAAATAACTAAGCTTAATTATAAAACTAAACTATCTGGTCTTCCTCCCCATCAGAGACTAGAGAAGGAATAAAATTGATTACTGAGTTCATGTTAGCAGCACCCAAATTGAAAAGATGACAGAGATGGTTTCTTGACTGAACCATTACCCAAAGTTCTTTTTAATGTTGGATCATCATCTTCAACCTTCTGGTCCAGTAAATGTATCTGACAGACATATTTAATAGTCAAAAACTATTGAGGACTTGCTTACCCTTTCTTGGCAGAATTTGGCCGTCCACTCTGCCTGCATTTAAGCTTGCCAATTTCTAGGAAGAATTCTGTCTTTGGCAGGAATGAGGACATTTTTCCTAGTGGCTTATTTGCCACATTTAAAGTCAACTCCATAAGAAGGTTCTTTGATGTTCATCATCTTCTTTGAGGTAGGCTGGATATTGCCGAGAGTTAACTTTTCTTGTCAAAGAATCTTTAGGATAATGAAAACATATTTAAATGCCATATTCTGTAGGTTTCTGAGGCTATTGAAGGCCTTATTTAACTCCTTTACCATATATATATATATATTCATATATATGTTAGTCCTAGGATTTATATTCTTGTGGTAGAATTAGGCTATTATTTGACATGACCATGAATTGCATCAATATACAAAATTCTATACCAATGATTAAAAATAGCCTTCTTTGTCAATAACAATTATCTCCAAACCTAAGAATGATAAAGGAAAAAAGAAGACATCCTTGAGTACATCCTTGTTTTCTTGCTGAATACAGCCAATAGTCACTTATAACCAAGTCCAGAGTAAAATAAAGATCATGCTTTCTTATACGTCTCAGGAACACGTGGAACCTGGAATAAATAGGCAATACCATACTGTGATCAGAAACTGGATTCATGGGGCTGAAAATTAACAAATGTCAACTATTTGTGGTGCCCTGAAAACTAAGAATGAAGCATGGATTTTTATATTTACATATGTATATATTTTATAAAAGTTATAGGTTATGAGAAAAGACAGGGAATTATGTGGGTGAAAAATCAGAAAGATGAGTAAATAATTTTTTTAATATGACATGAAAACTTCAGCCAGTTCACTGGAAGTTAAGGGCTAACAGTCAAAGGACACCGGAGAAGAAACTGCTAATAAATAAAATGAATGAATATGTCATTCAGCAGCACATATATTAAAAAGCTTATGAACTTTACTATTTAAATGAAAGAAAATTACCTCAAGAGTTCAAGGAGGAAATACTCTTACAATCCTCATTTTGTCTTATATTACATTATTAGTTTTCTCAGACAGAATTATCAAAGCACCATTTGCTATGATGGAAACATGATTATTTTTCTCTTAGACCTTTTGAAACTGACAAGATGAATATCTGCAAATAAGTCTCAAAAAACTTGAAATATTTCTTTCTTTACTCTGTGTGTATTAAGAAATTACCACGTTTTAACATTCCATGACATAGTTAAAGCATATGGTTTTGGAATGTAAAAATACTGCAGATATAAAAATAAAATTCGAGGCTTAATATAAAGAATATAGGAGATATAAATTAAAATGGTTAAGTATCAATAAGTTACTCAGGCTCAAATGGATATAGAATATTTTAAATGTTATTTTAGATGATTTATAGCATGTATTATTAAAATTGAAACATTTATTTCATTTAAATGCCCTCTAAACTTCTTATTTCTTTGTTTTTGATATTTGTACTCTCATGTAGGCATTGTAATTGATTGACTCATTTAAAGAATGAGACAAAGAAGTATTTAAGGGAAGAAAAAGAACAGAAAGAGAAGAAACACAGAAAAGACTAAATAAGAAGTAGCATTACTGGGATCCATTTTGAAGGATAAGGACAACACTTTTAAAACATTTTTATTTTTCTACCATAGTGAAGTTAAAGAAATTTCACTGGTAGCTGCCTGCTATTTCAGAAAAATATCCATATCAGAGTGGAAACCTCTTGCAGAATTTTAATACAGCCATAAATGTTACTATCAGAGATGTGTACAGAACCACTGGTTGCTTTCAAAGAAGCATCAGGCCATGTCCTCAGATGCTGTAGTACAAGGTGAGAATGCTTTATTCCTTCTTAGATCTCAACCTAGCATGACACAAAAGCCTCCCCCCATTTTAGTTTTCCAGTTAAGAGAGAGGATCCTACAAACTGTGATACATTGCTTGCCTTTACATTAAAAATACCTGTAAATTAGCACCAATTTTCAAAAATGTCTAAACAACAAAAAAATCTAATTCTAGTTCACTTCCATGTTAGAACTGAAATGTCTTAATCATGTAACCTAAAAAAGAAACTCAAGAATTATTCCAAATTGCACAAAGCAAACTAAATCCCTAATTGAGTTAATAAACACTGCTTGTTAATTTTAGGTCATAAACATGATCTTGAACTCCTTCAAGATGGTGTAATTAAAGAAAATTATAAGAAAATATTTAAAATCTATATCACCTACTGTCCTGTCTGTACTATAATTACAGTAACACATTAATCCTGTGAACTAATTATTTAAATAACAATTACAGTATTAAGTACTTTATCTAATGTCAGAGAACTTTGTCTCTAGATCCTAAAACCAGCACATTATGATTTGCCTCTGCTGCCATAATGTTGTGGCACCCCACCAATTTTGTCCTAATTAAAGGCTTGCAAATTCCCAGTCTTCAAGCCTGTGTAGTAAAGGTATTGATTATAGTATTGAATTTAACATATAATACATAGAAAATCTAAGTCCATACTGTGTATCTGTGAATCATAATAAAAATTTTGTAAGGAAATATACTAATATTTGAACTATGTTGATTTTTAAAAGCAAACACAACCCACACACAAAGACACACACACACATATGTATGTATGTAGGTATGTAGGTATGTATATATGTATCCAGTTATTTCAGATAAAATGAATAGGATAATTTGTCAATCACAAACCATGGGTTTTTCCTTTTCTATTATATTTTAAGGATGCAATTCAGAGCTTTTTCATTTTTAAGGCCAACTATGGCAAAAGACATGGAAGCCTTTGGGACTTTCTTTGTTAACCTATGGCAAATATTGCATCATAAAAAATACTATCCTTAAGTAATACAAAGGGAAGCAAATGAAAATAACAACTATTAATTAGTTACATATAATCTATAATCATCTTGGAAAACAATTATATGAATACACATTAGTTAATAATATTGTATAATATGAAACTTGACATTAAATAGCTTGGTATTAATACATGTTTATGTCAGGCAGAAATTTTTAAATACTTGAGATAGAAACTTCCATGCCCTCTGAAAATCAACATGTCAACAAAGCATTGTCGGAGAAAAGAGTGTCAACTGTGTGCCTGTAACTAAGAAGTAGAAAAGAATCAAAGTACATACCCTGAATTACTGGAACTTTAGAAGTCAGAGTAATTAGATACAACTGAACACAGGAAGGGAAGGAGTCCCAGTGAGATGGAAACAGAGAAATAAAAAGTTAATAATGTAGCTTCCTGGAATTCAAGTAAAAATGCATTTCAAGAAGCGAGAATTACTAGTGATGGTAAATGACAATGGCATGTCAAATAAGAACAAGCACTGAGAACTGGCAATTTTACTTAACAGCAGTGGATGTGTCTGATGCGCTTGATAAAAGCAGTGTCGATGAAGTGGTGACAGGAACTTATTTGAAGTAGTAAGAGGAGAAATACTTGATGGTAGTGAATTTATATAACTTTTCTCAGGAGTTAACTATGACAAAAATATAGTTCATTATAGTACACAAGTTACAGATTTCCTAGAGATTTTAATACAGAAATTATTTTCCCTTGTGAGAATTTCAAATATTCTTATATGCCCATAGAAACAACATGGTCATGAATATAAATGGCAGGATTTTATATACTACTGAAAGCAGTACAAAAAGAAAGTTTGTATTGAATAGACTGAATTAATCTTAACATCATATATAATAAAATATCATTAAGAACAATGAATAAAATAACCTTAACTTCCATTGTAAGTAAGTTGTGGTGGTTCACAGCTAGGTTTTCAGCACTCAAAAGGTTAAAGTAGAATAGTTCCCATGAGTTTGAGCCTAGCCTGGGATAATGAACACCATGAAGTCTTGACATCTAGTAAGACCCTATCTCCATAAAAAATGAGTTCAAAATCATTTTTAATTTTTAAAGACTTTTTTCACCTTGGTAAGTTTAATTTTCAAGAGTGTTTTTGAGAACCCTGTCAGTAGGGTTCCTACAACCTTTAAACAAATATCTCCTCACCCCAGGCAAGGAAGAAATATCAAGTATACTACCAAGTACAACTCTGTGAACTGAGGAGTTATTGGTGTGACTAAGAGGAGCATGGACAACTCTGAGATAACTACAATATCAAAAAAAGTCCGCTGAATGGAGAGTGATAACTCTAGGAGTATTTCGGCTATTGGCATGACTTACAGGTCTCAAACTCTTCATACAGCTAGGTAATATAGTAAATGCCTTCCTTCCACAGTTCTTGACTATTTCTATTGGATCTTGAAGGGGAAGGTCTAATAAAACTAGTGAGTTTCAGTTTCTTTCAGACTTATGAAGTTAGTTGTCTTTCTGAGTTTTACAAACCTATCCTAAGATGAATTGATTAAGCGCAGAGGAAAATATTACAGACAAAGTATCTAATTCAACTAAACTGAGACATTTATTGTAAGATAAGAAAAAATATGTGTTTTCCATCTATAAACTACTTTCATATTTTGATTTTGCCTAAAAGTGAGGCAAACAATTTCAGAAGAGAGGTGCTTACAATATATAACAGAGTCATATGCTTTATTCTATGTTCCTAAGTCTGTTTTGGAAGAACAGAGATAAAGAGTTGATGGTGACCATAAATGTTTGTTCAGAGCCATATGAATTTTAAAAGAGATATTCTGAAATTTTCCAGTTATGTCAAGTTAGATTTTGAGAGCCTTAAAAAATGCAAACAGCAATTGAACAGAATATAATGGATAACATCAATTTATCCGATTCTGGAGATCTTGCTATTCATTCACTAATATATAAGGGAGTATTAATTTGAGTATCAATAGTATCAGTTATCTGGAATATACCTATAAACTTTTGGTAACTTTCAATTTAAATATATTTCATTTACATAAAACACTTCAGATTACAGGAAGTTAGAATAGGAAATAAGATATATTGACAATTAACTTTCAGCAGTAGATTTAGTGATGCACGAAAAAAAGATTCAAAATACTCAGTAACACATATGTTAGTCTCTTCCCCCATGTGGCTGGACAGAAGATATTGCTTTCTTTATTTTCGCCCTTTTTCCCATTTTTATTTATTTATTTATTTATTTATTTATTTTATAGACTGACCTCACTCCCCTCTCTCCTCACCTCACAGTCCCACCTGTATGTCCCCTCCTCTGAATGCCCCATCCTTCTTGTCAGAGGAGGGGATACCACCAAGGGATACCAACTTACTCTGGTGTCTCAAGCCACAGCAAGACTAAATATATCCTTTTCCATTGAGACCTGACAAGGCACTCTGGCTAGAGAAAAAGGGATTCAAAGGTAGGAAATAAAGTCATAAAAAGCCTCTACTCCCATTGTTAGGGGAACCACAGTTTGAGCAGTCTACACATCTGCTACATATGTATAAGGGAACCAGGTTCAATCTGTGTATGCTCTTTGGTTGTTGGTTCAGTATCTATGATCTCCCATGGCCCCAGGTTAGTTTACTTTATAGGTCTTTTTATTGTGTCCTTGACCCATTCAGCTACCTCTATCTTTCCTCCCATGGTTCCTGGAGTTTGGCCTGTTGTTTGATTGTGGCACTCTGCATCTCTTCCCATCTGCTGCTGGATGAAACTGTTCAGAACACACTTATGCTAGCGTCCTGTCTGCAAGCAGAGCAGAGTATCATTAATAGCGACAGGGATCGGTTCTCCCATTAGGTTGGTCTCAAGTTGGGCCAGTCATTGTTTTGTCATTCCCTCAGTTTCTCCTCTAACTTTTAACCATTTTTTTTTTTTGCCTAAAAGACGTTATTGCTTTCTATTAGAATATAAGGGATAAAAATGAAGTTATTGCTTTCTATTAGAATATAAGATATATTACACATTTCACAGATTATTGAATATTACATATTAGAGTCATTAGCATGGGACTAGGGTATTTTTTCAAGTATATGTAATTTCATTAATCAATCTATTGATTTTATTTTAAACAAAAATCTCAGGTATAATTACTAATGCAAAACCTTAAAAGTGTGCCACTGATAGTGCATTGACTTTCTTATGTATAGAAAACTAGTGATAAGATACCACTTCCGGTGTTAGCGTGTCCATTCATACTTCATTTCTCTGGGAAATCAAAGTCTGGGACCTGAACAAATGATCACTGTGTGATAGTTTGCTCCCTCTCATTTTCACAGGACACACAAGCTCTGCCATAAAATTTATACAATAAAATACTGGTAGCTGCTTTTGTAATACAATATGTGAACACCGTGTTAATAATAACCGCATATATCCAGAATAATGAACTACAAGACACACACACACACAATTTCAAATATAATTTCACATTTCTTCCATCATATCAGAGCTCCAAAACCTTAGTATTTTGGAACACTTTGTATATTATATCATTAGAATGTCCATGAATAACTTGTGCCTTATAATATAATTTTATTATAGAAAAATATTTATGAGTAACAATCACACAAGGAGTCCCAGCAAAGTCTGGGAGAATCTGTAACACTGGAGGGTCTGTATTCCTAAGCAAATATCCTCTTCTAACACTAGATGTGAAAATGTAGCCTAGTTAACTAAAGACTCTTAATTGAATTCAGTTTTAAATCTTTCATTTTATTTTGTAGATTGATTAATTCTTTGGCCATACTAGGAAGTGAGAGTTCAAGGTGTCACCCTCAGTTTAATGTATAATATTACAACTATGTAATGTATCAATAAAACTATCTTGATAAAGGAAGACGTTTAAGCATACATAGTCTGGGTACGAGAGAGAGAAAAAAAAAAAAAGAATACATAGTCCTCCAGATACTTAGGAAAACTAAAATTTGAGGTATAAGTTATTACCATCTTCATTTATTAAAAGATATCCAAGGATACACCATATCTAGTTAACTATACTTCAATAAAAATACCTCTGTCCAAACTAAATATTAACTACTATGGGAGATAAGCATAACAAATGTGGATATGTTTTAATTGAAATTTAAATATAACTTGATGTAAAGTCATTCATGGATACTATGAAAACATATCCAAAATTTAAATTTAAAATAAAAAATATTAAGATTTAATGCAAAATTAAGTGACAATTAAGTTTAAGGAGTAATTTAGTAAAAATTTGAGAGAATATTTATTAAAATAAATGCTTAACAATAAGACAATTTTATATATTTTGGAAAATATATATGGCTGTTTGTGTAATCAAAATTTGCTATACTTAATCTTAGCTAAATAAACATTTCAGTATACTTAATGAATAATTTTGTACAACAACATAATTTATCTACGCTTACTTAGAAAGTAAAAGAAACATATCATCCTTTGGTGGTACATAAAAAATATGTAGTGTTGATTGTTACAATAACACTGGCTCATTTCTTAAAGTTGTTTTTTCCCTTCAAAAATAGAGAAAATTCAAAATATTTTTCAGAATATTTTAAAGGAAAACAAAAAGCTTGCTTATTACTTACCATTTATGAGATGGCCTTCCATGCCTGATGTCAGTCTGCAATGACACATCTGTACTTTGTAAGAAATAACCGTTGGAGACACTCTGTATTTTGTTAAAAAGCATTTAAAGAAGGAAACTATGGAGAAAAACATTCTGATGCCTTCACAGTATTATGTATATGTATCTGCCATAATTTGGCTATTAAGAGGGTTACTTGTCAGTTTGTGCAAAAAGCAAAAATAATTCATACTTAAGACTGAAATTTTGAAAGTTCATTAAAGTACTGTATCAGTGAATACTACATGCCTCGAGTCCTTGAAGAATGAGTAAAGACAAAAAGAATTAGCTCAATCAAATTTGTCTTGAAATTCATAATCTGTCAACATACCTATCATTTAAAGAGTTACGAAAGCTATGCGAGAGTTTTCTTTGTAGATACTTTAACTACGTCACATAAATATATGGTATGTTAAGTCTGAGTTTTCTCCACTCTTAATTGCCAATATCTTTCATAAAAAGTCTATCTTAAATTCACCTTTCTCCATTTTTATCCTACAAAAACCAGCATGCCTGTAAACTTATCCCTGATAAATAACAATGTAGAATTCCAAAAACATTAAATCAGAAACATTAATGTTAAGTAATGCCAGTTTTTAGTAATTCTGAAGATCTTTTGAATATACTCACCATCACAAAACATCTTGAATAAACTTGTGTTAAAGAATAAAGAAGAAATATATATGTTAGTGCATAGTGAGTTGAACTGATTAAAAATATATTTAGTCTAAAAGTGTACTGGTTCCTGTATTAGAAATGGGAATGTGCCATTTCTCTTTTCAAGCAGCAGCATGTTATCAACTCTAAATATATTCTCGTAATCAAAATAATTTATTGGTAAAATGCCTTCTTTATACTACTACACAGAACATACAAAATAGAAATTACAGTTTTCATCATGTGAATGTAATATGTTCTCAGTCATATAAAATTAAATGTTTGCAGTAGAGAGAACAAGATAAATTATTCCTATATGTTCATTTTATTTTACAAAAGTTTTCTACACTTTAAAAATAAATATATATGCAATGCTATAATCACTTAGAATATCGTTAGACTGTCAGATAGTATAAAATATTTAAAAAGGTGAGAACGTTTTATTGTTGCTTCCGTATTCTTTTTATGTTACCAGGGGTTTGGTTTGAATATAATTTTTAATCAGGCAAATCACATTTGAAATTAAAAAATAATTCTATACATAATCCAACATATGCAAACTTTTAATTATTCCTTTGTGTAATTCTCAGTGCCTATTTTCTTTGAACTCAGACAGCTAATATTTGGTGGTCTGCCGCAGAACAGTTTAAGTTTAGCTTGATATGAACAGACATATATGAAAGCGTCCTTGAAACCTGTTAAATTTAATTCTATCACTTTCACGGGTATCTGCGCCTTGTATTCACCTAGATCAATAAGAAACCATGTGTTTTACTGCAAAATATCTCCATTTCAGGATCTTCCAGCAGGGTGCACTAAATATATCAAAGTTTATAAATGGAATATGACATCTCCTAAAATATTGCTCATTTTCAAAGCGGGAAAACTTGCTTCCTTGTCCTGGGACTCCCTGAGTTCATATGGTGCATTGGTTCTCACCCCCCGTTTTTTAGCACACCAGGCAGAAGTAAAGCATTCTGCTACAATTACCAATGAATTTTGCATGAGACTTTTAGGAGCAAAGCTATTAGTACAATACTGAGAGAAAAGTCAGATTCACTAGTAGGACGTCCGAGGCTTTTTGTTTTCCTTTTCTTTTGAGTGGTTTTGAAAAAGTCTAATGTTCTTGATCAAATACTGGGTCACTAAACAGGATTTCACCGAGCAGCACACCGAAACAGATGTTGATACCCACAGCCAAACATTAGGTGGAGTTCAGGGAGTCTTATTGAAAACTGGGAGCAAAGGATAGAAAGGCCCCGACTGGACAGGAACTCCACAAGAATATCAACAGAGTTTTGTAATCTAGGCCAATGGGGGCTTACAGAGACTGAAGCACCAACCAAAGAGCAAGCATGGACTGAACATGTGTCACCGACGGGCAGCTTGCTCTTCATGTGGATTCTCTAGCAAGTGGAGCACGCGTTGTCTCTGACATGGACTAGTTTCCCTGCTTTTAAATCACTTGCCCCTACCTGGGCTGTCTTATCTGGCCTCAGTGGAAGAGGATGCGCTTATTTGCGATGCAGCTGGATATGCCCTCTCTCCTTTGTGTCTCTCACATATGACACACATAAACTCATATACACAAAATTTTGTTTAAAGTTGACTTTATATTATAATTTATTTTATTGATGTAGTTTAAAATAAAAACATATATTATTGTTTTTTAATGTTTATATTTAATTTATATCTAAAGTAGTTTCTTCTCCCGTACATCGTTTTCCTCCATTCCTCCAGTTTCCGCCCTCTCTCCTCTCCCCAGATCCATTCCTTCTCAGATTCTTCTTTAAAAAAGAACAAGCCTCCAAGAGACAACATTCAAACAGGATATAACATCTGAGTGTATGTTTACATTTTATCTACAATTTCAGCAGGAAAAACAATGTGAACAGAAGGCAATCTTTTGTTTTAGGCTCAAACCTTAATAAAGGCTTTGAAGAAAAATGAAATATTTAAAAGGGAATACTTAGGACATTGTGTGTATATCATCTAGACTTGTAACTAAATATATGTTGACCTTAAATAATAATGCCTAAGTGCTATGTGAAACCAACATTACATTAGGGAGGTCTAGTGCTCTCATTATATAAGGAACATATGGAGTTGGAGGTAATATTCAGAATAATCCCCTTTGTAACAAAGCATAATATAGTTGGGTTGACAGTAATTTAGACAAAATTGAGTTAGTAGATAACAGAGGACCTCTCCCTGCCACATTGCTTATTACTATACTGATTACATATGACTGAGAAGTAATGATGCAAAATAAAGTGTTAAGTAATATGTAGAGATGTAGAAAGATGTTCTTTCATGTGCTCTTCCATGTGATTGGAGTTCAATTCTCAGTACCCACATGATGTAATACAACCATCTTTAATTCTAGCCTTAGGGAATCTAGTGGCCATTCTGGCCAGGGAAGGCACTAGGTACACATATTTTTACAGATATACTTACAGGCCAAAACCACATCCACATACATAAATGTACAAACAAACAAACAAACTTTTAGAAAATGAAAAAAAAAAAAAAAACAGAATGGCAACTCTTTATATTAACATAACTTTTAAAATTCAAAAATTAATTTTATTAACACATAGATGTAAAGTAATTGAATAGACTAAAGCATTCAAAGTATTACCATTAAAATACAATAACAGGTAGTCAATGAAACATTCATTTAACACCGGAGAATATACATAGATTCAAATGTATGAATACAGTATGCATTCCATGCAAATTTTAAACAAAAAAGAAAAATGGCACTCAGAGGAAGGATAGCAGGCTACCAAGAAGAGACTTGATACCCTATGAGCATATACAGGGGGAGGTAATCTCCCTCAGGCACAGTCATAGGGGAGGGGATAAGGGGAAAATGGGAGGGAGGGAAGAATGGGAGGATACAAGGGATGGGATAACCATTGAGATGTAACAAGAATAAATTAATAAAAAAATAAAAATAAATAAAAATAAAAATTAATAAAAGCTAAAAAAAAGAAAAATAGATTTTAAACAATATGTTCGAAAACCATATATAAGATCCCTAAATAATGACACAAGTGTCAACTCAAATGAATAAACAAATATGTAGTTACTCAACATCAAACATACAGATGTTGTATCACTAAGTGAATTAAAAGTTTAAAAAGAAAAGTTTAGCCAGAGATTTAGAAACATATTTGAGTAGTGGAAAAAAATCTAGATAGAAGCAAAGACTGCACAATGTTCTAAATCAGTTGAAGTGAATAATCATATTAAAATATTCCCAACAACAAAATTATTACTATTATGTTCTTCAATTTTACATGAAACATTTCTAGGAAAATTTGTACAATAGATAACAAAACAAGTGTTAAACTGAGAATTTCTATCTTTATTAAAGGGGCAACTGAGTTTATTATAAAATGACTAGTTCCAGTGCTACAATAGGACCCAGAAGGCTGTGGACACTTTGGCCTTAAACAATGCACATTCAGAGACCCTGGACAATTACAGGACTCACAGTACAGAAGAGCTGGGGATCACTGGCTGTGAGAGACCCAAACTACAGGGCTAGCCTTCTGCCATCCAGACCAGTGAGGCATCCGAGCTTCCAGCCTAGGGAAATCGTGAGAAAACAGATGAATCTATCTCCAGACTCCCTCCACCCAACTCCGGAAGATACCTGCCAAAAACAGAGATGGCAAGATGGCTAAAGGACAGCATAAAATCATATGCAAAAACACCCAAAACAATATGGCATCTCCAGATTCCAGCGATCCCAAAGGAAACAACCCAGAGACCTCAAACACAATGGAAATATAAAATGACTAAAGAACAACAAACTCAATCAATAAACATCTTCATATTTGAATTTTACAAAATATCTTTAGAAATAGCTCAGTACTCTTCAAACTCATCCAAAAAAAGAAAGAAGTGCACAGGGCTTCTTCGTTTCTCTGCTAGGAGAACTGGATCGGGCTTCACCTCCTTGTTGATGGAATGGCTCTTTGTTGATTACAGAAAGAAGTCCAACCTGGAGTTCTCCGTTTATCCATTCTTCCCACCAAGCACACACCACTGTTGTTTAGCCCTTACAAGTTTATTCTCACAAGTCACACCACTTTGGAGCACTCTGATTTTGCCTTCATGATAAACAATGAGGCCATTTATGACATCTCTCATAGAAACCTCAATATTGAGAGCCTAACATACACTAACATACAAATGTTAATTTAAATCAAATTGTGTGTTTCATCATGTCTTTCTTCAGGTTTCATGTGATCCTAAATGTTGATCTGACTGAATCCAAATCAGTTAGGTTTCCTAACCCTGTAACCATTTTACTCTGATTACATGTGTCCCTGCATTTACTGAGAAGTCCCACTGTTAGCAGCTTTCTGTAGAAGAGATTAACAAATCCTGCTTTAAGCTAGGTTTCCAGATGGTGAAAAGTGATCCTCTCTTGTACTATGCTGTTGTAGTTGCAAATCGTATCAGTGTTCAATTGACACCATTTAGACCACACATACCATCCAATTGGTAAACTGGCTTTAAAGTTGCTATAAATTTCTAGACTCCCATTGTAGTTTTTGGTGGGGACCTGGCCAAAGTACTGAAAACTGTGTGCCTGCTGAGTAACATAACCACCATTGTTAAAGCCTGGGAAAGCCTAGATCTCATTTGACCTTATGTACATCAATTGTTCCTTTGTTCACTATGATGTGGGTAAGGGCACAGATAAAGAGGAGTCTTCTAAGGCCAGTGAGGACATGGCTCGCCTAGGTAATTATAAGGAGATTGCTATGGATGCTGTCAGAGACCCATAGTGTCCACTATTCTGGAGGATTTAAAATACAATATTCTCTCTTTTCTTTTTTTTAAAAGGAGCAATCATATTTTAAAACTCATGTTACAAAGCCAAGATTATCAAGATCTCTATGCATAAATGACACTGTAAAAAGAAAAATATAAGCCGCTACATCTCGTTAACATATATAAAATACCATTAATTAAATCACAAAAAAAAAAATCAAAATTTAAAGGACAAAAGAGTATCATACAACACAACCATTTAAGATTTTTATCTCTATTGTAAGGATTGTTCAACATCCATCAAAGAATTGATATGATGCAGCACATTAACAGAATGAATACAATTCTGTGATCCTCTCAATAAAAATTGGCAAGACAAACATGTTTTAATACTAAAATGCAAGAATAAAATCACCATGTTTGTTAACATTCAAGAGGATGTTTGTTGATATAGTAAACATCCTACTTGAAAGGGCAATAAATAACAGGAAAAACAATTTTGGAAATTGAAAAACATCTTTTCATCCACGAAGGAAAAGCCACAGTACTTACTCAGTGTTTTCACACAATTTAGCAAGGAAACCTCTAGACAGAACCTTGACATAACAATTAATAAAATGCCCTCTAATTGGAAATGAACAAATTACACAAAAATTTTAAATGATGCTACAAAAAATGTAAAATAATATAAACAACTTTAGGAAAATTGTGGAAATTAATTATCAACATAAAATGTCAAGTTCATATCTATGTACTAATTGTTAATCATCTAAATAATAAATAAATAAATATTACTTAAAATAGCATTGAATAAAAGCAGGAATACATTTAATTAATGACTCAAAACAATTTTAAATGGAACCAAGCAATCTTCATGAAAGAAATTAAAGAGCATCCAAAAAAGAAACACATACCTATGTAATACAAGGACAAATAAAAAATATCCATTGCCAATATAAATTTCTACATCTATAGTATTGTTTGTGTGTGTGTGTGTGTGTGTGTGTGTGTGTGTGTATCTCAGGGTCTTATGTAAATACCAAATTACTTAACACATCTAAATTTCACTGCCAGATACTTGGCAGGTTTTAGTTGCTCAGTGATACTTCAATAAGACCTTTGACTAGACCACTTTATTCTGTATGTGTTCCATTCCCTAACATGGCATAGATTTCCTTACAACAGATGAATTATTTACCTATTATATTTTTATTTTAAACTTATTTAAATACAAACATATACAATTTTGACAATTTCAAAGACCTGTAAGTAGACAAAAAAGAAAATGAAAACTATACATAAGAGTTATTGCATAAATAAGTGTATCTTGCAACCATAGTAGTTGGGAAAATTACAGATTGTTTTATGACACTAAAACTCTAAATTATATTTAATTCTCAGAAAAATAACATTATTATTTTTATTTTGATCTTAATTCCATAATGGTTTTTATTTAAATTGTATGTAACCATAAGAACAATGAGGGATGCTCCTATCATTACTCTGCAGTTTTTAAATGAACAATACCGGAAACCTGAGAGAATATTTAGATTTGTGGATTTAACAATCTATTCCTTTAAAAACAATACTAATCTAATTGTTTTTATTCAATTCAAGCATAAAATGGATCAGCATGTATTTCCTGCAATTGTGAAATTTTAGTTACTGTAAGTTTAATTTGTAATAACACTTCTACCCATTTATAAATCTTTGGGTCAGACATTCTCTATGCTAAGTAATTTATTGTTAGTCTTAGAGTCAGACATACTTTATGCTAACTAATTAATGAGAAAAATCAATGAAAAGAATGTTTGCACTAGAAAATTTTCCATGTAACACTGGGAAACCTTCAATAAATCAAAGTATAATTACCTATGGAAATATATGAGTTTCATAATTTGATTCACAAAAAATTTATATGTTGCAGACTATTCAAAATTCATATATCAATTTCTGGAATTTTAAAATAAATATAGATTAGCAGGTTCTTTTTTTCTATAACATACAGAGGTAGTTGATATTATGTTTTATTCTACACTGTACATATGAAGGATCACAGACAATATTATCTGTTATTACATCATAGAAACCAACTCTTTAAGGCCCACAATCTTACTGTAAATGGACCATAAAACAGAATATAGTTTTAGTCTTCATAACATGAAAATTTGTATTTGAGCATAGTTACAAAGTAAATGAATATCTTCAGATCTTTCGGTTCAGGTGACACATAGGTTTCCATTTGAAAGTGTTGATCATTTACAATTGAGGGCTCATGAGGATCTGCTGTGACAGTGTGAACTGATTAATAAGTAATAAATGTGGGTATCTTCACTGTTGGCTTATTTCCTGTGTATCTTGATAAAATGAATAAAAGTTGAAAAAGCTTTATATGAAGAAATAATAATGACCCAAAATGATTTAATTTAATTTAGTAAATAATCAGTTCCACTTTTTGTTTTAAACAACAGTAGTTTGTATTCAACATGAAACCCATGAAAAGGAATACAATTTTAAAACATGTTAAAATTCTTACCAGTACTTGGAGAGGACAGAAGTTGATGCATTTTAAGTGGCAACAGTCTTATGAATTTCCTGCTGTTCTTGAGCAAAACTTGTGTTGGTGTTAGTAAAACTAAAACGCTTCGCCACAGACATTGATAAACCCTGAAAGCTAGTGACAGAGCTGTTCTTCCAAGGACAAATCATGGTCATAATTAGTTCATTCTCCTTCTATTTCCTGCTGGACCTGTACATAGCAAATGTGCCCCACAGTTCATCACAGTTCAGCTGACAGGTATGAGAAGAAAACTGGGGACTTTGTGCACTACTGATCATAGCGTAAGTGTGCATAGGTTAATAATGTCTGATCTTCAGTGATTTTTGTATATTTTAAGTGACCCTTACTAATCAGTATTTTGGACTACTTTATACTTTATATTCCAGAAAAGTATCACAAACAACTAAAATCACCTATACTATAATATTTTGTGTGAAAAATGTTGTACTCTATTCTGAGGAACGTGGCTTATGTTTGTAGAAGTTCATATTATATGAGCTATATTCAAGCACTTTACAATCTTTCTAACAATTTCCTAAAATTTTTGAGAAAATTAAAAGCTCTATCATATTAGATGGCTGTAGGCACATATGCACTGGAGAGCAAACCATAACTCTAATGAACAAGACACACATTACATCATGCAAATGAAAATTCTAACATAGATGGGGGAAGTGAGCAATTAGCTCCTCCCCTACTTTGATGGTCGGGTGAAGAAGCAGAATGAGTTCTCTTCTGGGTTGAAGCCTGTAGCCCCTTTGACTTTACCCATGTAGAGGAATCTGCACTCACGCACTTCACAGGCAGCTCAGAGGCAGACTCTGAGTTTTTGGGGAAGGCAGCATGTGAAGTTGGAGGTGAAATTGCTAGAAGTTTAAGGTGGAGATTGGAGGGGAAAAAGGACTGTAGGTTTGGGAAAAAAAAAAAAAAAAAAAAAAAAAAAAAACAAAAAAAAAACATATGTTTATATGAAATTTTCAAAGAATAAACAAGAAAAATATGAAAATAAGTTCTTTCTCATTATGGATTTACTATTTCCTTGGAAAACATACATTCTTTCAAAAGTATTAACACATAAAATTAAACTTGAGAGTTAGAAGATAGCTCAGTTGGTAAGACTTGTGTTCTAGGATGAGCATCCAAGTTCACATCCCTAATAATTATGTATCAAGAAGGCACTCTCTGTAATTCCTGTGTGTTCTTGGGAGTGGAAAAGGAAGCTTCACACAGGGTTGTTCAGCAGATAATCTTATTGAATGGGTAGACCCAGTGAGAAACCCTGCCTCAAAGAGAACAAAACAGTTTTGGAAGAGACATAATGTACACCCACAGCATCCATATGCATGCACACATATGGCCACAGATATATAAAACCACTCATGAACACACACAAACACTTACACATGCATACAGAACACACAATTTTTAATTTGATTAATATATTGATGGAATTGCTTTCTGTAAAAGGTCTTTGGGAAATGAAAGATATTTTACCTAGGTCATTTACTTCTTAGAAGTATGATATCTTTCATTATGATATCTGCATTAAAGCGAGACAAAGAGATGACTATGCTTTAATTTGAGCTTTTTATTTCCCCCCAAAATTCTGTTTCTTACATTCAAATGATCTGACTTACGTTTTAAAACATTGACTGATAGATAATGGATCATTTCCCCACGGCTATTTGGCCCATTGTTTTGATAACTATCCAGACCATAATGTAGATTCTAACAGAACATCCCTTGGTTGTATTATATCATAGGAGACATCAATGGGATTCTCATGTATGAGAAGAGATCTCATACCAAAAGCAGAAAGCTGAAGTAGCTATATCTCTACAGTTCTGAAGAAGGTATGCCCAATATTAATTCTTTTGCTTCTGTGATAAAATCTCATGACTAAAAGCCACATAAGGGTAAAAAATTTCATTTTGGCTTATAGTTTTGAGATTCCACATATGAGTTAATTCATGTTAACTTATCTCTGGAATCAAGTTTTTGGTTGATTATTTTCCATCACCAAGAAAGCAGAAAGGCCCAGTAATTGGGGGAGACCTCAAAGCCTGCACTCTGTTATATTCTTCCTGCAATAATGTAGTTTCTCTTAATAATCTTCTCAAATAATGCCACCTACTATGGACTAAGTGTTCAAATAGCTGAGCCTGTGGGGAGAATTTTTTATTTGAACTGCAATAGTCCCCAATAACATTTCAAACTCCCTCTAGGCTCTCCCTCTTAATAGGATAAATATCACTTCTACATCTTTACACTGTCAACACATGAGCCTGGGAGACAAATAAAATAAAGGCATTGTAATGAACAAGCATTTCTTAGATAGTTAAAAATGTATGAATCAGGAATAATAGTATTCATTCAGGATTTTTCAGAAGTTACAGAATTCAATCAGTTATTTAATATATAAACAGGAAAAACGAATGGTGAGCCTGTTCCAAAAGGCAAATATCAGAGTGGATATTTATGCTTAGTTATATTTTGTGATAGTAGCAAACTGATTCAATTTCAGTAGCATCAATATCAACACATATTAATAAATGCAACTGTCCTGAAACTGAATTAAAAGATAAGATAAACTGGAAAAGTTAGACATTAGTATAGATATTTTACTATAAACAAATGCAATATGATACTTAAGAATACGATCTTGATCTGTCACAAATTACAAACTAGATAATTGCAGAAAAATAATATTACATCTTTTAAATAAAGTGTGAAATCATTTAATAATTAAAATAACTGTTTCGTGAGTGTTGTACCTATGCTGATAAGGCATATTTCAGTATTATTAAGACAAAACCTATCATTCCAATATATATTGTACATAATTTTGCCTGTAGATAATTATGTTCTATCCTGCAATCTAGACACTGAAAATACAAAGAAGAAAAACAAACAAACAAACAAAAAACACCTCTCAATCCGCATTCAAAGCAAATTAAGAATATTCACAATATACTATACTATAATTATCAATACATATTTGCAGAACAGTTTTTACATGAGCACATATATTCAGTGTCTTAGATACAGAGTAACGTCAAACTGAAAAACACAAAACACAAAAACAAAATAAAAAGACAGAATTGGATAGTATGCCAAAGCTCTTGTTAATAATAATCTCTCTTCGTATCACTGTGAACTATCTGATATAATAATTCTGTTGGTGATATTCCAAACCATGTGTAATATATTACATTAAAATGAAATATTCACTAATCTTTTAGTTGATATTATAGCATTTAAATATAGAATAAGTTCTATAATATTTTATTGTAATAATAACAATTATTCTTATGATTTGCTTTAATGGCATTATTCTTTAGAAGCAAACAAATTAACTGATCTGACTTGTGCTTTTAAGATCCAGGATTCTATCATGTCTTTCAGCTTAGTAAGATGTTCATTTTCAGTATTTCTAATTATCCCTGCTGAATTTTAACTAAAATAAATTCCTTCAGCTTAGCAACTCATGACCACTGAATTATCTGAAGCTAAATTATGGAGGTACCTGAATGATATAGTTATATATTAAGTGCTGAAATCCCTTTCATTATACAACCTCAGAATTGATTGTTAAAGCCTGACAAGGATAATAAACACCCCTAATTACCAAGAAGCTCCATCTCCGCAAGCAACTATTCTCTTCTTAAAGGAATTTATGTGCTTTCCCAGGCAGAGAGATTTGTTCTGCCTCTTAGCCTGACATAAATTATTTTTATATCAATCTTTCAGAAAAGAGAGTGTCCTCTGAGTGATAGCTATGGGGAGTACAGTACCTCTGGGAGAAGGAAATTAATTTGTCTCATTATTTTCTATATCTCACTACTCCCTAAGCCCCAGCAGAGCTCAGAAACTTATAGTGAAAGTCTAAGCCCCAACAGTTAAGATTTGTGAGCAGATATCATTAAAGAGCAAAGCTCCTTAAAATAAGGCTGGCTGTTGGGGATTGAAAGTAAAGAAAGATAATAAAGGAATCCAACCAGGAGAGATATTTAATCCAGCTTCATTATTTTGCTGTGACACAATTATATCATCTTGTTATTTGGCGAGAAATAGCAAAATATTAGACACCTCATTAGGGAACTAGGATGTGCTATTGCCTTACAGGCAGGTGGAATTCATTTTTCAAAGAAAGGGGAGAAAGAATCCCCAAAGTCACACTAATAAGTAAACAAATCCTATATTTTGAATGGGATTGTATGCACACTTATCTCACGCATGGATGATGATATATGTTAAATGGTTAATGAGATATCCTTAACTATAGAAAAATAAGGTTGTCTTAATATTATGTGTTATCACATTTCAAATCTGGAAAATGTACTTTGTAGTATTAATTTTAAATGGCCATCTTTGTGACCTTAGATATGTGAGTGATTGACATAGGCAATTAACAAATTAATAATTAAATATATGCATTGGGTTATGGTATGTATAATATAAATTACTAAAATAATATATTATTATAAATATAAATAATATAACAAGAAATTATATAAGGTATAACAAAGAGCAATATATTTTATAAACAATATTTTTACATTCATGTATATGTATAACTGTAGAAATTATAGTAACTGATTTGTAAGAAAATGCCATGTCTTAGAATTCATAAACAACAGTATTTTCAGAAAGATATTCTATGGGAGAACATGTGAAATGTATGAAACCTTAATTCATATTAAAACTTTTCAAGAAGAACAGGTAAAAGGGATGAAAGATAAGTTTCACAACATGAATTGGTTTTTATAAGGCTTTTAAATACTGAAATGCACTGAAATATTTGAAAAACACGTAGAGAAAGAAACATAAAGATACAAACATTAGAGCCAGTACACAAAAAAGGATTGGAGGGTGGGATTGGGAGCTGAGGACTGATGGGGCTATGACCAGGATGTGAAGTAAGTACATAAATAAATAATAATCATGAAAAATTGCAAAGAAGCTTTTCAAAAAATATCTTTATTAATACAGAAAAATTTCATGTAAAAGTCAGTTAAATCATTTATTTAAAAATGTCCCCTGGAGGGGGAGACCTGGTGGCACTCAGAGGAAGGACAGCAGGTTGCCAAGAAGAGACTTGATACCCTATGAGAATAAACAGGGGAGGTAATCCCCCTCAGGAACAGTCATAAGGGAGGGGAATAATGGGAAAATGGGGGGGGGGGAGGAAAAAATGGGAGGATACAAGGGATGGGATAACCATTGAGATGTAACAAGAATAAATTAAAATAAAATAAAAATAATAATAAAAAAATAAAAAAATAAATATTTATGCACTAAAATAGGAAGTATATGCTTTAGAGGCATTTTATGAGATTTGCAAACAATTTAATTTCTAAGAGGAAAAAGAAGAGAAGCTGTAATAATCTCACTTAGGAAAAAAACAATGTTTTTTAATACTTCAAAATTTTCAGGAACACATGCAGTTGTTGTAGTTACCTCACAGCCCCCTATCCTGTCATGTATTTCATAAAATGAATATCCAAGAGCAATATGATATATGTAATTATATGTTGCATTTAGAAATAAGTATGTGAGACAGAACATTAATAGTTGGTCTTATTGTTTCTAAGTCTTCATAAATTAAAATTCCTCATGTACAAAATGTGTTTCTCTAGTACCTACCTACCATCTTACCCTATGATATCTGGGGAGCTGATTCATCCACTGAAATAGTTCAGGTGAGTCTGTTTCTTTATTCTTTTTCTTCTATGTTTCTTTATTTTTAAAAGATATTAATCTAACCAGATATAAAGACTGTAAAGAAAACACACCAGTTTAAGAATGTTTCTTAATATTTTGTTCTTGGAATTGACTCTTGTCTATCTGAGTGAAATTGTGAATAAACAATAAAGAGTTGTATTCAGATTCGTTACCAGGCTTCCTAAAACTATGACCTCCATCAACACTGTTTTCATATTAAGGGCTTTCTTACAAGATTGAAACTTCTAATTCAAATATATAAGTGGGTATATATAAATATGTACATACTATATTATTTTATTACTACTTCTTCCATTTTTACATTAATCTTCATTTGTTAACAATTTACAATATAAAATTTAGGAGGAAAGTTTAAGAGGAAAAAAATCACCTTCATGTTTTAAGCTTCATTTTAGAGAAGAAGGAATCAAAGAAAGAGGCATAAAATAAATTAAACTCAAAGATTCATGTTGGTTACGATAGGCTGGGCATGGTGGCCCAAACCTTTAATCCCTGCACTTGGGAGGTAGGGGCAAGAGGATCACTCTGAGTTTGATGCCAGCCTGGTCTACAAAGGAAGTCCAGATAAATCCTGTCTTGAAAAACAAACAAACAAACACAAACACACACACACACACACACACAAAGAAAGAAACATTCTGTGGAGACTGAATTAGTAGTTGATGCAATTATAATGCCATTACTCACCAAGAGTAATATAAGTTTGATATGAGAAAACCTTAGGCTCCAGGCTTTCCATCATTATAAAATAATGGGAAAATAAAATAGTATTCAATTAAGTTCATCTTCTCAAAAAATCACTTCATTTCTTCTAAACAGAAAAGAGCCTTTAGTAAATATTCAGTTTAATCTTAAAATATGTATCAAAGGTAAATTTATTTTTTATCAAATTGGTAAATTTAGCCTATAAGAAATTATCAGTGCATAAAAATGAAGTACAACCTTTATATTCAATAAATACCACTAGAAATTAAAATCATTGTTTCTGATTAAAATTTCAAGGGATCAAGAAGTTTAAAAAATTCATTAATACTAATTAAAGTGTTTGTATTTTTCATTTCCAAAGAGCTTTAATTACAAAATTAACAGTCTGTATTTTTATTTTAATTTTATGTTTTGTTTTACTTAAAATGTGACAATTTTGGCCCAAATACTGACTTGCTTTATAACTTTCCTTCTCTTTGAAGTCAAATTGGAAAGCTGTTTGGATTTGTGGGTTTGTAAATTAAAACAGGAGGTTGATAGTTAAGAGCTTTTCTCTTGAAAATACTACAGAAGCTTCTTGAACACTTCCCACGATTTCTAAGTCTTTTCATTTAATCATCATGTTTTATAATTTATCAATAGACACTCCAGCACAGGAGAAAGTGTATCTTCTTATGAGTTTTAAAAGAGAATTATGCACTGTGCTGATATAAATTAAGCCACAGGCCAAGAGCTATTCTTGCACTTCTGTGGAGAATCATTCTAGGTGAACTTAAGGAAGCAAAAACAATGCAGAATAATCATATAATGTCTTCCTCTGAGGTAGACCTAAGTATACAATCAATGTGATGTTGCCTTATACTCATGGGCTACGTGCAACTATCACTGATTCATCTTAAGTCAATGGATAGGAAAAGCAAAATTATTTTTAACATAGATATATATGTTCTACCCAGAAGAAGATGTCATATACATTTTCAATGCTGGACTTCAGAATATTATGAGAGCACAGAGCTTACACATTATAATCACAATGAAATAATGTAAAAATAATTAATGTTCTTAAAATAAAGACAGAAAATTGCAAATATCATCAATGTTTTGCAAAAGTAGACATTGTATCAGATCTGTGTATATTTTATTCTAAAGTATAAAGTATATTATACTTTTATTCCAAAGTATAATATATCTAATACTATTCAGAGGAAAATATAAAATAAAATGAATTAACATTAGGACTAATTCACTCACTCCACTCATTTGGAGTGGATTTTCTCTGGAAAGCAAATATGGAGTAAAAAAAAATCAGTTCAGCTATAAATTTCCAGCAGTATGTGGAAAAGCTTGAAAAATTCTCCAAAATTAGTCTCATCTTGTTTTATTTTTTTATTTTTTTATTTTTTTTTTACCATCTTTTTTTTTGTTGTTAATTTATTCTTGTTACATCTCAATGTTTATCCCATCCCTTGTATTCTCCCATTCCTCTCCCCCCCATTTTTCCATTATTCCCCTCCCCTATGACTGTTCCTGAGGGGGATTATGTCCCCCTATATATTCTAATAGGGTATCAAGTCTCTTCTTGGCTACCTGCTGTCCTTCCTCTGAGTGCCACCAGGTCTCCTCCTCCAGGGGACATGGTCAAATATGAGGCACCAGAGTACGTGAGAAAGTCATATCACTTAAGGAAAGTTCTCTCTGAATTCCTGCTGGCTGGTTAAATTCAGCTGTTCTGGCTCAAACCTACTCTCCAAGCTGACTGATTCCAACTGCCTTCTCTTGGCTTCAGACTGAATTACTCTGCTTGGAATCCAATTCTGGCCATATGTTTTAATCTGGCTGGTTCTCATTCTCTGATGCTTTCTGTCTTCAGCTGTGTCTAGCTTTTACTCTCTGCCAACTGTCTCTGTAAAATTGTGCAATTAAAAACTCTCTCTCTCTCTCTCTCTCTCTCTCTCTCTCTCTCTCTCTCTCTCTCTCTCTCTCTCTCTCTCTCTCTCTCTCTCTCTCTCTCTCTCTCTCTCTCTCTCTCTCTCTCTCTCAGTAGATGATAGATAGATAGATAGATAGATAGATAGATAGATAGACAGATGATAGATAAATCTGGGTTACCTCACTCAGGATGATCTTTTTCCAGTTCCATCCATATACTTTAGAAGTTCATGATGTTCTTGCTTTAATAGCTGAATTGTATTCCATTGTGTAAATGTACCACAGTTTTTTTATCCATTCCTAGGTTGGGGGACATTTGAGTTGTTTTCACTTTATGGATATTAAGAATAGCACCACCCTGAACATAGTTGAGCAAATGTCCTTGTGTGGTGGAGCTTCTTTTGGTATATACTCAGGAATGGTATAGCTGGGTCCTGAGGTAGCCCTATTCCCAATTTTCCAAGAACAAGCCAGATAGATTTCCAAAGTGATTGTACAAGTTTGCACTCCCACCAGCAATGGAGGACTGTTCTCCATTCTCCACATCCTCTCCAGCATAAGCTGTCACTTGAGTTTTTGATCTTAGCCATTCTGATAGGTGTAAGATTATTTTTGATTTACATTTCACTGGTGACTAAAGAGGTTCAGTATTTCTTTAAGTGCTTCTCAGCCATTTGATATTCTTCTAGTGAGAATTTGGTGTATATTGACTTGCAAGCAGATATTAGCCAAATAATACAGGATAAGCATACTACAATTCATAGACCTAAAGAAGTTAAGTAATAAGAACAACTATAGGGAGGATGCTTAATTCTCATTCAGAAGGGCAGATAAGAGTAGACACTGAAAGAAGTTGAAAAAGGGGAACATGTAGGGACCCCTCAAAAAATGTCCTCTGAAAGACTCCACCCAGCAGAGGATAGAAGCAGATGTGCAGACTCACACTTGAAAGAGTAAGGTTGTCTTATGAAAGAGGGGAGGATGGAAGGAGTGGGGCAAAGGGAGGGGGTAGGTGCTCCTTTGGGTCCTATGGAGACTAGTGGACCAAACCTGGACCAAGCATGGAGTTGACCTGGCCCCGCTCTTCAGATGTAGCCAATAGGCATCTAAGTCTCTGTATAGGTACCCTAGTAAGTGGAGCAGAAGTTGTCTTTGCTATGGATTCTTTTGCCTGCTCTTCTATTATTCCCCTGTGTGGGGCACAGATGATGAGGATGCAGACAGTCCTGATGAGGGTGGATAGGCTGGGGTCACTTGATGCCATAGGAGGACTTCCCTTCTTAGAGAACTAGGGGAGGGGTATAAGGGGGGAGAATTATGGAGGAGGTGCGATTGGGAGAAAATGAGAGAGAGGGCTGTGATCAGAATGTGAAGTGAATAACTTTTAAAAATAATTTAAAAAATAAAACTTTTTCATGTCCTACACTGCTCTTAAGTAGCCTCTCTTTCCTGGATGTTTTCATGAGAGTGAAGCATATTCTATCTCTGACACAGTCTGTCATATTTTCTCTGATTCATCACTTTGTCTGCCCTCAATTAGATGCCATTGTTTGTTCGAGGCAGAGGGATTAAAGGTGTGTGGTGTGTATGACATCCACCTGGATCATATAGATATAGGAGGCCTTTGGGTGTGATCAGAGCAGGCATGCTGGTGGATTAAATTCCTCTACTCTACAGATAAAAGTTTTATATTCTTAAGATCATAGTAGTAAACACCAGAAATCACTAGGAGAAGTTACTCTAACTTGGAGTAGATTTTGAAAGTTTAAGCTAAGTCTAAATAGATCTTGTAATAAGTAGAAACAGAATTCTCAAAGGGCAATAAGGCAAAAGAATATACAAAGAAAAAATAAGAAAACAGATCAGATAATAAAAATAAACAATCAAGAAAAACTAGAAAAAGACATAGTGTCTGGTGTATCAAGTAAGAGTGGGGCAAGATTAAGCTTTTATATGATTTTGTCTTGAGTTTCTGAGCCCAGAGGACACAGGAAAATATCTTAAATAGCACACGATGAGTGGAAATTTTAACAACATTGGGACAGTTACTAAAAATTCAAGAGTATGATGAATGTGTAAAAATAAATATAAAAAACTTAGCAATATTGTGAGATTTAACTTAAGGCAAAACTGCATGTCATTTCATAAAAGATGACACAGGTAAAACTGGCTGTGACCTCTGAGAAATCAATGACTGTGAGTATACTGAATTAATATTTCCATAGTGCTGAAGTTAATTTGGGGTAGAAAAGTCTACCAATAAGTAATTCTGTACTTTACACTATCAAATACTCTCAGTCTCTAAGCATTAATTATAATCTGTTTGCTCATAAAAATATAGAGCATACATAGATTTTAATTTTAAGTCAATCATTTGTGATTAAACCACTTCTGTAAGATAAAGCAAAATGTGGTATAACTTTTTTATTTTTTTCTTAATATATTTTATTTTGATATTATAATTTAATTACATCATTTCTCTTTTATCTTTCCTCCCTCCAAACCATCTCATGTTATCTTCTTGATCTTTGAAATCCACAGCCCATATGTATTTACTTGAGCTACATATAATAATTGTTATATATGCATATATACACATATATATGAGAGAGAAATGCAACATGCTCAGTTTATATATTATTACTTTTGTGAATGTTTCATATGATTCAGGGTTGACCATTTAGTTTTTGATAACCAGTTCATGTGCACTTCCATGGGAAGACTATTTCTCCAGCTTTGAGCTTTCTTTTTGTGTTTGTATTTCTCTGTGCTGGGTTGAGACCTCATAAGCTTTCCCCATTCACATTAGCATTTCTAATTGTGCCATTCTCTTCCAGATCATGTTTAGGTGACAATGTAGGTGAGACTTTATGAGTGTAGTTTCTGCGATTTCTAGGAGACACAATCTTTTTAGAGTGGTAGATGAAATGTGTTATAGTTTAATATGCTCCCCCAAGTGGAGGTTTGTAAGTGGTACCAACTTTCCAATCAAAAAAAATAGATTAACAAAAACCAATTATTGTCTATTTATTGAGAAAGACTGACCTGAAATATTTTGGATATTAGGAATCTCCTTATCCTTTCCAAGATGCTATTTACACCAAAATAAAAAGTTGAAACAAAAGGACTGGGAAAAAAAAACCCAGTAAGTAATGTGTCTCACAAAAATGAGGGTGCAAGTTGGACTTTGGCACCCACATATCTCTACATGTAGCAGTGCATGCCTGTCATGCCTGTAATGGGAACACAGAGACAGAAGTGCCCTTCAGGTTGCAGGCCACAAGGTTCATCAAGAGACAATTTCTTGGGGAGACCTGGTGGCACTCAGAGGAAGGATAGCAGGCTACCAAGAAGAGACTTGATACCTATGAGCATGTAAAGGGGGAGGAAGTCCCCCTCAGTCACAGTCATAGGGGAGGGGAGTAAGGGGAAAATGGGAGGGAGGGAGGAATGCGAGGATACAAGGAATGGGATAACCACTGAGATGTAATATGAATAAATTAATAAAAAGATAAATTTGAAGGACGCTGGGGAAATCATTTGAAAGTGACCACTGATCCCATCATATACATATACATAGATATATGCAACTAGGCACACAATCTTGATCATGTACCTGCACATTAGTGTAGCTACACAAACACATGAACATGTACACACACACACACACACATGCACCACATAAACACACACAAAGAGACAAAAAAATACACAGAATGAATACACATATATAAACAAATTAAACAATTTTAAGCAGAAAGGGAGAAAGTATACTTTTCTATAGACATACTTTATCAAGAGCTATGGTGATGAAACATTGCTACAAAAAGCCAGCATGACTTACAAAATCAAGTTTATTATACCTAGTTTCAGGTGGTAAGAACCTCACAGCATATTTTCATAAATATACCTTGCCCTTGTTCTATTGTGTGAGGTATAATTGAAAACACATAGTTATAATCAAATTAGCTCTTGCAGTAAGTGGAGAACTGAGCAATAGTATAAAAAAATCTTAGGCTGTACTTAATTTATATACCATTGCTTATAACCTTCACTTCATATTAGAGGTACAAAATATTTTTTTGCCAAAATCCATACACAATACACTATTTCCACTTACTCAATTACTTTTCAAAAATTGTATAACTGTTGGTCGCAGAGAGAATAAGTTTTAATTTCAGTGTGTATATGTTAGACAAACACCTTATAATAACACCACAGAAACTCAGAGAAATGGAAAGAATCTTAGCAAAACTTTACTTAAGTTTACAGTTAGACTTTGCCCTCTACTATATAAATAGCAGCCTTTTCCTTTGCACTACAAACCTGTCACATCTCATAAAGTTGGCTGAGTGAATCGAGTGGATGGCAACCCTCTAAGGGAACACCACTGACTGCTCTAAGTGGGATCAGTGATTGAGGAAAGTTCACTCGTAAATACTTCTCCAAAGTTCCAGCTTTTGTGTTGATAGATTTCAGGATGCGGAAGGTGCTATTCAGTTAGTTCCTGTCTCTATTTTAGTACTTACAGCTGTTCTGAGCTTTTTCTCAATACACCCGTAAAAATAATAGTTTTCTGGCCAAAGTCCAGTCCAAAGAAAAATCGTATGCACTCTAAATCCTCCCTGCACTTAAACCTGGATAGAGACTTTCAGTCTCTTTCCACTAATACCTGCTGGTAAGTCCCCTACTTCTCTGACACTGGCACAAGCAAGCAATAGTGTTTAGCCACATAGAAATAGTGCACTTACAAAATCCCAGAAGGATATGGACTGAATAGAAAGTTCAATCCTGAGTAAAAATGGAAAAGGGGGAAAGAAAAAGATATAGAATTTGTGTTGATGCTTCTACACCTATGCAGGTGCAAAGTTCTAGGAAGCCAAGAGGAGCAATAGCATTTATATGGTGGATGTTATTTCAAGAAAACACATGATAATGAGGGCATTTAAAATCTGAGTTCACACGCTCAACTGAGACTGGCGTAAGCAACTCACTCATAACTGGAAAATAATTCCAGGTGTAAGCAAACACTTGTTGGTTGAACCAAATAGCTTAACTAACTTAACATAGTTAGCTATACTCATATTTATCATTTCTCAGGCCTAACAGAACAGACTGCAACAGATTCTTGCTCATGAGGCACCTATGTAGAACTTGCGTGCATTTTCTTTTTTCAACTCTTCTGTTTTTCTTAGTTTATGCTAGCATTCCTCTTTATAAGTTTCTTAAAAGATCACAATGCCTCGTGTTTTTAGTTCATGTGCCTCATTTGTTCTTCATTCTTGCCTTCACAAAGAGCATGCTCAGTATTATGAAAAACTAGTGACATTCTCTGTTTCTACATTACCTGTTCATTTGCAATGTTACAGAGACAGACAACACTTTATAGCTTCTCAGTGGAAATCTGTTTTGCATGCACCAAGCTTAACCCTAGGATTTTGGACACAGGCTACAGGCTCTTTGTCCCAGGAGATCAATGCAGCAATACTCTGCTTTGTGTAATGAATTGCACCCAAATGAACTCTGCATTTCCTTCTAGCTTCTGCCCAAAAAACATAGTCAGTGTTTCCCTAGTTATCATATACATTTGTTTATAAAATAGAAAATGCTTCTACACTGCAATTCATGAAGGGCCTTATTGTTGTTCCACAGAAGTATGGAAAATACAAAATTTAAGATTGAAGAGTTTCAGAAAGAGAGAGTATCTATGTTATCTGGACCTCTGACAGATCTTTTGGCTATAGACTTTTATTTCTTAATATATAAATGGAAAAACTCAAAGATTATATATTTTCCTGAGGTTCTCTCCCATGCACACATACACATAAACACACAAACACACAGACAAACATTCATGCACACCCTCTTAATACAGAGAAAGATAAAAAAGGAGAGTTATATAATTAATACAATCATAAATTTCTATAGAAATATGAACTAATACATCCTATGAGTTTTAAGTTTAGGTGTATAAGACAGAAACATAATAATTAAAAATAAGGTGTTATCTGAAAAATATCATTACTGTGAAAGTAATGTATGGAGAAAATGAAGTAACCTTTTATGTCTGCACGTCTGTACGAATGTAAGATATATTAAAGAAATAAACCATGTAATTGATTTTGATTATCAGCACTATAATATGTTTCAAATGAATATAAGCCTCTCAGATGATTTAACTTACTTATGGATTAATTTTAAAACGTTAATGAAATAACTAAGATGCATTAATCTTCAGGCTTTAAAGTTTCATGTAATAGAAGCTGACTGTAGTTGATAAAAATTGAAAGGATATTAGGGAAAGGCATAGTGCCAAGAGAATTTCGTAGAAGAAAAGAGAACCAGGTTGAGGTATCGAAGTCAAATCAGTCCCAAACAGGACTGTGAATTGGTCAGAGAAAATGACTTCACGCTGTTCCTCAGCACCAGCTGTTACAGCATCAGCGATGACCTTGGACCTTGCATTGCCACATCACCAGTGCACCTGTCATGCAGGAGAATCAGATGTCTCGATGCAGCTGTTGTCACCTGCTGTGGAATGATTCTGCAGATTTCTAGACTTTGGGCTCATCTTTTCTTTATTAAGTTTGTAAAAAGAATAGTTACAATGTGTTACTTTTATATTTTAAAGAATCTCAAAACCAGAGTCCTGGAATTTCATAAAATAATTTCAGTAGTTTCCCACCCAGTACATTTACTACAGGCATTTTTGCTTATTTTTAACTTAAGGAATATTTTTACATTTACTATCACTCTTTTTGAAGCTCCAAATTCATCAAAAGTATATGATCTAGTTTTCAAAGGTATAGGTTCCTGTAACTATCTATAAATGTGCTGCTGCCCTTATACATGAAGTCATTTTTGTGGATGTCCATAATTAACAAATTTTAGTATTTCCTTAAAGTATTACATTTTACATGATCAATATTTTATACTATAATTATTATATTGTGAAAGGCTGTTGTGGAAAAGAAAAATGTAAGATTCAACCTACTGATATACCAGATTAAACTGTAGCTCCTGTAATATACAAATGTAGACAGTTTAAAAAATCTTCTGAATACTATACAAACCTAATAGGAGCAAATTATAATGGTACAAAAAACAATTGTGTTTTTATATGATAATTTAAATGAGATGGCCCCCATAGGCTCATATATTTGAAAGCTTAGCCCCTAATTAGTGGAATTATTGGGGAAAGGATTAAGAGGTTAGGAGGCAAACTATTGTTGGTGGAAATGTATCACTGGAGGTGGGCTTGGTGGTTTTAAAAATTGAGGTGAATCCAATTCCTTTTCTCTGTTTTGTTGCTTCTTGCTTGCAGGTAGGAGATAAGCTCTTAGCCACTGTTCTACATCCCTCTGTCCCTGCCTGCTGAGGTGCTTCCTGCAAGAATAGTCAGGGACTTACCCACTGAAATTGTAAGATCCCCCTAAATACTCTTTTCTACGCTTCTTTAATGAGGGTACTTAGCAACAGCAGTAGAAATGTAACTAAGACAAATGCCAATGCTGAATATATGTTGAAACCTTCACTTCTTATATGATAATAAACAAAATGGAACCATTGAGGAGCTGATCAATACTTAAATAAAAATTGTGAATGTTATAAGTTTACTATGTTGTAAATAATCAGAGAACAGCATTCTGAGATTGGGATTGTTCATTGCACAACTCAAGTAATTAGTTATTGGTAAAATCCCCTTAACAACTCCTTATTCTCTACAAAAAGCAACATAAACTAAGAGAAAAGTGCAGAGATGAGCAAAAGCAGTCCAGTATCACAAGTCTATAGTGACAAAAGCTATGTAACAGTACAGCAAGCAGCCTCAGCAGGACGCAACATGACCCGTTTAGTAGACAGCCCAGCAAACGGTTACCATTAGTAAGTAAAATTATAAATAAAAAAAAAAAGGCTAGAAGCCTTCTGAATAATCTAGTTTTAAACCTATTTTAAGAAATGATGGCAGGGTAGATCTGGAAACAAGGGAGGACTGGAGAAAATATGATCAACATACATTGTATGCATCTGTGAAATTCTCAAATTATTAATTAAAAGTATTTCTTAACACTCAGGAAATTCGCCTTTTCTCTCTGTGGATAGCGCACATATTTTGAAGACAATATATCAGATATAATAAAGGTTTATTTATATTAAATCATTTATGCATGAGAATAATAATTTATTTCATAATATCCTCATTAAGAGTCCAGTATGAATATTTTCCATGTGTACTCTTTGTATGTATGTAGGTAGCATACAAGTAACTTCAATTATGTATTTATTGACTTCCTATTAATAATACATTCTTATTGTTTGCTTTATAAATGTAAACATTTCCCTTTTCTTTATAGTTTTGTGCTACTTTAGGCTTGGTAGGTCAAGAACTGCTGGAGACATTTGTAGGAAGAAAGTATTCTTCATTTGGCTGCCGCCCATATGTGTGCCTTTCCCTCTGCCCATGGCTCACAGAGTGGGCACATTCATTTATGTCTATGGTCAAGAGCATTTTCTGAAATAACTTGGTTCAGAACTTTCTCTACATTTGAATATTTCAGGATGTATAATTTTGTTTGGTCCATCAATAAATGTTTCATACATTTAATATTTCAGGAAAAAAATGAATATTTCTGGATGTTTTCTCCATAGGAAAACTTTTCGGCTGATTTTAAAATAAAATTTTCTCCAAATTACTTTTGATGGATTTTTATGATTACTGAGATATACAGTAATGGGAATCTCCCTTTAACCAGATCACAGAGTTGTAGTTTTAGTTTTAGTTGTAGTTGTTTCAAATCCCTGCAGGAATGTGTGATTTTATTTAAGAATACCCAGGAGAAGATCATTAGGATTTAACTAGACTCTCTCTGTAGAAGAATTTATTTCAGTTCAAGCAATCAGTCTGCCCTTTTCAGATCCCATTTATGGGTCTAGACTTAAATCTCAGGGCTCTGATCTTGGCAAATCCCCTTCTGTTGTCTCCTGTGCTATGTGCAAATAGCTCATTAAAGTCTCCACACCTCATCATCAGGGAGAAGCAAGTGGTCTCAAAGGGAAAACTAGTGTTACTGCTTTCTAATTCTCCCAGATTAACACTTTTTTCTTGAAGGCTTCAACCTTTAGGAATTCATTTCCTTCCCTATCTATCCACCCATAGATTAAAAAATACTTTTTAAAACATTTGATTCCTCATTTGATTCCTCTTTTAAAATGATTGTTCCAGAGTTCATTCGGGTTAGTACCATATTTCTATTTACTTAATCTTGGTATCTAAAGTTTATTTAATTACTCTTTCTTTTTTACACCCCAGCTTCAATTTTTATATTGTTTTATGTATGTCTTTTAAAGCATAGCCATAACTTATATAAATGTAGTTTAAATTATGCCTAGTATTTAAAAACATAACTTACTTGAACCAATGTACATGGATTCACCTTCTAGATTAGAAGCCATTTATATCTCTACTCTTTCAAAAGACTCCCTGGTTCTATCCCCTTCTGGGTGGAGTTCTTCAGAGGATATCTATGAAAGGTCCCTATCATATTCCCTCTCTTCTATTCTATTTGCCCTTTTGAAAGAGAATTAAGCATCCTCCCTAGAGTTTTCCTTAATATAAGCTTTAGTTCTGTGGATTATAGTATGCTTATCCTGTATTGTATGGCTAATAACCACTTTTAAGTGAGTGTATATCACATGTGTCTTTCTGGATCTGAGTTACCTCATCCAGGATGATGTTTTCAGATCCATCCATTGCCTCCAAACCAACAGAGCCACAACGTTTTAGGTCCGGGATGGCCTATAGAGATTGACGCACCAACCAAGACCAAGCATGGAGAGGAACCAGGCCCTTGACAAATTTGCCCAATAGGCAACCCCAGTCTCCATGTAATTCACCTAGTAAGGGGACCAGGGACTGTCTCCAATATAAACTCTATTGCTTGTTCTTCTATCACTTCCCCTGGCCAAGGTTAACTTTCCAGACCACATAGGAAGAGGATGCAAGCAGTCCTGCAGAGACTTGATGATCTGAGATCAGTTGGTAAGGGAGAAGGGCTCCCCCTTTCTGAGGACTATGCATCTGGGATGGAAAAAGTAGGAGGAAGGGTGAGACTGAGAGGAGACAAAGGAGTGGGCTATGATCTGGATGTAAAATGAATAAATTAATATGAGTAGGAAAAAAGGCACTTATGTATTCAATTATACATTGTTCTTTTTTGTAGCCTCAGGGATCAGTGACATGACTTAAGTATTTATTGAACAATACTGAATTTATAGCAATCTTTGTTTATTTTTCCCCAAGGCTTAATTCAAAATAATCAAAACAAAGCAATGAGTCTTTCTTGATTGCTCTTTGAATAAGTGACTTTGCAAAGTGAATAAAATTAAGCAAATAGACTGAAGGAATTCTACATTATTATATGATTTTTTTTTAAATTATGGCATCTTCGGCTAACTCCTTTGAAATCAGAGTTCTATGAAGTATGCAGTTAATTTCTGAAAGTAAATGAAAAAATAGAATGCTATATGACATTTCTAGCTTAGCATAGTTATTTTAAGTTAGGCGTTTATATGATATGCTTAGAAAACTAATATGTTATTTTGAATAGAGATGACATACATACCTGTGGGTATGTATTCTCTTTTATTAGTTTCAATTTTATTGTTTTTACACTGCTATTGTTTTATATTATGTTTATATTTGTGCTGGTTAAGTACTTTACTCTAGCTGGGCATCCATGACAGGCCACAGAGGAAGAGTATGAGGGCAGTTCAGATTAGAATTGGGAGGCTGTGGTCATGTGGTATGGTAGGTAGGAGGATTTCCCTTTCTTTGAATAGGGGTGACAGAGTGGGTATGAGGAAAGGGGATAGGAATGGGAGGAGGCAAGGGAGGGGCTTCTATTGGGATGTAAAGTGAATAAATTAAAAATAAACAAATTTGTAAAAATACTATTTTTGGAATGCAGCAGTGGTACAAGTCTTCCTGAGGACTAGCTGCCCAAGCCTCGGCCTTCCCTTGATGATGCAGTAGGGGACATTTGTCTTTCAACACAGGGCAGATAATAGGATCACCAGCCAATGGGGTCTATGTCACAGCCAATCACCACCAGCTGAGACGTTTTGTTTTCTACCAAGGTGGTGACTATATTGACGCCTTCTCAAAGGACAGGTGGTCTCTAAGTTGGGACATCTCCTCTTTCAGCAACTTTCTTCACAGCATGGGCCAGTAGCCTTTGCTTTTTTTCCAGCTTTTTCTCTGGCCTGCACTTGTTGGCAAGTTTAGGCAACTGTGTAAGTGCTAGTTCAGGGCCTGAGTGAACTGGTTAATGGCAGGAAGTAATTTGAGCTGCTTATAGAGGAGGGCCCTTTGCTCTTTGCCAAGCAGCCTGAGGTAGCAGGAGCCACTTAAAGAAGCAAGTGAGATCTCTTTTTGGCTGGATATCCTGCCTGCTGTTGATGTTCTTGGGTCTTTTCTCAAAAAAGGGATTGACCACCTTTACAGCCTCCTTTCTGGGGCCACCTTCTCCCCCTTGGCCTTCTTTCCCTTGGGCATCTTGTTGCGCTGGAAGAAAAAGCAGGACATGACCTTAAAGTTTCCCTCTAGACATACAACATGCAGCTAGACTCTGCTAATCAAATACGTGGTTAACTTCATTAATAAGAAAACATATTAAAATGAATGTTTTCCCTTACTTTTATTAATCTTCCTCTTAAGAAAGAAGAAATGCATACTGAAACGTAGAACTTGAAATTAAACATAGGCAATAACATTCAGAGCATGCACATCGCCTATATAAATCCAATGTCAGTATCTAAACCTTCACACCCAGGAAACACCGACTTTCACAGCAATTCTGATATTGACTTTGGGGTCCTCCTGCTCATCCTGCAGTTGTGACACAAAACACCCTGGGTGAGTCTGCAGTGGCAGACTTCATTGTCTCCTCAGGGTAGTTCAAATATAACAGCCATTAACTTTGTACATGCACCACATCTTATTAATGTGACAAGATCAATATATGATGCTGGGATTTATAACACTCTCACTGGCAGCAGAGAGCCCAAATAAAGTGATTGCTTATCTTAGTCTTCAGCGAAGTTATGTGTATTGAATTCAATTATTTAAATAAACAAATGTTATATGTGTCAACATATTTTTGTGTTATCAAGAGGCAGAAAAGAATAGATTTTATCTACTAATTTTTTAAGCCAGCTTTGAGTCAATTGTATTCCTAATGTAAATTCAATGCTATCTCATGTTCAGGAATGAAAAAATTAATAAGTTGAATATTATTAACAGAAATATAAATGTAAAATCACCCATGGGAAAAATTACTTTAGTTTGATACTTTTAAATGAGCTTGAAAAAGAAAATAATAACATGATATAATTAGAAAGAAAGTAAGTATTCCTGTGCAAATTGAGTACATTTTAAAAGGAAGAACAGGAAAATAAATATCACAAATTCTAGAATTGGACAAACCCACACTGGCACAAAATCTTCATGGATGGTGTAAAATTTGAGTTTTAGTGCTAAGATGACAGCAGAAATATCACTAAGTGACAGCATCTAATGCATGTTATTAAAAATAATGAGAATCAGGTAAGTAGAAAAAAATCAACTTGGTGGGTGGAAAATACCTAACATAACAACAAATTATTAATTGCTCTTTTATTTCTTTCTGTTTTTATTTGTCTTCCTTGGGCTTCAAACTTTAGGTTTCTTGTGTGTAACACTAAAATATAAGGAATAGAGATCAGAGCCCCTTTACTCATGTGTCAGGTAAAATGTGATCAATTGTCATGGAAATCATATGTTAATATGCCTGTCCCAACTGACCAGAGGTCACTTCTAGGAAGTTTCACTTCTGTGTTGTTGCCAGAGTTTCTGTTTTCTAAAATATGAAAGAGTCATATGTAAAACACAAAACTCTTCGAAGTGAAGATACACTCCTTTAAAAAAGTAAAATTAATAATTTGATGAAAACCATACACATTCACACATGCTGGTTAAACCACAAATAGCTTGTCTTGTTTTTTCTCATAGGAACAACAACAAAAAAGATGGCAAATCAAATTCATGCTAACAAAGCATTTAATTTCAGGAAGTAATTAAAAGCAATCCCTAGCTAGTGTAAAATGTTTCTTTGGGGAAGTGGCTTTGCAAACTGTGAGAAAGCATTGTGTCACAGAAAAACCACAGAGATTTTGTAGCTAGCTGCAAAATAAACAGATCCTAACAGAGTGGACATAATTTAACTCACTACTGTTCTTATAATGAGACTGAATTAAAGTTATTGCATACTAATTGTATTAAACTGTGAACATAAAAGTGATTGGAAAGGACTGATTTGGGGATTACATAAAGTAATCAAATGTTTGGGAGAAAGATACATTAATATGTGCCAGTACATTTAACTCTTTTGTGAGTATTGCTTAACAGATCACAGTCTTCCTTTTTTAAAATTTATTTTATTTTATTGTATATGAATGCTTTATCTGCAGTAGAGGGCATCAGATCACATTATAGATGATTGTGAGCCAACATGTGGTTGCTGGGAATTGAACTTGGGACACCTGGAAGAGCAAGCAGAGCTCTCAGGCACTGAGCTATCTCTCCAGCCTCAACACAGTCTTCCTTAATTAACTTTTTTTTTTTTTTTTTGGAAGGAAGTGAATCAGAAATAGATTGAATTTAATAAAAGTGTAGATAGAGAAATCTGGATTTGGAATCATTGATATACTCAGTTTGACTTCTGTAAGATTTTATATTTTGAGATTTCATTTGTTGAAATTTGTTTTAAATGATTTTTGTGTTTTAATTTTCCATGAAAGAGCTTCAAATCCTAACTTGTATGTAAAAGTAGTTTATGAGATAATGTTTTTACATTCGTAATATGTTCTCTATAAACACTGACATAAAATAATTATGCTATGACATTAGGCATCTACAATAGATAAATTCATTAAAATATTCGCATTTTTAAGAAGAACCTTTCAAAATAGAATCTGAACTCTTTTGGAAAATAAAGTTTTCTGTCAGGAGTCATAAATTGGATAATTTAGATACAATGATTAGAAATATGATAAAATTTGCTCAATAAAATCTTCTAAGCATGTGAAAAATTATAATGTATACAATAGAAAATACTAATACTTTAAATTCTGTACCTAGTAGGATATTCATGGAGTAAAAGAGATATCTCTTCATTTTTCATAATCGTAGTAATTACTAAAATAATTTCTTAATGCTGTAGTAAGGAAAAGACAGACAAAATCATAATAATATCATTCCAAGATTTACATACTTGTTTTTATGCAATTGTTTAACACAGTTATTATTTATTTGGATAAAGAATTCCAAAGCCGTTGGATTAATCTATCAGTTTCTCAATTTCAATTCCATAGCAATTATATGGTTGTTTAATAAAACAGAACTTAAGAAATGGTGACATTTTACAATTATACATGCATGTACACTAATATTTATTTTAGTACCTTAGGAGAGATAAGGGAAGCATCAGTATGGTTTCAATACTTGTCCTCTTAAGACTCAAGTGGAACAGAAAGTGCCATTATGATGGTGCTGGAGCATAAATCTTTGGGTAGCAACAGGACCTCACTGCTATATGTGTATTTTGGGATTCATTACACTGTAAATTATTGAACTGGCCCTTCTTTGTCTCTTTGCGCATTTTTCTTTAATCTTGTGAGGAGAGATTAATATATATCTCAGTCTTTCACTTTCCTGCTTCCAGAACTTTATGAATTAAATTCATCCATTCTGAGTTACTGACTCTAGTCATCATGGGAACACAACATAAAATGGAACAAAGTAGTAAATCTGAAGAGAAATATTATAAGAAAAGATTGATAAATATAACTTGAAGATAATTTTTCTAAAACGATTTAGTTTGCACACTAAATTAAAAGAGAATATAAAAATATATATGTTCTATAGTTTTTCATGGTTACTTAAATATGGGAATGAGTGTATTGCCCTCTTATCAAATCCTTCATGTTCTAAATACTTGGCTAAAATGACTATGTCTGCAATACACTCACACATGAACAAAATTGTGACACACACAGAAATGAACTTTTAAATGTTAATACCTTGCAGAAAAGCACATATATGTGACCATTTTTTTTATATTTATAAGTACTTAGGCCATATAATTAGGTTCTTTTCTGACTAGGTCACAATGAAAAGCACATTTATATTGTTTTTATTTTTGCAAGGTGGCTGGTTACCTCTGTTCAGGTACTATAAGACTGTCATGTTCACATCTTGTTGGGTAATTCTCTCACTCCTTTCTCTATCTCAGAATCCTTTTGGCCTACCTGGTGTGCCACCTTCTATATCCTGCCTCAGCTATAAGAAAGACATTAGTTTTGTATTGACAGGTGAGGATTCCACATAGACACAAGAGATTCTCACTATAATTTTCTTTTAGTTCAATAAAATGCTCTCTTTTCTTACCACAATAAACTATGTAAAATACTAACAAGTATAAAAATTATGAAAACAATTAGGGAAGATTTACATTCACAATGTCCAGTAAATATGCACCTGGCAACATTAAAGAAAGTATTCTATTATCTATTCTATCTTGATGAGTTCAGAGTTCTGTATATAAATCATTTTCTATCAAAACTTGTATTATCAACCTAAAAACATCCTCTGTATTTATTTATAGATATTAATGGTGCATTATTTGATACATTAGAAGTGCAGCGGAGATATATTTTTAACCATGGCCTCATAAAACAATTGATTGTGGGCATATAAAATATAAGTCAAGTTTGCTTTTCATTTTAATTAGTGACATCTATTTGATTAAATACTATCACTGTATTTAAAGCACAGAAACCCAGACTCACAATCATTAAATTAAGGTATAAGTTGCTACTCAAATCAATTATGTCATTCAACTTTGTTAATTTTTTGCAAATTATTATTTTATATAAATTATATATATAATATATAAATATATTTATATGAATTTATATAACACTATATATTTATTTAAATATTACATGACTAACCTTTAAATTATACATTGTAACATAATTAACTATCTGGAAGTTTATAGATTAAAACAATAAAACACTGGAAAGTATGTCACCAGCATTTTCACCAACACATTTGTATTAATTACTTTATTTTTGTGTGCATAAGAACAGAGAGCTATTTCCATGTTCTGGCTATGCCCCTCAGTAGAATAATGGATAAAGAAACTGTGGTACATATACACTATGGAATACTACTCAGCTATTAATACAAGGAATTCCCGAAATTTGTGGACAAATGGATTGAGCTAGAAATGATCATAATGAGTGAGTTAACCAAGAAGCAGAAAGACTCAAATGGTATATACTCACTTATATCTGCATATTGGCCCAAGGGGCATGTCCCATGGATAATATTCTTATTCATTTTTCTAATCCTGTCCTGTCAGGAACCAAAAGCAGGACAGAAATCTAGAGCAGGAACTGAACTATAAGCTGTAGAGAAATACGTCTTATTGGCTTGATCTTCATGAAGGGGTAATAATCATAATGGTACCCATAATGTGAGCCCTGTTTAGTTAGTAAACCACCTCATACCAATTCCTACGATGGAACCACCATACCTCATCAGACCCTCACACAGTAATCACTAAGGAAGACAATAGCACACAGACTTGTCTATAGAACAAATATTAAAATAGAATTTTCTCAAATAAGTTGTCCCCTGAAATATGTCTACGTTTATATCAAGTTGACAAATAACAAACAAACAAAATCAACAATTGATGCCTTTTCAACCTGACAGACAAACATATCATATGATTTTTCCTTTCCTGTTGTTTCCCAAATCACAGAACAATATCATAATAACAATATAAAACATTTTCACTATTAAAAGTCCCATGGTGTTCAATCACTTTACAATGTCATTATATTTTTAAATACTCAGTCTCTTTCAAAACTGAAAGCTGCAAATAATCCAAAAAGTTCCTAAAATTCCAGTCAATTGACTAATGGCTCATAGAAACACATAGTACATACTTCTTTCACAGAGGAAGGACCATGGAAGAGTCACAATCAGTTCAAAAGAAAACTGAACAGTGTAAAACTTTCAATGATTGATGTCTAGAACACACTTATGATCTTCTGAGTTCAAAGGGATTAACCAATACCTACTCACTGGCTATGCCACACATAGTAACATAGGGTGTCTCATAGGTCAAGCAGTTCCTTACACACCTGTTGCTATACTTGGTGGTTGTCCCATGATTCTTCTATCTCCAAAACATTGGGGTCTCCACTGTAACTACAAAGTACTTACAATTGCCTTTATAATGCTCTATTCATGAACTCCAGTTCAAGAGGTGCTAAGCCTCAATTTCTCTCCGTGACCCATTAAATCCTGGGACTTCTGCTGGAACAGATTTTGCGCTGTCATCAATGGATAGCCTTGCCTTTCGTGATGAAACCAGTCCTCAAATGCTCTTCATGACCAATTTATACTTTCAAGTGTGTGCCCAGGGAGATTATTTCATTTTTCTAAGTTTTTCTGACAACCCAAAGTAACACCCTGGCCCATTCTGGACCCTGGCTTTTGTATGTTAGCCCTGAGTAAACATGACTTAGATGATTTTACATAATGATGCTGGTTCTTTTTAATTACAAGTGTTTCTGCAACACCAGATAATGAGTATCAGTTGTGTCTACAAAGCAAATGTTTCACTTTACTTGTTTTGTAATCCAAAATATTGCATGGATTCCTTTGCTTTCCTCTGCAATTCACAAGCAACCTTCAATTATCTGCATTATTCTAAGCATCATCTTTTAAGTTATCACAATAATATATTAAGCTATGAATATGCAATAGATTTTCTAACCCACAGTTCCAATATCCTTTCACAATCTTCTTGAAGATATTATTAGTTAATTCTTGAATAACAATATGCCAGGAATTTGAAAATGGTTTGTATCCAATAGGTTGTCTCCAATTATATCTCCATGATAAATTAAAACCATGACTGAAAGCAAATCAAGTATGAACAGCTTGTAACGTTTTTCATCTTTTAAAAAATTTAATTATTCACCTTACATCCCAGTCATAGCTCCCATTCCTCTGGAACACCGAGGCAGAAAATAATCACAAGAATCTGAAGTCATGATCTGAACCAGAGTACATAAGGGTACAATGCTTACAGGTATGCTCTTAATGGCTTGCACATCTTGTTTTTTTCATAACTTCGGACCACCTACCCAAGAGTGGCAATTCTCACAGTGATCTAGTTCCACCCGAAGTAGTGAAGAAAACATTCTACAATTATTTTTCCTACAAGTAAATGTTACGAATAGATTTCCTCCATTAAGTTTTCATACCCAGTACAAAGGAGAAATAATGTAAAAGCTAAGAATATTTAGGAAAAAAAATTAGCACACATCTATGCATTACTTCTGTCTGGAAGCACAGGTCAGTGGTTACAAACACTTGGTAATATTTCAGAATACTGGAAATCTGTTATAGTTCTCAATATGGTAAATCTTGAATGTCTATAATTCCATTTCATGGTGTCTGACACTCTTTTCTGGCCTCTACATAACTACATAACTTACACACAGACAGAAAAAAGACCCAATATATGTTTTAAACAAGGTCTCATTATTCTCTGAATTCCTATGGCAAGACAAAGTCTATCTTGCTTTGAGAACTTACTTCCGTCTCCCAAGACAAAGTCTATCTTGCTTTGAGAACTTCCGTCTCCCAAGACAAAGTCTCTCTTGCTTTGAGAACTTCCGTCTCCCAAGACAAAGTCTATCTTGCTTTGAGAACTTCCGTCTCCCAGACTCATACTAGAGCAGCCCGTTAACGCCTGCTTACAAATTTAACACTTTCCTTGTCCAAAATCTCAAATTCCTTCACAATGCAGCAGTGTCTTTTATAGCAACAAGCCAGTCTTTAACCAATTATTGTGGATGTTTCTCATTTAAACTACAATGTGAGTCCTCCATTGTATTCCATTGGTCTAGCTGTATACTTTTATGCCATTTTCACTGTGGCTTAGTTGAATAACTTTAAATCAGTTAGGATAATATTTCCACTTTATTATTTTTTTTGTTGAGCATTGCTTTGTTTAAGCTTGACCTTTTGAAATTTCATATAAACTTTTAGATTGTTTTGTTCTGTGTCTGTTAGGTGTATCTCTTGCATATCCATAGGATTTGCAATGAATCTGTACATATCTTTGACTAGAGAGATCATTTCACAATATTGTGTTTAAATGATTATTAACATTTTATATTGATTTAAGATAAGCAGTTACTCCTTAATCAACTTTATACCTAAATAACAAGACAGAGAGACTATGATCTATTTAATTAGCCCATAGCTCAATGCTGAGCAATAATTGCTCCATCCTAAACATTCAAGCTGGTATAGTCTCCTATAATCAGATTTCCCACTCTATACTTGCTTTTAACTCATATCCTAGGTCCTATTTTTTTCCTCCTGATATTTCCTGGCCTTCTCTTGGTGGCTCCATCCTCTCCTTCTTCTTTCTTTTCCCATCACTCATCAGCATTGCCTAGTTGGTTTTTATTGGCAATACAGAGAACAAATGGGGACATGTTTACACAAACTTGAGAAAGGAGATGCTTAGAATAAATTTCACAATTAAATGTCCAGAAAGAAGCCAGATAGTCTGGGGAGAAATCAGCATTTGAATGAGCAAGATTAAAATGTACATAATCCACAGGAACATTATGCCAACAATATTGATTGTTTCAGTCCATGATTGTGGAAGGTACTTTTGTTTTCTGGTATCTGCCTCAATTTCTCTTAGAGTGTCTATAGTTCTCAGTATAGATATTTTCATTTGTTGCTTTCATTTTATGTTTTTTAAATCTATTCCATGTATTTTACTCATTTTTGCTCATTGTGATTGTTTCTTTAATATTTTTGTAATTAGATTATAAGGCTACCAATTTTTGTTAAATTTTTGCCTTTGGTTTTGTTAAAGATTGTATCAGGCCTGAATGTATTTTGGTGGAGTTTAAGGCCCTCACATATAGAATAACATTCTCTTCAAAAGGGATATTTTGATTTTTTTCTTTCTATCTCTGTTATTTCCCTTTCTTGTATTAATAGTGTAGCAAAGGCATCAAGCTGAGAAATGAATGAGAGTGCTTAGCATGGATATCTGAATCTTGTTTCCCACATTTAGAGCCATTTAAGAGTTTCCTCATTAGTTTTGTTTAAAATAATAATCAGCTTTTGTTTGCTTTTAGGTCAACTTGATAAAATGTAATCTTTTTAATTTTTTATTAAACATTTTATATTTTTATGTATACATTTATATTATTTTGCATATATATAATAAACTATGTATTGCAGGAAGAAACATGACACAATGAAGAATTATACAAATGTTACATTCTTAGTGTTTTGGCTATTTGTATTTGACAGCCTTGAAGAAAACATCTTTTCTATCTTGATGCATCTAAAATTCTGAACGCAAATAAAACTCCACCACATCTTGTCATCAACTTAAAACATCTATCTAACCCTAAAAAAATCTGAAGCCCTAAACAACTAAGTTTCATGGTAAAACTAAGCTACCTGGTCTTCAATTCCATCAAACACTTGAGAAGAAATAAACTTGATTACCTGAGTAAACTGGAAGTGCAGTTTAGTAGCTTTCCAAATGAGAAGATGACAGGGACAGTTTTAATAAAAAAATATATGGCATCTGTAATTATGTTGTAATTTAGAAAAATAACTTAAAATCATAGAACATTACTCAATTGTAGCCAAATCAGATGTTATATATTCCAAATTTAAGATATTCCCAACCAAAGCCACGTTACTGAAGCACAAGACTCTTATCCATCTAGGCAAACTATCATACCCATATAAATGGCTTAGACAAAACTATGATATATTTTTATTTATATACTTAGTTGAACTGTAAATCCAATTTGGTTGAACTTATACAGTTCTTCCTACTCACTACTACTTTAAAGTTCTTTTAAGTGTGAAGCCCATTAATGTTACTACACATATTTTTCTTCATATAATCTATATTCGCTCCAATAAGCAGAATAACTACATTAAAAATTTGCTATCACCTTGATGTTGGAAGAAGACTGTCCAGCATATTATTGTGTTAATCAAAGATCAAACGAGATTATTTACAAGACACTAAACAAAATGCTTCTTCTATTCTGAAGACATTTTTTATACATTTCTCTTTTCCTTAGGCATATCTGTACACAATTATTGTACATGTCATTTCAAGCCACCATGCAAAGGAACATTCATTTTTCCATTTCTTCTAGTTAAGAGACAAATACAACAAATATATATATATATATATATATATATATATATGTATATATATATGTATGTATATAATCAGAGAGCACTAATCAATCACATGTCTTAATTAAAATATTTCTTATTATTCTTTGTGAAATAACCAACCCTTACCACTTTCCAAATACCACAATACCAAATAATATTCAGGATAGTTTCTTTGTTTCTTTTGTGTTCTGTTTACCTATACAATATCATAAGCCAGAGAAAGTCCTGTCTTTTTTGTTTCTTGTCTATTGAGTCCTTAAAATATTCAGTATACATCTTTCAATGTCAAAAATACATAATAAAATTTCACTTAATCTCACTGCTTTACATTTGGTTTTATAATATAAAATAATTTTAGATCGTTGCTTTATCAATGGCAAGTGAAGCATTTTTGTATTATAAAACAGTAATATCGCCATTTTGTACATCAAGTACATAATTAATTAATAAATATAATTTTACCTTTGTGTTATGAATTTATTATATTTAAACATAGTCCCATCTACATCTTACAAAGTACATGATTAATTACCTGTTATCTGACTGGTTTTGTCTTCAAGAATAGAAGTAATATTTGTCACAGAATTACCTACACTAGCAAAATAATGATCCTCATTACTTTTTTGTGTTATATAAGAATAGCGAAATTAATCACATCAAGGCAAGAAAAACCTATTAATGTTGACCTTTATACCCCATGGGACTTACTTTAATGCTCATTATAAAATGTTCTGTAACAATGTCTGGAAAGTTACATACAAATCCTACTAACGGTTAATTGTCTGTTGAATTCATGAAATCATATAGAGAAGGCAGAAAGAGGTCAAGATCATGCTGGCATTTAGTTATCTTCTTTGATTACATAATAACAGATATTAAAAGTTTAGAATGTTAAATGTTATTTTCAAACAATAAAATTTTTCATTAGGCATAAAATAAACATTTATATTTATTATTTAATGTAACATACTATTATTATACGGAGTAGACAAATTAAGTCCTCCAATACAATTAATTCTGAAAAACACAATCAGTCAGGTGATATATCAGAATTACTTTCATAGTTTTAAAGTTAATAGCTATATTTTTATTTAGGTACTTAGTAATGATAAATGAAAAGAAGTAGCCAATTAGCTGGACAAATATGTATCTCACTATAATTATTGTGCACTGTTCATGAACTTAAAGATAAAAGACAAAACAATGTCATAATTTTATATTTATTCATACAGAAAAGATATCCATAAGATTGTTTTTGACTACTTTTTTGTTTTATTGAATATAAATTTGTAGAGTGAACAAGTGAGAAAGAAAGAAATTTCAAAAAAACAAATACAGTCTGTTTTAAGCATTTTACAAAGCATAATAATATATAAGTGTCTTATAGCTGTATATCTTCAGTAGTTTTAAATCCATAATTTGTTACACTGCTCACAAAAGCCAATGATAACATGGCTTTGTTATCATGTGGTCATTATCACAGAATACTGAAGACAATTTGGAACAGTCAGTTGTATCATCTGTTATAGAGAACAAGAGAAGAATTAAAAGTTCTCAGTTTCAAAATGTGCAGAAAAGTATGTGGGAAGTATTAGGAGTGATCCACATACCAACGTAGATTTAGCTAAGTTGTTGTCCTTTAAAATAGATAATCACAGAGATATTATAAATTATATCTTGAAATTATCAATTGGAAAAAACCTAACTTGTTTACACTGCAATTAATTAGACAAAACAACATGACCAAGGTAACATATTTTAAAATGATTAATTTTGCACTTCCCATTATGGAGGAGGCTTGTAGTGCATTACCATCATAATGAGGAACATGGCAGCAAATAGGTAAGCATGGCACTGTGACAGTAGATAGGAACGTGCCACCTCCAAAAATTAAGATGTAGAGAAATCACAGGGAATGGCCTGTTTTTTTGCTTGTTTGGTTTGTTCTTGTTTTTGTTTTGTTGTTTGTATTTTGCTTTTTAAACTCCAGAAACTCACCTTGAGTTTTGTACTTCTTCCAATAAGAACATACCTCCAAATACTCTCAAACAATTCCAAATACTAGGGACCAAGTATTCAAACATAAATGGCTGTGGGGCCATTCTCATTCAAACCGTTGCAATATGGTCCACTGCATTCATTGACTTGTGGTCTTAACATAAATCAAAATGTGTTTTGTCCAACTTTTAAACACAGATTAAATATTTAAAATGTATTCTGTGAATGAAAGCACTGTTTTAAGTGTACCCCCCATGTAAAAGAAAAAGAAAATTACATACTACCAACAAACGATGGCATAGGGTTATCATTCTGAAAGAGATGTATTGGAACACGGCAATAAAATGCTGAACCAAAAGAAGACTGTGCAACAGCAGCCAGACTCCAAACTCTGTAAATATATGTATTGTATCTGGTATCTGAAGAAGTCACCATCTTGCCAGAATGCTGACTTCAACACACTTTTCCCATTTACACTGGATCCATTACTTGTAGATTATACAATATTAGTTAAATGTGTTCATACATGTATACATTTTGGTGCTTTGAATGAGAATTGTGTCCTGTGGTTCAGCACTAGGTTCTCAGTTGATGGATCTTTTTAAGAAGGTTGTAGAGTCTTTGGGAGGTGGAGCCTTGCTGGAGGAGGTATATCATTGTGGGTAGATTTTCAGAGTTCAATGTGTGACTCCACTTTTAGTGCTCTCTCTCTCTCTCTCTCTCTCTCTCTCTCTCTCTCTCTCTCTCTCTCTCTCTCTCTCTCTCTCTCTCTCTGTCTCATGTTTGCATTTTATGCTATGGTCTCTCAGCTTCCTTCTGTAGCCATAGTATCTGTCACAGTCATTTTTTTTTTTTTTTTTTGCCATAATAGACTCAATCTCTTGGAAACAATATACTAAAACAATCTCCTCTGTAATGTTCTTAGGTGTATAATATTTTATCAGACAAACAAAAATGTAACAAACACACACAATACATATATATGTTTATTAATTTCTTATCTTTATGTCTAGTACTTGATTGCTGTATTAGAAAATAGTTTTGTTTTTGGTCTTTGCGAATTTGAGTAACATTTCTGTACTATCTGTAGTAACTGTCATCCACAGTTACAATACATAAGAATGCCTTTTCTTCAATTTTGTTGTATTTGTCCTTTTGGACATTGTGCTATAACAATTGGTACACAGTTCACCAAGTGAAACACCATCCTCTCAAATACATAAGACATCCCTGGTATATTTGTCTGAGTGGTAATCATAGGTATGTGTCACATTCGGATATAGTTATAGGTTAAAATAGAGAATGTTAGAAACTCTCATGAGAAAGAGATTATATTTATATTCTTATCATGAATGCCACATTAATTTCATCATTATCTAAGTGTGAATTTTTCAATATAAATTTGTAAACCATATTTCCACATTTTAGTGTCAAAATGTGTGTGTTTAAGTGTGTGTTTGTGTATGTGTGTATATTCATAGGTGCATTGTGATGAGGACTGACCCTAGGATGTTGAGCATATTAGGCTCACCTCTTTCTTATAAGCTGCATTTCTAGACCCACAAAATTGAGAAACTTTTGAAGCCGTTGATATTCTGATACCATGTAAAGATTACAGGTTAAAATACATTTAAACTAATAGTAGTATAATATAAATCATAATATATTAAGTAGAGTAATTTATATGTATTTTAAAATATTGCATTTAATGTATGCTACAGATTTTTATGTTCACTATATCTTCCTGGAGCAATAAATTTCATTTTCTAATAGTATGTAGTCTTTCAAAATATATCTGTTATAGTAATTGCACAATTTAAAATTATATCTATAGTTACATATTTAAATTATACTTTCTAAGCATAACGGTATCACCCAATCATGTTTATTTCCAAGTATCAAATTAAATTTCATAGAAATAACAACAGAATGAATGACTTTTTCCTTGGTACTTAGAATATGTACAGCCTCATACCTTTAACATCCAAACAGCTTTGATACCAATGGAAGTAATCATCTAGTACTTAATAGAAGCAGAATTCAGTATGGATATGAGAGTAACTATCTCTTTATAGAAAGAACATATGGTCTTAACTCTAGCACAAATAATTCTAGATGGTAAAACTATGCTTTTTCAAATGGACATCAAAAATTGTTTGCTTTTTGACAGTAAAACACATATTTCACCATGAGAATGTAGAATAAACTAGTAGTAATAATACAAGTATATTATTACTCTCATTTTACTTGAAATATATCAGTGTCAGGGAAAGTACATGAAACCTGCCATTGAAATGCAGAATTTCTTAAGTAGTAAAGTCTGAGGAGACCTATTAGACTGTGGCCAGACAGTGGCATAGGAGGGCATCCTCATCAGAGGTCTAGGGGAGGGGAATAGGGCAGAAGAGGGAGGGAGAATGGGAACCAGAAGATAAGAGCAAGGGGATAAATATTAGGATGTAATGTGGGAAGCTGTCAGTGTGGAATACAGTGGCGTGATTTTTCTAATAATGGCACAATAATTGATTTGGAGAAATTATTGGCTTACAAGGGCCCATTTTGTTATTAGAAAGGACATGGGAAGAAAAGAATGAACCTGAAAAAATATAGAAAATATTATACAGATAAAATCTCAATGTATCATATGATGTCCAGTGTGGAGAGTAGAGACTGCTTCAGTCATGAACTCTGGCCACTACAATTTGATAACTTCCACATGTCAGTCTTTCCAGGCTACAGAGGAAGAGGTTACAGGCAGTACAGATGAGACTTGATATTCAGAGGTCAGATGTTAGGGGAGCCGGGCTCCCCTTTCTGAGGAATAGAGGAGGGAGGGAGGGAAAGGAAATGAGGGAGGAAGGGGGTATCAGGAGGGGGATACAATCAGATTATGAGGAATTTAAACTGCAAAACAAGCAGGTAACTTAATTTGCTAATCCCACTACATTGGGATAGCTCTGAGGATGGTTGAGACATGAATGTCTAGGCTTAGACAATGATTCTTGTTGGCTACAGAATCCCTATGAATTATTATTAGATGTCATTATTCCAATGGCATCAATGAAGACTTACAGATGCCTTTTTTTTTCTGCCCATACAAAGAGCAGAAAAGCAGCTTTCATTGTATGGTGCATCATGAAAACTTTATACATTCATCATTTTAGGACTGCATAATGATTGTGAGGAATTGTATGTTTTCAGAATAAAAGAACTGGGCACTGACAATAGGTCAGACCTGACAGAATGCATTCCTCTCAGCATGCTGGACACTTACATACTGCATCTTTATGTTCCAGCACCAAATATTTCAGTTGCTGTTACAAATCAGAACATGCCATCTCCAAGGACATTTTCAAAGAAAGCTTCCAATCCCAATTGGTCCAGCATTTCAGACTGTCACACACAAGACTCTAATTAAGCCTGCAATTTCTCAACATTTAGAAACTGGACCACAAATTCTATTCCCAGCTTGTTTAACCGTTTCTCTAATTTTATATTGGCCTCTACAAAAGCATTATTCAACCCAAATCAGCGGGAAGAAACCTTAAGAGAATGAATCCCTATTTCCATTAAGGGGGCCAGATAGGTTTTTGGTTGCTCTTTTGAGCTATAGAGGGTTATTTTCAATTGAAACTGGTTAAAAGTTCTTGTTGGGTTTATTTAGAGTGAAAACAAGGTTGAACTCAGGGATGTCTCTCTTTTCCTTTACCTTCTATTCTTACATTTGGAGATACAGGTTGAAAAGAAAGAAGGGTAAATAGACAAATATATAAGGAAGATAGAACAAAAAGTAGATTAGTGAATCTACTCCTGAACTTAATGCCTTAATTGTCGTTCACAAGGTTATTATAATTCCCTGGTATAGAATTTTGTGTATAGATGCAAAATAAGTTTAATTTTAGATAAAATTGTATAGAATTCAAATATAAGATTATTCTCACACACAACAGATATATTTCTGCCCTAATATAAAGTACTGCACCCATATAACTCAATTATAATACAACATTTCATTCCAATATTTGAAGTGCTATTGTAGGATGTTTATGATAAATAAGTTATACAAGTTAATTGTTACTTTATCAAATCATGGTCATATCAAAGTTTGTCTATTTTTATCATAAGAATATACATATTAGGTGCAACAGATAAATATGATCCTATAGAAATTAAGGTAAAATAGTTAGATAAGGTCTTCCAAAACCTCAGAGAGATTCATATATGGCATTTTAAAAAGTTTTTATTAAAGGTTCATTTACAATTAGACAAGTTATCTCCTGGTAACACACAGCCTTCCTCAAAGAAGATGATGAGCATCAAAGAAGCTCCTTATGGAGATGGCTTCAAATGTGGCAAACAAGCCACTGGGCAAAAGGTCCTCATTTCTACCACAGACAGAATTCTGCTTAAAAAGGGGGCAAGCATGGATGCAGGGAGAGTCGACAGACAAACCCTGCCACAACAGAGTAAGCAAGTCCTCAATAGTTCCTGCTTCATAAATATGTCTGTCAGATATCTTGGGCCAGAAGACTGAAGAAGATGCTCTAGTGTTATACAGAGTTTTGGATGACTCTTCAGGTAGCAAACTGTCTCTGTCATCTTCTCATTTGGAAAGCTACTAACCTGCACTCCTGGTCTACTCAGATAATCAATTTTATTCCTTCTCAAGTCTCTAATGGGGTTGAATAACAGATAGTTTAGTTTTACAATTAAGCTTAGATGTTTGGGGGTTAAGATGTTTTTAGGTCTAGATAGATGTTTTAAGTTGATAATGATGAGATATGATAGATATTGATTTACGTTCAGAATTTTAGATGCACCAAAATAGGAAAGATGTTTTCTTCTAGGCTGCCAAACACAAACAGCCAAAACACTAAGAATGTAATATTTATAAAATCCTGATTATGTTATGGTTCTTCTTGCTATAGGTGGTTTATTGTATACATGTGCAGTAATATAAATGTAGATGTAAAAAATAAAAAAAAATTTAAAAATTTAAAAGATGTTTTTAGATCTATAGAGATATTTTAAGTTAATAAGGATACAATATGATAGATATGGATTTTCATTAAGAATTTTAGACTTAACAAGATAGGAAAGATGTTTACTTGAAGTTTGCCAAATACAAATATCCACATCACTATGAACATAACAGTTATATAATTCCTGATTGTTTCATGGTTCTTCTTCATGTATGTAGTTGATTTTATTTATGTGTAATGTAAGTATATATGTTTTAAAAAGAAATACAATAATACTACTAATAATAAATTTTACCATGATGTTGGGTGAGATATGTAACTTAAAGTTGTATCTTACTCCTGTCTTCTAGCATAAGAGTTATCTTTCACCTCTGCAGAAGATGATAATATTGTTCTAAAAAGCAGAAGATATGCCAAAGAATATAATGGTTAGAAACTAAATGATGTTTTGACAAAGGCAGGGAATGGTAGCAATATATTCAAATAAGCTAATAAGATTTCCAGGATTTCAGTAAGAAATATTACCTAAAATATACTGAATAGGTAATGTAAAGTGAATTCTTTCATTTAATATAAATATTTTAATTATGTTCTAGTATACCCATGTCAAACTAACAAATAAGTTTAATCAATAATTTGTGGAAGAAATTTATATTAACCGGATATGAATAGCACTTTTTAATATAATATGATAATTATCTATTAGGAAGCACTTTCTTTCAGAGGTTAGGAAGCTATTTCTAAACAGGTTGCCTTGCTTGCTGGTCAGCAAACTACACAGAAATTTATAAAGCAACCTCAGGTGGAAATTCATATTAACATTTTAAACTGTATTCTGCAAATTACTGTGGTTATAATTAGATGAGTAATCAATTTTTATTTCTTGTTTCCTGTATATGTACAACCAATTCTCATTGAGATGAGAAAATCATGTTTTATATTATATATTGCTTGAAAAGTTATGCTTTGAACACAATTTAATTCCAGGCTGCAACTTGTGCTTGTTATAAATATTTGCTTTATACACTTTTAAACATAGTATTTGAAAATGCTTTGTAAGGCAAATAAAAATTTAAAGCCAGTTATAGTATCAGAATATATTATACTTCTACTCAGGTACCTTTTTAAATATTGTTCCTAAAATATAAAAATATGCATCTAATAAACATTGTCATTATAAGAAAAATTTTATTAAGCACAAAGAGTATACAATTTACAACTACATAACCAATATTTAAATTTATACTAATAAAGATATAATTAGAAAAAAATAATTTGGAATGTTGAGATCATATTTCCTCTTTGCAGTTTGATTATTAACAAGTTTAAAATATTCTAATTTTTATTTCAATTCATTTTATTTAGTGTGAGTATATTACCTTTATATTATGTTGGATTTATTAAATCATTCTAAGTATGTTACAATTTAAAACTTCATGACTAATCAAATAATATCTATTGTTATTTCTAGTGGAAGATGATGAGCATAAACTAATTACTAAGCATTTCAAAGAGTACTGAATATCACCTTATTAAAATTTAATCAGAAAGAAAGCATTCCACTTCACATTATCAATACTTAAATAATTTAATGATCTCTCCTACAGAAGATTGAATGTATTTAGAGGAAATTCATTCATAAATTCTTTTTTGTTTCAGGTGTGAGTCAATGTGAAAAATAAGTACATTCAACAGTCTTGTAAAAATTAAAGGAAAATGAAAATGTCATAATATAAATGATTGCCCTCCTTCTGTAAGGAAATTCCTTTCCAGTATTCATCTAAAAAAAATAAGTAAATAAGAGGCATTGTTTAAAAAAAGCAAAACATTGCTCTGTAGTCCTTCTTGGTAATTTGGAACTTGAATTGAAATCTGTAATCATTCTGAAAATTCCCCATCATGGGAGATGATATTTCAGAGGAAATGTGATAAAGCAGCCATGATATTCCATATTTTTGCATATTCATCAAACTGATTTTAACTCAAACCTATCAGTAAATTAGTCATTAGAGGAATAATTATATGTGTCCAGCATAAGTCATTTACTGCAGAAATTGAAAGTCACTAGATTTTCAATTTATCAAAATGTCATTTCCAAACTAGAAAAGTAAAAATGTTTAATTGTGGTCATGTTATTTTGCTTTTAACTGTTTGTTAATAGTCGGTCGATATTGTTCCTGTGCAATGAGCTCAGAATTCTTAGAGATAATGATGTGTTCACAAGACTAGAAATTCTATGCAATAGTAGTTTGTTCAGTAAAAGAGACTAGCTTTTGTAGGTAGAATTTTTGATGATGGCACTAACAAGATAGAATAAGTGCTAGATATTATTTACAATGGGTTTACAGTAAACAGTATATCTAGTTTATTGTGGAACTCTGGAGAAAAAGTATGGATACATATTGGGTTTTGATATTAATATTTTAAATTTTTAACTAATAACAATTTGGTATATTTTGGAGCCAAACTAAATCTGAAAAAGTAAAACCCCTTCTTCATGGTTTTTATTTATTTGAGATGTAATACTGAGTTTGCCCAGATCGCCCAGATCACGAGACCACCAAAATGACCATCAGGACTCAATACTGACGCAAACATACACAGTGTCCTATATTACAGGCTCGCGATTTGTGTCACAATCCTTCCTGACACAGCAGGATAGGATAGTGACCCTGAGCTTCAAGGACAATGGGTTTCTAAAGGGAAGCTGGGGTTTTGGGTCACAGGAATGTCGACCATTAGGCAGGTTGGGTGGAGCCTGGATCATTAGGGAAGTTTTGGGTCACAGAAATGTCAACATTTAGGCAGGTTGGGCAGAGATTGAGTCTGGAGGTGAATTGTTTTTTCTCAGAGGAATTTTGGGAGCTAGTTTACTGTATGTAATCACTCTGGTGGAGTTTCTGGAGACTGCTGGCAGGTGTCATTCCCAACATGGAGAAGGGTCACCCAGAGGACAAATTCTCACAGAACATTCACAGATTTTGGCATTAGTTGCAGAATATACATTATATATAGAATATGGCATTAGCTTTGTCCTTACATTTCCTCTCTCTGACAGGTTCATTGAAGACCCAATCGTGAGTCTTACTGAAACTTATTCCTCTGTGTCAGTCTATTGTAGGGTCAGATACTATGCCTTCATGACTATTAGCTGGATGGCACCCAATCTCTCCTTCATATAAGGGGGCAGGGGCACAAGGCATGACTGGTTTAAACAGAACTAAGAATGTATTTTCTTGTAGCCATTTGTCCATCATTCTGAGAGTTGCCCCTGACTTACCATTTCAGCCATAATGTAGGAAAATGGGTGAAGTAATTCTGTTCTGTAACTTCTTCCTGCAGACATTAGGGGTGCTGTTTTCAGGGCTTAGAACAGCTGAAAAGCTAATCAAAAGCTAATAGGGCACTTATCAAAAGCACCTGTTTAGCTGTTCCTGTTGAAGAGACAGAGAGTAGTCATATCTGTTGGACTGGTATACATCAGCTTCCAGCGGTTTCAGATCTCAGCAGCTCTGGATAGAGACAAATACAGACTAGGGACAGAAGTTAAAATTGTCTACAGAAGGCAAGAGTAGGCATATGCCTTTGAATCTCAGAAAAACCATGAACATTCTTTTCTCAGTCCACAGGACTTCATGGACAGATTGGACAGACTCATTTTTAGCATGATGAGAAGCATCCTTAAGTTTATATTTACAATACAACCAAAGAGAAATTAAAATCTTGATCTTGGGACTGATTTATAATTAGCAAGTATTCTGTCAGCTTATTTTAACTGTATTGATCTCATGTGAAATCTGCAACTTAACATTTATGTACCTTAAAACTCCTCTTAAGATCCTCAAATACTTGCATTTGTCAACTCGAAACACTTTCTTGGGCCCTCTAACATTTATAGACAACCTTACAACACCTTCTTGGAACACTTTCTTGGATCTTCTCACATTCTTATCTTGCATTAACTTTTAAATGATTTTTCAAACCCTCAAATACTTTAGCTTCACATAACTTAAACTTTTATATCCTCATACATCATATAAACCACATCTTTTTTTATTAAATGCAGTTATTCACCAAGGGACACAAGATGTTGAGCTACACTAAAACCTGTTTGCCATTTAACATGAAGCCTGTGAGCAAGACAAACCTGTCTGGCTTTTTAAATAAGAGAAGAGACTTAGCAGCTAGTAGGTTTGAGTAGCTAATGAGTCGACTAACATACTAATATTGGATCTAACTGTTCTCTACTTGTTAAGCCACCATTAGCTTAGCTATCAATGTAATGAGACCTGAGAAGGAAAAATTGTAACCTAGATGTTATTATGTACCAATCAAATGACAGAGACGACTAACCATATCCTGGTACATAGACAGTTGTTTCAGTTGTGTCTTGTGGTAACATGACACCATGGGCAGAGGCAGTCTAGCCATCAGGCACAGAATCACAGAAGATGAGAGGCTGTTTCTGTGGAAGGAAAAGAGATTCACTTCACCTCATATTCAGCAATGTGAGACAATGATTCTCTGGGTGTTTAGTTTGTCCAATTAGGCTGATCCATGGAGCAGTTTTTCTCAGTGGCTACAAACCACAATCCAGAGTTGGAGTCATCTGCCATGCCAAGTCTTCTCAGAGACCTAGGGAGTTACTGCAAGGATGCAGGACTCTCTGTCATAACTAGTTTAAATATATTTAATGTCATATTCAACAGATCTCTGATAAGCATGAGGGCCAGCACATCTGTGCTCAATCATTGTTTGTCTTTAGCTATCTGCTTTAAGCTACATCTTACAAACATAAAACAGAATGTTGAAATCTATAATCTGCAGATAAGTGCTAGAGGACCACATCTGTCTAATTTTAGTATATCTGAATTGCTTGTTTTTAGCTATATATTGGCTTATTATTTTAGAAAACACCTGTGATTAACTGAACTAGTACCCAACAAAACCTTAACCTTTACTTATTCTAAACACTTTGCGATAGTAGTTTTTTAAAACGAATGAAATTGCACATAGCATTTTTTTTTAACAGGTCATAGGAAAAAAGATTTAATTAGGATTTAGGCTGTGCTGTCCAATTTGATAAAATGTGGTTTTTACTGGTGGTCTTTTTTATTTTGTTTTGTTTTGTTTTGTTTTGTTTTGTTTTGTTTTAATATTAGCTAATCAGAATTCGGCAATGGGTTTTCCCAAATACACAATCTTCATACCTTTGGAAGCTTTCTGTTTCTACTTCTAAATATAACCTCATTGGTGTTCTGTGGCTACTACAACCATGACTTTAATAATTTAAAACAAGACACGGATTCTAATACATAACAAATAAACATTACATAATAATACATTTATCATTTTAAATGTGACTCAAAAAAACCTTAAATATGCCTCACTAGGTTAAAATTATTAGCAGGGCCATATACTTTTGTGGAACTTTTTGTTTTCAGCCTTGCCAGATTCTAGAAGCTAGACACATATTGGTCCAGGACCGCCTCTTGTCACTTCAAAGCCAGCAGCTTGAAGTCAGTGCTTTGGAAGAAACTACTTCAAGTTCTTTAATGTTGCTTTTACAGTTATAGATTGTATATTGAGCCTGTCCCCTGGCACCCGATTGCCTCTCTCTCTTATAAACACTTCTGTTATGTAACACTGAGTTTTCACAGATAATGGAGATAACTGACGAGAAACTTTAATTACATTTGCAACCTTAGCTCCCCAGTTTCCCATGTAGTACAGTTGCACATAGCATTTTTAAGGATTACATATGGACAATACTTTAAAAGAGTTGATACAGAGAATGCTGTAATCAAAATATAACCGTGATATTATATCAATATACAAAGATTTGAACAACCAAAACCATCTAAACCACCTAGGGAATAAGGCATCATTCTCTTGGAATTATTTCATTAACAATCAGGCAACTGATTCACTGATATAGCTGACCATAAACTGCATCAGTTATTAGTAAAGCTTCAAATAGTCTCCTGAACAAATATCAAAGCAAAACTTTTAATCATAGATTCAGTTCATTGATGTACTGGCAATCTTGCTGATTCTGCCACATTTCATCATTAATACTGAACAGCAAAAGGTAGCTTAAAGGCCAAAGGTTGCCCTTGGTGCTGAGCAAGGCAACTGAATGGGCTTGGCAGCCTTCAACAGAGAGTCATGAGACTCCACAAACAAAATAGCTTCCAGCCATGTGACTGCCCTTAGCCAAGATGGAGGAGAGGCTATGGCCCCAACCTTTTTATTACTGAATCAACATGGAGGCCAGCCACATTATGTTAGAGTCCAGAGTGGTCAATTTAAAAACATAGCCATTTTCAGAAAATAAAGGCAAACATATTCCTAAGGCAGTCATTTGTACCTTTTTGAGAATGAAGGTAGAACATCATAACCACAAATTTAGAAGACAAAACGCAAATTTTAACTACGTAAATAATTGAATATCTCAAAAATTAATATTTTTTAATTCAAAAGTATCTTTTAGAATTGCCTACTTCCAAAGTCTGCAATACAGAAGTCTGTTAGTCTAAATTAACCTTTATAACAAACAGAGAGCTCTTTAGGACCAAGTGGCTCTAAAATTATTGCCAACATCTCAAGATGTTGGAATAACAAGGCAGGCTACAGATCATCTGATCCACATGGTTGCTATTTAAAGACATCTGTGTTACAAACACATATACACACTTATAAACAAGCATTTGAACTTAAATTTTAAACGTGATACCCAATAAGCAAATTATAAATCTTTAGATGATAGTTCACAGTATAATCTTAAACTATATAGCCTGGATGTGAAGCTTTAATCTTTATTTAAGAAACATTGTTTTAAATTCTATAAGTCTAGTTTTAAATACAGGACAATAATTATATAAATGTCTTAATTTTAAAGTCCTCTTAGAGGCTTGTTGGCTTATGCCACTTGTTGGTTATACGGGCTCCAACTCTAATTTACAAGTTTAAGTTAACCTTATTCTTACGGATGTTAAAGATTTTTTAAACCATCTTCAATAACCAGTAATTTATAAGAAAAGTGTACAGAACACAATAAATTTGTACATTTAAAATCAAATAAATAGTGGCTACATACATGAACACATTTTAAAACAGACAGACAAAATTTTCTTTACATGTAATATCAAGGGAAAAGTACCTTGACACCTGTTAAATTCAATCGATGCAGGCAATAGCTGGGTTTTCCAGTGCTTTCCTGAATCAGGTGACCTGTGTACCATGCTTGGAGGGCCAGGCTTTCAACCAGACTGCAAACTGGGAAAAACCTTCACCAAGGCCAGCCATCAATCCAAAACCCTGCAGTTCCAGTGTCATCTTGGTGCTTGTTCAGCATAAGTGGTGGAACATTTTAAAAGACAAGGAGGGAGTAGGCAGACCTCAGCAATCCTGTTTTCACCCCTCTCCTAATGCTGCACATTCAAGCCAGAGAGCACAAGCAGGTAGGAAGCCAGGCATGACGCTGCTGGCTGAGGGCTCAGGTATTTCAAACAAGCAAGAATATGATATGGCCCATGTTCATGACAGGGGTCTCCAGAGAGCCTTCTGTGCTTGGGACAGACCTGTTTACCAAGAAGTCAGCAGCAGCTGAGTATTAAAACATGAATTCGGAGGCACTAGGCTCAAGCTGCCATGCTTGACCTGGACCATTTCTAGAACTGAGAAGGTTACATGCAAACAGAAACACAGAACAAATGTACCGGTACAGCAAGAGAAAATAACCAAAATTCAGAGCTGTGACTGTCCACAGAGCCAGCATGCTGTGCCACGTTCTGCCAGAAACCAAACTCAAAGCAGCCTATCCTGTAACTGGGCTCTACCTAACTCAGAAAACCAGATCTGGTCTGGAAACCCTACAAAAGATTCTTAGTCACAAGAGACACACAAAGACAAAAAAGGAAACAAAGCAACAAACAAACAAAAATCAGCCTTCCTGGTGCACACAGGTAGTGAGACACTGGCATTTGCCATACTAAGGGAGCGACCCACTTGGTCTCCCAAATTTGAGGTTTTCTGTCTTGCCCTTCAGTCCCTCAGTATCAATCAACACCACATACACAAAATTTCAATCAACGCTATACACATACACAGTATTTGACGGACACACAAACATGTTCTGCTCACTGATTTGAGATGAAACGAACATCCAGCTCGACCACCCAGGAGAGCCTTCAGGAGCCTGATCCAGTACTAAATAGATGGGAGTCAGAGATCTCCTCCTTATTGGGAGCAAAGTCCCTCATGATGATGATCTAATGTCTCCCTGATAGGGGTCAGAGACCCCTTCCAGATGGGGAATGATGCCCCCCCTGAATGGGGACTGAAGCCCCTCATGAGGCTCTAAGGCCTCCTTTACAGGGGTCAGAGACCCCCTCCTGAGCTGAACCGAAGCACCCCTGATGGGTCCAAAGCCCCCTCTGATGGCAATCTGGAACGTCTTCACAGACTCCTTCAGCCATGACTACACAGCACGTCTGCTAACTGGCTGCCACAGTTACATAAGTTCCGGGACGCCGGAAAACACAGAGCTTCAACACAGACACACAGTACACTTCAATGGACACCCATTTACTGGTCAGTGTAGGAACCTCGGTTCAGAGTCCTGGGAGTCTGGAGGATCCCAGCAAGCCCCAAAATGTTAATACTGAGATTGCTCAGTGTAATACTGAGATCACCCAGATCGTGAGACCCCCAAAATGACCACCAGGACTCGGTACCAATGTAAGATACTACGGGCTTGAGCTTCAAGGACTGGGTTTCTTAAGGGAAGCGGGGGTTGTGAGTCACAGGAACGTCTACCTTTAGGCAGGTTGGTGGGGAGGCTGGATCTTCAGGGATGTTGTGGGTCACATGAATATCGAGCTTTAGGCAGGTTGGGTGGAAACTGAGTTTGGAGGGGAAGTTTTTGTTTGTTTGTTTTTAATCTCAGAGCAACCTGGGGCGCTAACTGTATGTAATTGCCCCTGTGGAGCTTCTGGAGATTGCTGGCAGCTGTCATTCCGAGAACACGGGGAGAAGGGTCAGCTAGAGGACCAGTTCTCACAGAACATTCACAGACCACGAATGGCATTACTTGGAGAATATACGTTACATATAGAACGTGGCATTATTTGTCCTTAAATGGTCATAGGTGACAATCATGACATTGAATTTCTGATTCTCTTAAGCAAGTTGTGACTTTCATATGCAATTTAGGTTACAACCTTTATGCAATTAAATATGGATAGAAGCTTGATTAAAATTATTTAGAGCATTTGAAAATTACGCTATGGCAAAACCCTGCAAAAACATTTTTCATATATACGGAATATAGAAGACCAATAAACACTCTTAATTACTGTACCACATCTTTACCAGCTTGATAGGGCTCTCACAATATCCTGGAGGAAATGGGACCCAAATCAATCTCCAGTTATCATATGGCAGGCGCAAAGATGCTATGATAGATGCAGCTGTCATTCATGAAAAGTTCCTGAAATATTTCACTATATTTCAACATAAATTGATCCTAGATATTCAGATTCTAACTTGTGACTATCATAAGATTAGTTGACTATTTAGAACTTCATGATATTTTGAAAATTCAAACTGTTATCCATCTAGTTATTCTTTCTATAGTCTGTGGTGGCTTCCTTCTTTTTGCTTTCTTTATCTAGACAACATTAATTATAGTATTTATCCCTTCTCTGTTTGATGAAAATTATATATATATGATCATATATACAAGTTTTAACAACATACATATAACTTAAAGAAAACATTTCTCTAATATTGCTGAAGGATAAAATACAACTATAAACCCAGGAAATATATTAAATATGTGCATATAGGGACAAACATGTTTAAGCAGATCAAAAGACTTTTCAGTTTTCCTTAGTATAGTGGAACTTTATACATAGAAAGGTAATTTCTTTCTCTTAGCAGAATTTTGTTTCTGTGTAGCCAAAAGAGAAGAGTTTGTTGATGAAATTTCATTAATATTGAATTGTTTTTCTCCAAAAATTTACAAAATCCATATTTTGAAGCCTGTACTAATAAGTTAAAAAGAAAACTGCAGAAAACTGTCAAGAGGCTTTTCTTTGAAGTAAGAAAAAAAGCTATTATCAATCATCTTTGATTTTTAAAAACTATTCCAGGGGAGCTGTGGCTACAATTAGTTCAATAAACTCACCAATTGTAATTTGTCATTCAAAGAAAATTTGAGTCGTAGATGCTTCTGATTGTCCAAGATGAGTTTTCCTTAACCTAACAATGCAAGATTGTCTTCTCCTCTAAATCCAATGGAAGCTTACAGATGCGGCCTGTGTCACTTTCCCCGTGCAGAATATTTAGAGGATAGAGAGTTCTATAGTTGTGATCATTTTGTAGTAACTGAATCCAAGTCTACATAACCAAGACAACAGGAATGAACTTGTCTTTCCTGTAGCAGAGGTGAATATTTACCAGCCTCTTTCATCAGCAAAAGCATACACCTCACACCTGCTGTGTTTTCTTTTCCTCTTGAACTCCTACCTAATTAACAACCCTTAAGATTCACACCTGCTGAGGATTTAGCCTTTGCCTAATGCACAGAGTTTAACCCTTCCATGTGCCTGTGTTACATGAGTGATATTGATCTTTAGCTGGCTCAGTCTTTGAAAGAGAATTGTTCCTTGTTTGCTGACATTCAAAGTCACTGGAATTCCTGACAGCTGGGAATTCTGAAGAGGCAATTGTTTTTTCTGGATAAAGATTGGAACAGGTGGTATTTCCACCTGCTGCAAGTCTTTCAAATGTTTTGGTTAAAATTGTTCTTGGATGTGATAGTTGAAATGTTCTTTTGCAGTAAAAGCAGCAGAGGTAGGAAAAATAGACTGTTGCTTCTTTTTTTTTTTTTTCATTGCTGTTACTAATGGTCTCATTAGAGGCATTCTCTGGTTGGTAATTGCAGGCACATTGAAATAAATAGGTGCACCGCTTTCTAGATTGCATGTAGAAGGAAATTCACCACACAAGTTGGAACGTAGCCCGGCTATTTTACTGGGAACATTCAAGATATATCAAGTCTAATTGAGTGAATTATTTTACTTTTGAGAAAGTGTGCAAAAATTTTTTTGTAGCTGCCTGTGAATATATTTTTGGACAAATTAGTTTCTGTTGTAAATTTTCCATGATAATTTCGTTTATTCAAGAAAAAATAGACTGACATTGATTTTTAGTTAGAGCTCTTTTGTTGTCTTAGTTTACTTGATGTTTGAATATTTCCTAGCTAATGAGATAGAAAAAGCTGGGCCTCAATCATTATTCTCTTCCCCTAGACCTTTAATAGCTAACCATATTGCCTACCCCACTGTCTGGCCACAGGCTATTAGGTCTCATGAAGATAGCCTGCATCCCCATCCTCTCTGTGTCTCTAAGGCCCTCTGGCCAAAGGCATTGACCAAATCATGAGCACCTGAGTTCATGTCAGGTGTTCTACAGAAGTCCTCCCACCCCACAGAGAATGAGCTGTTTATAAGCTACATCTGAACATGGCGTTTTAGTTCTCTGCATCCATTGTCTATGGATGGTGCATCAGTTTGTACAGGGTCCCCTGTGTCCATAATCTCTGGCCTTCTTGGTCTACCAGAGGGACTCCTGCTTCCTCCAGGACCTTCAATGTACCTCCTTTCCTCACTCCTAGTAGAATACTGCAGAAGAGGGGAGGGAGGGTGGAAAAGGGAAGATAAGACCAAGGGGATAAATATTGGGATATAATGTGAAAATTATAATAAATCAAATAAAAATATACATTAAAACAAAGAAAAAGAAAAAAGAAAAAACACAGAAATGCACAAATAAATGACTTAATAAGTAATGCAATTCAGAGTTTGAAAAAGCAACTACAAAGCAAAACTAAACTAAATTGGTATCAGGAAAGAATAAATTTAGAACAGAAATGAATGAAATAAACACACACACACATACACATACACACACAATGAACAAAAAAATTCGCTTCCAAAAACCCAAAATGAAGCAAAGCAAAGCAAAACAAAAAAACTCAACTCATAAGAAAGGATCAATTAACAAGAGTTGATTCTCTAAAAAGAGTAACAGAATTGACAAACCCTGGTCACAACTAACCAAGAAGAGGAAAGTGAATAAATAAACTAAGTCAGGAATGCACAGGGAAACATTGCAACAGAAGACAAATGAAATAGGACTATTTTTAGGGAATACTTTTATAATCTGTACTTGATTAACTTCAAAAATATAAAAGCAATGTATGAATTTCTAGATTCCCAACCCACACAAATTTGCTTCATTTTTCCTTAATCCTTCAAGGTGAATTTTGTACTACCAAAACTTCAAAATTTTTCTCGGATTTTTTATTCATTTAAGTAATTTATGCAGATTACATCTTATTTGTTATCCCCTCACTTGTAGTTTCCCATTCTCCCTCCCTTCCTCCCTCCCTCTTTCATCCCATTCCCTCTTGTAAGTCTGTGACAGAAGGAGACCTCATCTCTCACTGTAAGATCACAGTCTATCATGTCTCTTCCTGTAAGTTAGATTTATCTTCCTGTAGGTAAGGTAGATCTCTTCCTCTGAGTGTCACCAGGCCTCCCCAACAAGAGGAAGTGGTCAAATAGGGGGCATGAGAGTTCATGTCCCAGTCAGTCCCTGCTCTCTATACAATTGCGGTGAATGTGTTGTCCATTAGCTAGGAGTAGATAGGGGTTCAGGGTTAATGCATGCATTGTCCTTGGTTGGTACCTGGTCCTTGAGGTCCAGACCTACCAGCCTTAATTGTCTTCTTGTAGGTTTCTAGGACCTCTGGATCCTTCTATTTCCCCATTCTCCAAAATTAAACCAAGAAAATTTTAACAATCTAAAGAGATTAAATAATGTTTAAAATATGGGTGATACAAATGAGCAGCAGAGTACTCGGTAACATAATTCAAGGCCCTAGCACCTTCAGCATAATTAATGGAATCACAGGAACATCTAAGTATATGTATCAAAGTAGTTTAATTGAATCAAATTCTTCATAATTGATTATTTATTAGCTAATTTTCAGAGAGTCTGAACTTTAAAATGTATCCAGTAAATACCACACATTGTCTTTTATTTTCTGTTACACAATGTGTTACCTTGGTTTAAGTATTAAGTTCCTGCAACTAGTAATTATGGCTAAGAAAGTTACTGTGGCCCCAATTTGCATATTAGGTTGTCAAAGCACAGGCCTGATGTCTGAGTCTCTATCACTGGTTCAGTTGTAGAACTAAGTTTTAATGTGCGGAAAACAAATAAGAACCTCACAGGAAATACTAAGCAAGTATCTGTTCAATAACTCAAATGGAGTTTTCCCATACATGATACTAAACTTATTATTCAATAGTTCCTCCTTTTGAGGAAATCACTATAAACCCATTTAACATGAATATATATATATATATATATATATATATATATATATATATATATATATATATATATAATATAAAACAATCTGTTTTCCTATTGATTTTTGGTCTTCCTTGTTGTCCATCATAGCTCCTCTCTCCCATATTCTTCTATATAGTTTTCTCCTCCTCTATCCCAGACTCAGACTTTTCCCTCCTATGTATTATTTATTTCTGTCAAATTATCTTTTTGTACAATATAGTAATAAAACAATAAGTAAAAAAAAAATAACCTACCATAGAATACCCCTCTTTTATCATCATAGTATTAGAAGAAGGGGACAGATTCAATTGTTGTTCCTGCTCTTCATTTGTAATAAAAACTAAGATGACAGTATGTAGACATATGATAACTAATTAAGGCTAATTTAGCAAAGTTTGTCATTACCATAGAAAAAGTGCAAAAAAGAAAGAAAGAAAGAAATATAGTATAATGGATTGTACTTTAAAATTTTTCCTCAGTGCACACATTTAGCAAAGATTTTGTAATTGTACAGACTCAATATTTTACATATTTGATTACACATACTCATAGCTTATAAATAGCAATGATAGGATTGATACAAGCAGAGGTAATTAAATGAACTGAAATAAAAAGGTGTTCCTGTAGAGCTAGAAGATCATGGATTTCCTGGTGACACTTTTCCTTATTCGGCTACTTTGTGGATATTTCCAGTGACATTATGGGACCATTAAAATGCCTCATTTGGTAAGCTTTTCCTTATTACTCTCTACCAAGTTCAGATGCAGGTAAAACAGGTGGGGATTTTTTCTTATATGTTCTCCATGTCTGCATCTCTGCTCCACCTAAACTTTAGGAGAGACACAAAAAGCTCTGTCAATCATTAGGCACAGAATTTAGAAATTTAGAGGCACTCTTGATGTACCCTTGAGAAATAGTTTCTATGAAAACCTAACATGATGTCTACCCAGATACCAGCAGTTATTAGTGAAGAATTCAGGACTGCCACAGAAGCTCCGTAATGAGAAGAAGAATGACAATGAATGTGCCCTTTAAAGAATCAGAAAGGAGAGAAAGCGATCATCTAATTAATCACTTTGAAAAGGAAATTTATGGTTTTAATGACAATAAAAATTATCTAAAAGGAAAATATATATATATTATCTTGATATAACACTTTAAAAATGGAATATTGAATGCAATGTAAGAGGTAAAAGGATATTGACATTCTATACTAAATTCAAACACAGTATATGATTTTCAGTAATAACACATTTCAAAGCACTTAATCTAAGATATACTCAAGTTTAAACCATGGTAGAATATGTTCATAAAGTTTTGTATTTCATAACTATTTAATGATTTAAAAATATTGTCTATATTGATATTATATCTACAGCATTCTTCCATAATTCCTACCTATAAACACTCCTACTTATGCCACTTTTCATTGGCTGTTCTTATGTGGGTGCGCGCACACACACACACACACACACACACACACACACGCACACACACACACACACACACACACATACCCACACACACACTTTATATGTATATCCCTAAGTAATTAGGTAAAATCTGCTCTGTCTATAGTCTGTACAATGTTATTTGTATGAATGACTGACCATTTAATTTTTCTTAGTGATCAGAGTTTCCAGTATTTTGGCTCATGTTGTCTTTTTTGGTGTTCTAAAATTGTTGGTAAGATTTACTTTGCTCTTTGCATTTGTCTGAATTAGAAACAATTGGCCATGCTGTGAAGTAGTCTGCTGTACTATTGTTTCACTTACCTTATAAAACATGCCTTCATATATTTCATTTTTTTACTGATTAAGGTAGATGTAAGTTATTCATAAACTATTTTCCATAAATAGAATGAAATATATATATACATATATAATAACCATTAATTTCTGCTTTTGAATCTATCTTTGACATTTGACATAGAATAATTCTGCAAAACACCACAGCTCAATAGCGGAAACTAATTTAAGAGTAATTAAATTAACATTAACAAAGCATTTTAAAACCCCCAAGGAACCTGTTCACATCACAAAGAAGGTATACTTACACCTATTGTGCTCAATCCATTTTTTTCCTCTGTAGTTCAATTTTATAGTTGTGTATTTTATAAACACAAATGTAGGGATCTATCTTAAATTTCCTCACTATTTTGAAACTTTCTGAACTCTGTTTATATATTATTGTTCCATTACTTGAGGAAAATACTTGAAAGAAAGTACTGAGAAGTTGTCTTTATTTTGATCTAAAGTTTTAGGGGAATGCAGGTCCTTAAGGTAAGAAAGGTATGGCATATGGGTTACGTCATAGTCATGCATATAGGAAGCAGTCAGCGATGCCCAGGTTCCAAATGTGTCATAACTTATTAAAATGGTGTTCCAAGAAAACTCCATAAAGTATAGGGTCATTTCATACATAAAACATAATTCACTGCAAAATTTAGATTAGAATTTATTTTTACAATTACAACTATCCATCTTTTATCTATTTTCCTCAAGTTATACCTCCTAGGAAAAGGCATAATATTCTTCATTTAAGTGTATTTCTGAATGTTCATTTTATTTTTTATAACATATATGAACACATAAATGCATGTGCCTAAAGAGCCAGGGGTATTTAATATCCATGGACCTTAAATAATATGTAGCTGTGAGGCACTAGTTATGGTGGAAAGAATTAAACTGAGAGCCTCTGAACAAGAAATTATTCTTGACCACTGAGCCACTCAGCTAGCCTTGGTATAGTACTCTTAGATAGTGCATGATTTTTTTCTTTGCCATTAATCAAAATTTAGTTAATTTATATACATTGTATGAATTGACTCTTCTAGGTACAGTATTTAGAACAGTATATAGTCTAAATTAAGTAAAAGTATCTGGAATCTTCTTTTATCTGAAATTATAAAATTATAAATTAAGAGAAAATAACATCATGCAGCACCTTAGGCTTCAGACATGAACATTTGTATTCATAGGAAAGAGAGAAAATGTATAGTCACACAAATTAAAAATATATATATATGCACTTAAAAATTAATGATTGGTCTATATCAATAAAGAAAAATTTCAGGTTTTCTGGCTACATAAGATTTATGACCAAGTACATTTGAATATTGTTCATTCAGTCGTGTTTATGATACTACCCATGTAGCACCTAACACTCAACAAACACAGTACTCAATACCATACACAAAGCCATGGACCAATACAGATGACTCTCATACTTTCACAAAGTTGTGTTGTTCTTGATGAGCTTGAAAATACTTTCTAGGATGGCAAATCACCTAAAAATAGTCCAGAAAATCTAATATGCTCTTTGAATAGCAAAGAGAAAACTGTTAGAAAATTATTTCAAAAATGGTAAAACTGTATGTCTATGTTAATAATATTTAATAGTTACATAAGAATTACAATTCAGACAATGAATTGGTTATTTAATTATTCAGCAATTATGCCTCAATGATTAGACACTATTAACCCAAATGTTCCTATAATGATACCCAAACTAGGAATAGTTGCAATTATTTAATCCAAATAGCTTTTGTGAACAAGTACATAGAGAAGCTAGTGTCCAGAACATAAACCTTTAGAAACTGCTACACCTCTCTTCTTAAAATAGAACAGATATCAACATTATAATAATGCAGTATCTTTCTAAAAGAAAATAAATATAGTTAATAAATACACCTATTTTTTTGTTTTGTTTTTTTTTTCCAAATGCATATGGACTGTATTTATTTATAATAAAATATATGTTGCATGGACAGTTTTTAAACATCAGGAAAGTCATATGTAAAAATGACACTCAAAATGTTTGGGTGATTTGTTTTTCACAACTTTGAAGAAAACATTATCTTATCATTGTTGGAGGAAAAAAAAGAAGACCGTGTGTGATTAATAGAACTAGAAACAGAATATAAGCTACATTTCTAGAATTATGATCACTACAGATATGAGAAATGTAGAAAACTTAATACTTGACAATAATAACATATCAAGAGCAATCTGTTGTGCTTTCAATAAGAAACATCATTTGACAAAGGACAATTATATTCTGTTTTTGAGCTAAATGTAGTCTCCTACAGAGAGAAAATGGATGGGAGTGAGAGTTACAGTAAAATGCAAATAGTACTCCTTCTAAGTAATCTTCAAAATAATAAACCTAAAATAATGAAACTAAATCTTGAGAAAATAATGATATTATGTTGAGCTACTCAAACTTTATGGCACACAATATTTTTCTTGTACTTCAGAACACCACTCTCATATCATATAATTTCCAATAGACCTTTTTTAACTTCTGGAAGGTTAAGGAAATTTTCTGAAGAGAAAAGAGGGGATAAAAATTTTCATTAAAACGTAGGACATTTCTGTGTCTATTAATTTGAGTCAGTTCTTTTTCAGTAGGGATAGATAAGATACTCTGATAAAACTGATGGGAACTGAATTATGCAAGGATAAGAATATCTCTGTGACTATTGCTTAAGTAATAAATTAGTAGAAAACAGCACTGTGAAATTGTGACTCAGAGAGAATTGTTTTTTTGGCCGTAGTAAGGATTTAATTGAATATTCCATATATACTCAAGATTCTATAGACACAAAGAAGAGCAAAAGTAATTTGAATTCATAGTCAAACATCCAAGATGATTATATAAAATTTAACTGCTAGGAATCCTCTTTGAATGCAACATACTTGTACAAGTTCCAGGATGATGATAGACACTTCTATTCACTCCTAGATGTGGGGAAATTTTACATTGGCTGTCTTCTCAGAGTTAGTCAGTTTTTCAGTTTTCTCTTCTTACTCATATTTCATCTTTCATGTAGCAGTTGGAGACTTTCCTAATTATGCTTCCTTCATATCTGTCTTCCTTTAAATTTCTTATACGGCTTTTTTGGGAAGATAAAGACAAATGTCTATTCTTCTATGATAAAACACTGACAACAAGCAGGAAGTTAGCATGGGGAAGGGCTAACCAAGTAGTTATGCATAAGAAATAATAGGTGGGACACCACAGGGCCCTCAAAAAGATAAAATACGAGAGTAATAAAGAGTAAAATAATAAAATAATATACTGACTGGTGTTCAAGCTATAAAGGTAGTGACAGTGTTCACTCTATCCCATGATCTCCAAGGAAGAAGAAAAGAATAAAGTGCTGGAGTGGAGGATACCTAACAGTTAAGACTAAAACTATTGAGACATTTCCTGATAGGAGAATGAGCACGAACAGAGAGAATTACTTTTTGCCCTAAGGTACAATTCACATTTAATAAAATGTAAAGCTCTAGACTTAAATTGTTATTGAATTGTTAAAATAAAATATGTTCTGATCACAGTTTCTCCTCCCTCACCTCCTCTAGGATCTTAACTACATTCACTCAACTAGATGCCTTTTCTCCTCCACTTCTCTCTGTCTAGGAAGCAAGTAAACCAGCAGAACACAACAACAGCAGTAGCCATAAGCACCACCACAACAACCAACAAATCAATGCAAACAACAACAGCAAGAAACACGCATAGACGCACACACACAAACACACACACACACCACAGTAAAGCCCATAACATAAAATAAAAATTCAGAAACCATAATGAAATTCAAACAGAAGGCCAGTATGACAAAAAGGAAACAAAACAAAAGAGCAACAGAAATGATGTCATCCAAAATATCTAAAATAATATTATTGAGTTTGTTTTATTTTGACCAACCTATGCAGGACACAGGACTTACATTTCAATGTTGTTAATATAGACAATACGCCTCCATTTTAAACAAAACACTAATACTTTTTTAAAAGTAGGTGTCTAGACATAATCTTGAATCTTACATATTTACTAATAAGAGGCATAAATTTGGTTAAAACATAGTTTCAACGCACTCTCTTTTCCACCATCCCAATCCTCAGGATAACCTGTATTGCTTTAACAGAACACCTGCTGCAGCTTCCCCTCACCCATGTCCAGGCCTCTTACAGATCTCACCATCTGCCCCGCAGCTTCTCTTCACCCACCCCTGTGAACCAGCCTTCACCTCCAGCTGACACTCTTTGTTCGGCCACAGATCATTCTTGCCAGAAGACCTGGTAGTCAGACCTTCTTTACTCTCTCTGTTCCCTCAAACACAATCCCTAGTGTCATTGACAGCTCTGCAACAAAACACCAGTTACACCCTCCCTCCCCCTGTGCATGCCTTCTGTGGATGCCAATCTCAGGGTTACACTTAGCACTACAACAGGTCACCTATGCGTAGCCTTGCCTTCACCCAGCATTTTTACCCTTCACCATAACAACAAAGGCAAGCTACACAAACAGAATAAAAGAAATAGAAGAGAGAATTTTAGGCAATGAATATAATGTAGAGGAAATGGATATTTACATAAAGAAAATGGTAAATTTTAAAATTGCGGATACAAAACATCTTGGAAGTGTGAGACACTATGAAAAATATTAAACCTAAAAATAATATAAATAGAGGAGATAGAATACTAGGTCAAAGGCACACAATAATTTTCAACAAAACAATAGAAATAAAATTTTCTAACCTGAAGAAGGATATGGTACATAAGGAACATACAGAACACCAAATAGAATGAACCAAAAAAGAAAATGTACTTGCTACATATTAAGACACTAAGCATACAGAACAAAGAAAGAATATTAAAAGCTTCAAGAAATGATGAAGTAACATCCATAAGCAGATCTATTAGAATTATACTTGATATCTCAATGGAAATTTGAAAAGCCAGAAAGGTTTAGATAGAGATGCTGCAGACTCTGGAAACAACAGACACCAGCCTGGATTTTATAACTAGTAACATTTTCCATAACCACACATGGAAAAATTAAATATTTCATGCTAAATTTTAATTTAAATAATATTTATCTACAAATCCAGTCCTATAGGAAGTGATATAAGAAAAGCTCCAAATCAAAGAAGTTAACACCACCCATGGAAACACAGGGAGTGACTCATCTCACACTAGGTACACCCAAAGAAGGGAAGCATGCCTCTGACTGCTCAGAAACACACACACACACACACACACACACACACACACAGACACGGACTCACTCACTCATGCACACTCCACCACTACTAAAGACAACACAATTACAGGAATTATAACTCTTTTGTCATTGATAAATGTCAGTATTAATGTTCTCAATTCCCTGATAAAAAGACAGATTAACAGAACTGATACAGAAATAGATTCCATCCTTCTGCCGCATACCAAAAACACACCTCAAAGCAGGGATATTCATTATCTCAAGATAAAGTGTTAAAAAAAAAGATATTCCAAGCAAATGAAAATAAGAAGTAAGGTGGAATAGCCATTTCAATATCTAAAAATGGGGGCCTCAAACCATACTTAATGAAAACAGTTAGGGAAAGACACTACATACTCATCATCTAGACACTAGATTATATTAAAAATATCAATAGCACTCCTGTACACAAATGACATAGTGAGTGAGAAAAAAATGAGGGAGGAAAGGGGAAATGTGGCATGAGGGTATGACTGGGAGGAGAGGGGGGAGGGGGCTGGAATCAAGTTGTAAAGTGATTAAATAAATTAATAAAGGGAAAAAAGGAAATAAGGGAAATAACACCCTTTACAATAGCAACAAAGAATATGAACTCTCTTGGGCTAACTCTTTACCAAGCAGGTGAAAGAAAGACTTTTATGATTAAAAACTTCAAGTCTTTGAAGAAGAAATTTGAAGAACATTTCAGAAGATGGACAGATGGATGCTCATGGATTGGTAGGATTAAAATAGTAAAGATGCCCATCCCAAAAGCAATCTACAGATTCAATGCAATCTTCATGAGAATTCCAATATAGGACTTTACAGACCTTGAAAGGACATATTTCAACTTGAGGTGGAAAATAAAAAATCTCAGTATAGCTAAAACTATCCTGAACAATAAAAGAAGTTATAGAGGTGTCACCATTGTTGATGTCAAGTTGTATTACAGAGCTATAAAAAACAAACAAACAAATGGAGTTGGCATAAAATCAGATACATTGAGATATAAAATTGAACTAAAGTCCCAGATATAAATCCAGATAACAATTGATACCAGATTTTTATGAAGAAGTCAAAAATAAAAGAACATTCAACAAATGATGCTATTCAAACTGGATGGCTTCTTGTAAAAGTATGGAAATATGTCCATATTTATCACTTACATAAAACTCAGGTCCAAGTGCATCAAAAAACCTCAACATAAAATCAGATCACTGAACCTGACAGATGAGAAAAGTGAATAAACATTAGCACATTGGCATATGAAAGAATTTCCTGAGAAGATTATTACAGTGTTCATACTAAGAATAACAATTAATAAGTGGAGCCTAATAAAGCTCAAAATGTTCTATATGGAAATGGACATGGTCAGTAAGACAAAATGACAATAAAGAATGGAAAATGATTTGTTTACCAAATCAATATCTGATAGATGTCTAATACCTAAAATATATAAAAACTCAAGTAGTTAGATATTAAAGAGTCAAATAATCAGACTAGAGCAGATGCTTTCACATTGGTATAGCCATAGCTGCTAACCTGCAGTTCCTGTCTATTCAGGTAATTAATTTTATTACTTCTCATGTCTTGAAGGAGTTGAATACCAGATAATTTAGTTTTACAATTATGCATAGTTTTTTAGGGGTTAAGATATTTTTAGTTCTACATATATGTTGATAGAGATGAAATATGATGGATATTGATTTATATTCAGAATTTTAGACTCACCAAAATAGAAAAGATGTCTTCTTCAAGGTTTGCAATAAAAGAATCTTCAAAGGCCAAAACACTGTGAATGTAACATTAATATAATTCATGATATTTTGTAGTTCTTCTTGATAGATGTAGTTTTTTTATATATGTGTAATTATATATATATATATATATAATAAACATTAAAAAGTCAAATAATCACACCAAATGGTGTACAGATCTAACCAATTCTCAGCAGACGATTAGGAAATGGCTAACTATCAAAACAATGGTCAACATCCTTAGCAATCAAGGAAATGCAAATCAAAATAAGCTTGAGATAGCCTATTATACTTGTGAGACTGACTTAGACTAATGACACAAGTGACAGCTTATGCTGGCAAAGCATGTGGAGCACTCTACTGTCAGTGGGAGTGCAAACTTTTACAGTCACTATGGCAATCGTTGTGGCAGTTTCTTATAAAATTGGGAACTGATCCACCTCTTGGTCATATGCCCAAATCACACTCAATCTTGCCTAAGGACACTTGCCAACTATTTTCAAGGCAGTTTTATTAATTATATCCAGAAACCGGAAACAACCTATATCACTCAAATAAAGAATGGGTAAAAATATAATGTGTTACAGTTCCAAACTGGAATATTATTGTGTAAATATAACCAATCTATTATATTAAAGATGAGGTCTGTTTAGTAGAGAGGAGAGGTCTGGGAAGGAAGCATGGATCTCCCTGGTAAGGGGAATTTAAATAGATTTTCTTGGTAGATTTGGAGTGGATAGGGATGGAAGCAGGGGGAGGAGGGGGATCAGGTGTGGTGCGGGAAGAATTGAAGGAGAGACTTAGGGAGAGGTGGATGAATTGAGGGACATTGGGGGGCAGTATGAAAATGTAGTACAGTGGAAGCTTTCTGGAAGTTTTAAGGGTGACCTTACTGTAGCCTTCTCATAATGGAAGATACAGGATCTCGACTGAACAGCCCTAATAGGCAGGCCAGGCTCAGTTGATGGGATTTGCTTGCATTCAGTTAAATTGTTGGCTGAAGGGCTCCAGGGAAGATCCCTAAACAACCCAGGCTGATCCTAGGACAAAGTGTCACTCTCTGAAAACTGCCAGCCTGGTTCCGTTACTGAGGACAACATCCACATAGCTCATTGACTATAGATAGGTTGAGCTGATGGGTGCATGCAGTTTCACTATTGGGTTCTAGACTGTTTAACGCAGGACGGCAACTCTGTAGGATACTGAGAGTGAAACCTGGACAACAACACATCCATTACACCCTAGATGCGCAATCTATCATGGTGCAATATGTACTGGGGCAATAGCGAAGCAGAACTTTTCGAAGGGGCCAACCAACGTCTGAAATATCTTCAGGCACAAAGCATAAAAGTGATCGCATTCCCTATACTGCATGGATAACCAGGAACCAGAGACTGGGTATGCCAGAGACGTAGGGTAGAACAAATTAGGACTGACTGACCAAAAAGGAAATAACTAAACTAAACTAAAATCAATGAAATGATTTGTAATAATATTCTGCTCTACTCATACATTTTCTACAGTCATAAGAAATAATTTCTTCTGCGGTATAAAAGGAGAAAGAGCATAGATTCAGACTTGAATGGGGGGGGGGGCGGGCGGAGGGTGGTCTAAATTGAAGGTCTTCATTGTGTCCCCTTTCCCTAAGAACTTGCGAATAAGAAATGGAGGGCAGATTGTAGGAGTCAGAGTGAACAGAGGACATCATGGCTCACTGAATCTACTCAACAGAGCTCATACGGAATCACAGAGACTGGAACAGAAAGAACGGAATCTGCACGGGTCTGTACTAGGTCCTTTGTAAAAGGCTATTGTTCTTAGCGTGATGCTTTTGTGGGTTTCCTAACAGTGGAAGAGTGGAAATAGGTGTCTCTCTGCCTCTTTGCCTCAAATTGGGACTATCTCTCCTACTGGATTGTCTTGTATAGCCATGAAATCAGGGCTCTTTGCCTTGTACTGTATAACATTTTGGGTTTTGGGTGTTGTCTCCTGGAGGCCTATCTATTGTAAAGGCAAACATAGGAGTAGTAGACCTGAGAGAGATGAGGTTGGGGGACCTGAGAAGGGTGGACAGTGGGGAGAAGAAAAACTGAGGTCCTGATGTATAGTATAAGAGTAGAATCTGCTTTTTAAAATTTTTTTATTAATCTATTCTTGTTACATCTCAATGGTTATCCCATCCCTTGTGTCCTCCCATTCTTCCCTCCCTCCCATTTTCCCCTTATTCCCCTCCCCTATGACTGTTCCTGAGGGGGATTACCTCCCCCTGTATATGCTCATAGGGTATCAAGTCTCTTCTTGGTAACCTGCTATCCTTCCTCTGAGTGCCATCAGGTCTACTTTTTAAAACAAACAACAGCAACAAAAGCATAGTTTCAATAAAAGGATGCTCATTATTGGAAAGGCCAAGTCTAAGAGAAACATTAGCATGGGAATAGGGCTTCCTAAAGACCCAGCTATCCCACTCCTTGGAATATACCCAGCAAATGCCCTACCACACAACAGGGACATATGCTTAGCCATGTTCATAGCTGCTTTATACATAATAGCCAGAACATGGAAACAGCCTAAGTGTCCCTCAGTAGTAGAATGGACTAAGAAACTGTGGTGCATTTACACGATGGAATACTACTCAGCTATTAAAAACAAGGAATTCCTGAAAATTGTGGACAAATGGATTGATCTAGAAATTATTATAATGAGGGAGTTCACCCAGAAGCAAAAAGAGACAAACGGTATATACTCACTTATATCAAAACACTAGTCCAAGGGATATGTGTCATGAAAAACTTTACTTACCAAGAAAGTAGGTCAGAGGAGAGGACATCCTATTGAGACTTTAGGCAAGAGTAGCATGGAAGAATAAGAAAATAGTAGGACCCACAGGGTCCTGGAAACCTACAAGAAGAACTTTATGACAGGCAGATCTGGGTCCTGGGGTCCTCCTCAAACTAAGGCACCAGCCAAGGAGAATATAGGCATTAAACTTCGAACCCCTACCAAGACCTAGCTGACGAACATGATATTCTCCACCGTTGAGTGGAGAGTGAGATCTGACTCTCACACTAACTCTGGTGCCCCTTTTCTGACCACGTCCCCTGGATGGGGAGGCCTGGCGGCACTCAGAGGAAGGATAGCAAGTTACCAAGAAGAGACTCGATATTCTAAGAGCATATATAGGGGGAGGAGGTCTCCCTCAATCACAGACATAGGGGAGGGGAGAAGGGAGGAAGTGGGAGGGAGGGAAGAATGGGAGGAAACAGGGGAAGGGCTAACAATCGAAATGTAATATGAATAAAATAATAAATGGAAAAAAAGAAAAAAAATAAATTAGGATATTTATCAAAACAGATAATTTATTGTATTCTATATGTTGGAAACCCTCTGTTACCCATTTCCAGTGAAATTGTTCTTATTTTTAATACATCTGTGCTTATTCATATGTGACTTATATAATAAAAAGATGATATCTCTCATCTTTCTATGTGTGATTACTGGTACAAAGTACTTGATTTTATCTATTTTAGCAGAAAACAATTTTATGTTGCCTACTCTATGATCTATTGTCATAGTTATTTTGGAAATATAGTGGGGAATGTTGGCTATTGTATTGTGGAGGGTATGTTTGACTGAAGGAGCAGTTCCGATAGCTATAGGACTAAAGATTAAAGAGGGTAGTATGAACACCAATCAAATTTAAGGACATTATTTAACAACCTAACTCTCCTTTTCTAGGAATTACCTCACTGTATTACAATCCAGAAAGCATGGATTTAGGGCTTATGGAAGTAATTTCATAATCAAACTCTATCACTGACTAAGGCATTAATAAAGAGAAAATTAATTTCTATACATTTAGAGTGAGGCAGGATAGCTTACATTTACATATGTCCATATTCATACAAAAATGTAAACACAGCATGTTTCATAATATTTCAGCATTAAAGAGAATTAAATATATGTATGCATAATAGAAGCAAGCTATATTGCATAAACCATATACAATCATATTTAAAATGAAACAAAGTGCTTACAACAAAATCATATCCCAAAAGGATGGTCTCTAGATGAATCCTTAAGAGTAAAAGTAGTTTTAGAAGCATTGTCATAACCTGAATTTTAAAATGCCCAAAAAGTATTAAAAGAATTGAGTTGAATTACACTGAATTTGACCCATGCCCACCAGAATAGACTGCAGCGATACTGAAAACTATGTATAGCATATGTATATGCTAGGATTCTGAGAAAGATTTTATAACATGTTCTCAAAGATTCAATGCATGGGCAGATTTTGGGAGCATTTAAGAATTTCTTAGAGACTTAAAATCACTTTATAAATAATCGTGGGTTTTAAAACATTTATGAATAAATGAAGTGTAATCAACTTGTCACAGTTTTTCATATGCCTATCAATATTTCATACAGTTAATATACAGATACACTAGTGATATTGGACAATAAGTTGACCATCAGACCTCGACTTTCGTGTAAAGGAATAAGGTCAAGCCCTACTACAAATACATTGATATGACAATGGAATGATAATACTAAATGCCAGACTTTTTGATTTCCTCTGTGTGCATGTGTACACACCTGTATGTATGGGTGCATGTGTTTGTAAAGGCTAGTTGTCCATATCAAATGTGTTTTAAAATGTTTTCAGTCCTGGTTTGAAGACCTGGTGCTTGACTGAATCTAGAGCATGTTAAATTGGATAGATTGGCTAGGCAGTGAGCAATCTGAGATTCTCCTGTCTCCTCTTTGCCAGTACTGAGACTTCAGTTGCATTAAGCTTTGCCCAAAGTTTATTAGAACTGGCTTTTAGGGATCCCCAACTTAGGACATCATAGTTACATGGCAAAGATTTTTTTTCACTGACCTATATATGAAGCACTAAGAGATATTTTTAGTTAAGTGTTAGCTGTGTGAATGACAATTCTATATTTAATAGCATTCTATATTTAATAACATGATTTCTAAGCTATTGATGCAAGGATGAAATATTTTCACTGATGGAAAAAATAAGGAGAGTATGCAGGACCTTACTTGCTCAAGTAAAAATGGATATTGGAACCAGGCATTTCTTTGAACTCTATACTCTTCTAACAGATGAAATACTTTTATGTTGTTTTCTACAAGAAGAGTGTGATATAAAGTCATAATTATTTATTACTATTTGTCATCAAAGTCTGTATCATACTCTACTCCACAAATGACTTTAATTCTTAATTTGGAATCACTAGTTACAGATACTTCTCAAACAAAAATTTAACATAATGATTTATAAAATTTCAAGCTACTAAATATCTAATTTGTTTAAATAGATAATTATGACAATAATAATAAGTACTCAATTTTGTAATCTCAAGAATAATTTTATCAATGAAAACAGTTTACATATAAATATAAAATTTTACTGCAATTTTTGTAACATAAGCAATATTGCCTTGTTTTGTTTATATTATTGTAGAAACAAGTACAATAATTCAAGAGATTTTGAATTTTAAATATAGTTGATATTTATAGATTATAATTATATAAAATTAAAGTAGCTTATTTTCAATCCAACAGGTACAGGCTTTCATAGTAAAGTACTTAACTTTATATTTCTTCAGGCTTGTTTTTATTTGTCTTTTTTTATTAAAAAGAAATGTTATGTGAGTGCATATAATTATCCTTTAATGGAAAAATCTTCTAAACTACAAAGCAGAGTCCTTTCCTACAGAAATCCATTAGTTCTAAGTTGTTCCCGACAGAGGCTTGTAGTCCTGAAAGCTCTTCATGTTTTCAAGAAGCTTAGGTTTCTGAAGTCTCACTGATGAGATGCTTGACTCTCAAGTGAACAATCTCACCTACAACTCCTACTGATCTTGTCTCTTCTGATCTCCCCCAAATGTGAGGTTTGTTCATAAATCTATATTCCCTTTAAAGTTAATTTCAAACAACGATCATCAAGCCATACTTGTGCCTTAGGTTCTGATTAATACTATGAAATCTTAATCAACCAGAGTAAAGAGGAGTTTAAAAATGCTTAAAAACAATTTCACATACTCTTGGCAAATCATAATTTTTTATTTCATTTACAATTTTAATTTTATTTTATCCCAATGTATTGTTTTCAATTGGCTGTACTGTATCTTGGGCATTTTCACATGATTATTTATTTTTCCAAAGTGAAGGTACTGAAGTTATTATTTATTTAGTACAAAAACATATAAACATGGATGAAGATAAGTCATATCTATATATGTGTGTATATATACATATATATTTATATTTACATATGTATGCTGACCTCCAAAGGACAATTTAAATAATACAGGCATTTAATGGCTTCCATGCCTGGTAGAATACTTGTAATGCAAGGCTTTGGGGTCCTTTCCTCAGTAAAGTGATATAAAAAAATATGTTGAGGAAAAATATCTTTGACATAGTGAACTGTACTACAAAGTGTTTACGCGATTCCTAATTTTCAATGCAGTATGCTTTTTACCATTTAGCTATAATTATTAATGCATAATTATTTTACAAAATCTAGTTTTCCCCATTACATTTCCATATGTGCTATAATACTACACTAGATTCCCAGAGCTGCACATGCCTGTCCCTCAATGTGTTTCTAAGAGGTATTCACACACTTTGTTGCTTCCTATGCCAACATTTGACCTGTATCTCTTAATTTTGCTTTGACTTTTGTCAGGGGACTGGCCTTCTTTTGATCTCCTCTTAGCTTGATTTTTTGTGGGACTCCAGCAGTGGGAACAATGTATATCTAACTCTTTTGACTGCTCTTCAGACTCTTTTCATCCTATTGGGTTGTCTTATCTAGCCTTAATATGAGGGCCTTTGTCTTGCCTTATTGTGTTATCTTGTTTGACTGTCCTCTCTTAGAAACTTGCTCTCTTCTGACGAGAAAACAGATGGGGAGTGGATATAGTGAGAGGAGAGGTGGCAGGGAGCTGGGAGGAGTATAGGAAGAAAAAACTATGTTCAGAATGCATTATACGAGAGAAGAAACCATTTCCAATTGAAAAGAAAATAAAGATTTGAATGAGAAATGCCACCCATACACTCATGGGGTAGACAGTTGATGTGTCTAAGTGATGTGCCTAAGTGATGAAGCTCATTTTAGAGGTGATTGACATTTAGGACACAGACCCTGACAGTATATATAATATACCAGCTACTGGGATCAAGCTCTGAGAAGCACAGTGGCTTCGGATTTTGTTCTAGTTCATTTTGGTCCTCATCACAGGAAGACCCTATCCCACGTGTTCCTGCCACTCTTCCTTCTCTCCTTGGGAAACTGAAACCACCTGAAATTGAAACAAAGAAAGAAAGAAACAAAACCTATTTTTCTTAATTTGTCTCCGTAAGGTATTTTTATCATGATGACAAAACAATTTAATGAAGATATAGTTATGTCTTCTATCTTGAGGGTTCTGGATAACAAGTGAAAAAAAAATCAGTTCTTACACATTTTGGGAATTTTAAAAAAATGAGTTCATGCATGTTAAGTCTGCCTCCGATATTACAGACAGTTGCAAAAAGCCTCTGGACAGGTATAGTTCCTTCTCTAATTCTGCATCAATATATGAGGTCAAAATCATGTAATGAGAATTTATATTCAGATAGTTGACATTCCTCTGCCACTACATTTATTCCATCATTCTTAGTGCAGTGTATCTTTCTAAACATGTTTCTAAATATGGTCCTTGGTGATGTTTGCAAAACATTAATTTTATTTAATGTATATTATTCATGATATAATAATTTCCCACATGCAATCAATGCATTTGATTATATTCACTTGATTATATTTTCATCCTCCAAAAGCCTTTCAGACATTGGCTAAAATTTTGCTGCTCTAGTTCATGTTCTCTTCTTTATTTTCAAAACTTGTTTTAGTTCTTTGAGAATTTTTTAAAAATATTTTTCACATATACATTTATATTATTTTTTTTATGTTTTAATGTGTTCACTTTACATGCCGATTGTTGCCCCCTCTCTCTTTCCCTCTTTTTCCTTCCCCTCTTTCTCAGAAAGGGGGAGCACTCCTCCCTTATCATTTGACCTCAGCCTATCAAATCTCATCAGGAGTGCCTGTATCCTTTTCTTCTGTTGCCTGTCAAGGCTGCCCCACCAGGGAGAAGTGATCAACAAGTAGGCCCCGGAGTCCATGTCAGAGGTAGCCCCTACTCTCAGTAAGATGGGCACCACAAGGAGACTGTGCTACCTATCTGTGACTTTTGAGCAGAAGGTCTAGGTCCTCACCATGTACAGTCCTTGATTTGTGCAGAAACTTCTGCAGCATCCCACCCCACCCCCCTTGAATGGATGTGTTGGCCTCGTTATGGACCTCCTGTCCCCTCCAGGTCCTTCTATCCCCCAACTCTTCCATAAGACTCCATGTGCTCCACCACAAGTTTGCCTCTGAGTCTCAACATCTGCTTTGATTCTCTGTTGAGTTGAGTCTTTCAAAGGATCTCTATGGTAGGCTCCTGTTCTGTTCCCTCTCCTAAAACACTTCTGGTGCCAGTTCTCTTGGCACTTCTGAATGAGAGCTAAGCATTCTCCTTAGGGCCCTCTTTGTTATTTAGATTATTTTTAAAATTTTTTGTTGTTTTTTTCAAGACAGTTATTTAGCTTGTTGAGGTCTGTGTATTTTAGTGTGATCATCTGGTATTATGTGGTGAATATCTCCTTCTAAATGAGTATATACCATGCATGTATTTCTGGATCTGGCTTACCTTACTTGAGATGATCATTTCTAGTTCCATCCATTTGCCTCAAAATTTCAAGATTTCCTTGTTTTTAACGGCTAAGTAGTATTCCATTGGGTAAATGAACCAAGTTTCTTTATCCTTTCTTCATTTGAGGGACACCTAGTATATTTCCAGATTTTGGCTATGAATATATTTTGATCATAATTACCCCTGTCCTAACTCTTTCAAAATCACATCCCTTGCTCTTCATGTGATTTGGTGCTTTCTCTCTCTTTAAAAATATTTTCATGTACAAGGTATGCTGCCTTAATACTTTTGGCTATTTGGTCATAAAACATGGTCGATATATAAGAGGTCACCTTTTTTTATTGTTGTTTTTCCCTTTTTTAAAATATTTTTCCTTTTTGTATACATTTATAATATTGTGTATATTGTGTATTGGTAAACCTGAGAAAACCTCTTTCCTATCTTTATCAACTTAAAACATCTATCTATACCTAAAAACATCTTAATCCTTAAACAACTAAGCTTAATTGTAAATATAAATTAGCTGATCTTCAACCCTATCGGAGACTTGAGAAGGAATAAAATTAATTACCTGAGTATACAGGGAGTGCAGGTTAGCAGCTTCCTAATGATTTCTCCCAACAGATATGGAATGCAAATAGATCCTTACCTAGATGTAGGAAATTATTCCCACCTCCCTGCCAATGCTATGATATTTGTCCCACTGGAGTTCAGGCAGATCTAGTGCATTCTGTCGTCATAGCCCCTGTGAATTACTATGTGTTGATGTCTGGAAAAGTCTGGTTCTTTCTAAAATCAGTCTCAAGTTTTCAGTCTTTTTGCTCTGTCTTCCTCAAATATACTTGAACCTTGGGAAAAGGTGCAAGGGAATTGCTTTCCCACTTAAGCCTGTGCACAATATAGTTTTTTATTTTCTTCACATTGACCCCTTTTGGACATTAGTACCAATTGATATCTAACCCTAAAAAAAGCTTCTCTGATTATGGGCAAGATGAGTACTAGTCTGTACATATCATGACAAATCATCAGGAATAAGTTTAATAAAATGCCCTCTGGGTAAATAATGATAGTAGATTCCTCAAATGTTAGCAGTAATATTTAGGATGCTGTAGGGAAAAACTCACCACTGATCTATCTAGATGTGAATTCTGTGAGCTACAACCAAGGAATCCATGAGAAGATATTCTCACATGTGCAAGTGTGTCATGATTCTTAGGGAGGTAACCAGTCACTTTGTGAGTGAATTTTAGGTCTGCCGTGTAGCAGAGAAGCCATGTGTTACACTGTACACTGGGTCAAAAGCAGACAGCTGGAGATGTCATGAGCCCTATGGGTGAACATACTGCTATTATCTCTTAATTTATTGATAAACTAACATGAAGTTGAATCAAACTGCCTTCCAATATATTTCCATTTGTACCAGTATTGTATTCTTCTCAGGCTTGATCCGAAAGTCTTCTTTTCATAGTGTGTGGTGGTTATTTCTACAAGTCTTAGATTGTTAAAATATTGAGGATAACTAATTGTGGAGTGTTCACCCTTAAATGACACTAATATCACACCTTTCATCATAATAAATTTAGATTTTGGAACTTCAATACTAAAAAAATAGCATTATCAAATACTTTAACATAGAAGACAATGCTAAAAATAAGTTATATGTGCACTCATGTTCTATTTCATGTTCAATTCTCCTTGAATTCATTAAAATTTTTCCTTGTTTAGCCTCATTGATCTGAGCATGGTAATAACACTTAACTTTACACATTCTTTTATTATTTTGTTTCTTCTTACATGACTTCCCACTACCATTGCTCTAGTATAAATTTGCTTTGTTTAGCATAATAAGAACTCAAATTTCTTAGTCTGATAAGGAATACTTATCAATTACATGTACAAAATAAGAATGATATTTCTGGGCATATTTGTGACAAAATTTTGTAATGTCAATTTATTGAGTGTATCATTTGTATAAATTCATTTTAAAATAGAAATTAGACATAAAAGGGCCTACCCATGTACTTTGCAGGAATTCTATGATGTATTCACACAAGGAGGTAGATTATTAAGATATTTCATTATGTTTTGCAGTTATTTCAGGTTTTTTTATATGTTCAGTAAATTTTTTTGAATAAGAGATAAGTTATAATATTGAAGTAAAAAAAGTGAATGTTTCTTTGTTTAGAAAATATTCTCTAGCCTTAAGTTATTTCCCTTGGTTGCATTTATCATTGTTAACAAGTAAAATGCTGTAGAAACACGTTTTTCTGTTTATGTTGAATTCTTACAAACAGACAATGTACTAAGGAATATTTCTTTACTTTTGTACCACCAGACATTCATGCTGTCCGGGAATTGCCGACCTTCTCAAGTTTTCTGGAAACTTAATGGACAATACTGTATAACATTTACTGTATTAAGAAAGAAGGACTCTAATGGCCACATCTGTCAATTATCCAAATTATGTCATTGGTAATTATCAAAATAAATAAGATTTTCAAAAAGAATTAATGTATTATCCTAAGAATTGTTTATACACATAGTGCTATTGACTCTCTATTTGTTTACATGTGATACTTCTAGATAAATATACTATATTTTTCCAGTTTTTACTTCAAACCACTTAATTTTTTTAGGATAACCATGAGGAAATGTAAGTCTTCTTACAAACAGAAGTACCATAACCTGTTTTCAGCTTCAGACATTTATGATGGTTAAGCTAAATATTTTGTAGGTTTAAAGATTTTTCAAAGTACTGAGAAAAATGACTTAGGCATGATGTAAGGAAACAATATTGCCAATTAATTTTCAATTCTTACACATTTGGAGAATTATTTTACCTTCATTTTCAACCATATTTTAACTTTTCTCAACACTGTTTTAATTAGTATTGTGATGTAGTTTGTTACTTTACTAAGGATACATGATTTTTATAAACTAAACCTCAGTGCTCTACTCTTTAGTCTTCAATCTGATAATTCAACTTAACGATAATAATATTTAATAATAAAAACTACTTTATCATTACAAACAAAGTAAATACCAATGTGAAAGGAAATTCTTATTTCATTTTCTATTATTAAAATAACATACATTAAAAAGGATATTAAAACTGGTGATAATAAATCTCATGAAAGTTTCAATGTTGTTGAGTCGTTGATGTAATACTTATGATTTAAAAGGACAGATGGAATAAGGGAGAAGCAATAGAGATGAACTTATGAAATGATACAATAAGAACCTGTTAGTGTGGAAGAAAGACTATGTCATGGGATATAAGAGAGGCACACCACAGATCAGGGTATAAAATGTTGAGAAAGTATCCTTTTGAATGGCAGTAGAAGCAATGTTACAACAGCCATCAGAACAAAATCATCTTGTAGAAAGAAAGCAGAGGGAAGACATACACCAAAAAACTTGGAAGCGTCAGACACGTTACATACTGTTACATAATCTTGTTAGGAATACTTGCGGACAAAAAAAAAAAAAAAAAAAAAAAAAAAAAAGAAAAAGAAAAAGAAAAAAGAGAACTCCCTTCATATTATCCATGGGATATAAATAGCATTTAGGTTTCATAAAAATGAAAACTTTCACTATTTACCAATAGTTTCATTACAGACTTCCTTCAGTCTCAAACAATAAGGTTCTGTTGAATTTTCGATTTTCTAATTTTCTTTTTTTTTTTATTAATTTATTCTTGTTACAGCTCAATGTTTATCCCATCCCTTGTATCCTCCCATTCCTCCCCCCCCCCATTTTCCCATTATTCCCCTCCCCTATGACTGTTCCTGAGGGGGATTACCTCCCCCTGTATATTCCCATAGGGTATCAAGTCTCTTCTTGGCAACCTGCTGTCCTTCCTCTGAGTGCCACCAGGTCTCCCCCTCCAGGGGACATGGTCAAATGTGAGGCACCAGAGTACATGAGAAAGTCATATCACATTCTCCACTCAACTGTGGAGAATATTCTGACCATTGGCTAGATCTGGGTAGGGGTTTAAAGTTTACCGCCTGTATTGTCCTTGGCTGATGCCTTAGTTTGAGCGGGACCCCTGGGCCCAAATCTGCCTATCATATTGTTCTACTCTAGGTTTCTAGGACCCTCTGGATCCTTTTATTTTGCTATTCTCCCATGCGTCTCTCATTTAGAGTCTCAATAGGATGCCCTCCCCTCTGTCCCAGTTTCCTGGTAAGTGAAGGCTTTCGTGGGACATGCCCCTTGGGCTAGTATGCAGGTATAAGTGATATTCAATAATATATGGACAATTCTAATATAAGAAAATCTGCTGTTTTTAATTTGTACTTATTTTTTAATATTATAAATTGAAAAAGATTTTCTCACTATGACAGTGTATTTTAGGATTAATATTTTTTGAAATGTATTCTTTCATTCTTTCATATTTTATATCCCCACTAAAGTTTACCATTCTCCAGCTCACAGCCACCAACCTGCAGACCACTCCTCCTACTCTCTCCCCATCCACTTTTTCTCTGGACAGTCCTCCCAGGGATATCAACCAAACATGGCATATCAAGTTGAAATATGATTAAGCACCTCCCCTCATATTAAGGCTGGATAATGCAAACTAGTAGGAGAACAAGAGTCACAAAAACGCACTGGAGGGGGAGACATGGTGGCACTCAGAGGAAGGATAGCAGGCTACCAAGAAAAAACTTGATACCCTATGAGCATATACAGGGGGAGGAAGTCCCCCTCAGTCACAGTTATAGGGGAGGGGAGTAAGGGAAAAATGGGAGGGAGGGAGGAATGGAAGGATACAAGGGATGGGATAACCATTGAGATGTAACAAGAATAAATTAATAAAATATTAATTAATTAATTAAAAACAGACAAAATATCAGAAATTGCCCCTACTCCCTCTTTTAGGAGTCCTACAAAAATACCACACTGTACAACTATAACTTATACATAGAGGGCCTGCCTTAGGCCCATGCAGGCTCCCTGGATGTTATCTTGGTTTCAGTGAGTGCACATGAGTGCACGTTTGTTGATTCTGGATTTTTTTTCAGGGATGTCCTTGACCCCTCTGGCTACTATAGTCTTTCTTACTCTTCAGCAGAACTCCCCGAACTCTATTTAATGTGTAGCTCATTGGTCTCTACGTCAGTTCCATAAGTTGCTGGGTGAAATGAAAATGAAATTGTCTTAGAATAAGACACTCATCTTTGCCTTTTTGTTTTTGCTTTTGTTTTTTTGTGACAGGCTTTCTCTCTGTAGCCTTGACTGTCTTACTGAGATTATGATACTGACAAATTTCCTACACAATAGCTTTACATTAGTTACTCATGAATCCAGAAACCTGGTTCTGCTTCAGTTATATAATTTCAGAATGGGTACAGAGAAAACAATCTTGACAGATACAATGTTCCTTTCATGGCAGAAAACAACAACAACAAAATTCCTCAAAAGAAAAATAATGATCATGTCGTCTCAAAGGCCAAAGTCATTTAATAATGTTCCTCCTTAAATTAATATATTTTCAAAGTTCAGTACAGGTTCTACATCAGTTATCATGTGTTCAACAGTATTGTAGACTTTTTGATCTTTCTTACAGTGTGCTGTGAGATACTGTTTCCTAGTAATATCATAACACCACTGTTTCCAACATTAAAATTTTAACACCCAATCACATGTCTAAAAAAAACCAAAAATAAAGCAAAAACTTTTTTTTTTAAGTTTATGATTTCAGATTGGGAGAGAAAACTAACCTTTGCTGATCTGTGATATGTTTAAAAGTAAATTATCTTAGTTTTGTGAATATGTTGATCTTTACTGATCACCCCATCAAAAAAAAAAAAACCCAGCTGATTTTTAAAACTTTTATTATCATGAAATTGTTTTATGGTGCACACCTGTAATCCCAGCATTAGGGAGGTAGAAACTGGTGAATCTCTGTGAGGTGTGGCCAGCTTGGTCTCCAACATGAGTCCACGACAGCCAAGGCTTCACAGAGAAACCATGTCTCAAAACACCTGAGGGGGGCTCTATAAGACACTTCTAATAGCAATGGTTATAATGACTGATGAGCACACCCTCTAACTAAGCAACACTCCTAGTAGAGGAACAGGAACAGCAACCCACCCACAAAAACTTCTACTCAAATTTACCCAGCCTAAAAGATAAGATGTGCATGGATAAAGGTAGAACAGGTAGAGCAGGGATTTAGGAAATGTCCAACCAATGCATGGCCCAACCCAAGACCGATGCCATGGGAGAGAACCAACCCCTGACATTACTAAAGAGATACTCTGCTGTTTTCCCAGAGAGGATCCTATCAGAGCTGTCCTCTAAGAGACGCCACCCAGCAGAGGTTTGAAACAGATACTAAGACTCACAGCCAAATAGTGGCAGTCCTATGGAAAACTCTGGGGGTGGGTAGGAGAGGAGTAAAGGACTGGAAAGAGAAAGAAGCTCCAGAAGAAGATCAACAGCCAACTAAGCAGTGCCCAGAGGCACTTACTGAGAATGAAAGATCAACCAAGGACCATCCGTGGACTGGACCTAGGCCCCCTACACAGATGGAGCCAATGGGCAGCTCAGGCTTCATGTGTGTCCTCTAGTAAGATGAGCAGGGGTGGGGGAGGCCTTGCTCTGACATGGGGCTATGTAGCCAGCTTTTTGATCACTCCTCCCTGAAGGTACTGTCTTGCTAGGGCACAAGGGAAGAGGACATGCGCAGCGCTGATGTGTTTGATGAGCTGAGGTACATGAGAAGGGGAGGCTACCCTTTCCTAAGGAATGAAGGAGGGAAGGTGGGGCAGGAGGAGGGAGGGTGGGACGGGAGGAGAGGAAGGATGGAGCTATGAACAAGATGTAAAATGAATAAATAATAAAAAAAAAGAAATAATTCTAGCAAACTATTAACTATTGGATACTAGAGACAATATATTCATTTTGTATTGCTGACTATACAGATTCTGGCAAAGTAGGACAGCTTCCAGCTGTAGATACCTGTGGAATTTTCATCTTGAATTCTGCCTGATATGACTACCAGCTGTATACTTTTCAAAGAAAAGTTATTGAAAGTTATATTTGTCTGTTCTTATTAAAACTGAATACTTCATTATAAAGGATTTATGACTCATGAACTGATAATTTCTTTTGGATGTGAGTCATTTTCTAAGATGATGACTAAGAAATGTAATTGGTATATTAGTAAGATGTTTACAATAAATAAACATTTACACTAAGAGATTTAAAAGAAATCTATGACTGGTGTCTCAGACCTGTAATCTCAGGATTGAAATACTGAGAAAGAAAGATTGTCATGAATTTGAAACCATTCTTGGCTACAGAATGAGAAACTTTCTTGAAAAAACAAGAGATCTGGTTTTAACTAAAACATTAAGTATAATTTAATTGTGTCACATATTTACTAAACCTATTTAATATGTATATTTTATAAAAGAAAGAAATTTAAAACTATTTCTTTTCATATTTATAGCTCTTAATATTATGAATTAATCAAAATATGAACAAAGCAAGAACAACAACAAAAGACATGCTTATATGGACAGGGGAAAGCCCAGAGGCCTCAGCCTTCCATAAAGAACTACAGGCAATGGAAAAATGCCGAGAGTAAAGGAAATAGTCTTCCTCAGCGAATAATACACAAATTGGTTGCCAAATAACAAAAGTTTAGCACTCAAAACGCAAACACACACACACATACATACATATATGTAAAATATTGTCTAGATGGAATAGGTTATATATGTAGTTAGGAATACATAATAAAAACATATATGTATCTAACAACATTTAATGAAAACAGAAGCCATGCATGAATTTGAAGAGAGCAAGGAAGAGTCTATGGGAAAATTTGAGGGAGAAAAGAAATGAGGGAAGCAATGTAATTACAATCTAAAAATACTTAGGAAAAAACACATAATGTTTAAATAAATCACAAGGCGTATAGTAAATAATGGCTGTTTTATGTTGTGTCTATTGTAAATCTGAGTAATGTTAAATTGATAAAATTATTTTAGCCAATAATATTCTAATCGTGGTTGCTTACTTATATTATTGAAGGAAATGTATCCTGTTAGTATGTAGTGATACAAAATTTTTAAATGATTAAATTTTAGGATAAAGAAATTGCTTTATATAATCAGAACCCCATTCATATTTTTTTGGTACTAAATACTTTGTGTTGAAGTTTTCTTTCAGTTCGTTGCCTGCCTCCAACACTCGAACATCTCAAGGACAAGGACTATGTTTTTTTCACCTCTGTATCTCCTGAATCTAGCATAGAAACTAGGGCACAGAGAATTCTTGTTTCTTAAGAGGATACAGGATGATATGAATGCATTAAATAGTTTCTGATGTTTCTTCTGTCTGAAGGTCATTTAAATTAAGTCTGTATGTTAGTATTCATCAGCAAAACTTTTCTTACTGTTTTGAGAACATTTTAGGTGTTTTTCAACTAAAAAAAATTATTGAAACCCAGAACTATATAAAGAATTGATTTTATCATAATGAGAAATGTTATATAAGGCAAAATATAATGTCAGGATAATGCATTCTTAAAATTTGGAATGGAAGCATATGTTAATCCTATTGGTAGAGTAATATTCTTTTTCAATTTAAAGTCAAAGATCATTACATTCATGCAGGCTTTCAATAATGACTGTTATGAAACCTTAGAAAAATTAACTCTAGTTAAATAAGTAAAAGTAGAAAAAGTTTGTTCACATGATGTGTAGAATAGGGAGGGTACAGGTTTGTTTTACATAACTAAGGGTGTAAGTATAAGCCAGCCAAAAAAGAAAATATAAAAGACAACTAAACATCCAAGTGTTTATGTATGGATTCAAATAAATTATTTATGATTCCTAGGTCATTGCAATCATTATCTACACTGTATGGGAAAGCTGTAAAAAATGCATGTAGTGACACCTCCAAGATATTGGCTTAAGTTGACCTGTGCCTGGCTAAAACATTACTTTTTCTAGATTTATGTGCTAAAGACTGTTTATAGAAAATGTAACAAGTAGGTAAAATGACATTTGAAAAGAAAATATAAGAAAATTATTTAGGTCAATGTCAGAAACTTTTAAATGTTTTAAAAGTATCATGTAACTATATTGCGTTTATTGCTAATAGTAAGAAATCTACTTACTGTTTAAATACACCAGCATATTCCAGCCCAGCTACAACCCAAGAGAATGGAAGGGAATACTGGGAGAGACAGCCAAAATTAAAGGACAAAGGATATTTAAGGTAGTATGGAAACTTAGTACAGTTGAAATCCTAAAATATATACATAAAGGAAGACAATCTAGATAAAATTACCAAATAATGGAGAAGTCAGAGTCACAAGAGTCACATATTATCATGAAAGGAAGCTTCCATTACTGAGATTAGATTACAACTAATTGAGTTGCTAGGCTATGGGAACACATAGTAATCAGTACACAACCCAGGCTGCTACCAAGACCATAGATTGCTCTCCCCAAACTGACAGTAAGGTCCTATTGCTGAAGACAACATCTACACATCTCACCTAGCATGAAGATATAGAGCTGGTGCCCTCAGAGAACCCACCCCTAAGTTTTACCCTCTTTGGTACAGGAAGATAGGCTCTCATGCTATCAAAAGAGAAATGCAAACACCAAAGTAGCCACAAAACCCTTTATCTGCAATTGTGTACTCCCTGACAGGCAGGCTAGGTCAATGGTAGCACAAAGCTTATGGGAGTAACCAACTCATAAATGAATTGACTTATGGTCCACTCCACAAGATAGAATATATACCCAATACTACTTGAGTGAGGAACAGATATTCCTAGGCTCTGGTATAAAACCAAATATTAACTGATCTAAAAAATACAGAAAAAAATGTACTGATAAATGATTTTTAAATGATATTCTGCTATATTCATATATTAATGCCGAGTGCAGACATCATCACAGAAACATCTTACTGCAGTAGGTATGAACAAATATGGACAGCCATAGCCAAGCAAAACATCTAGAGTGAGAGACCATGATGTACTCAGTCCTAGTGGGAACCCAGAGAAAGAGGAAAAAATGAAAGAGCCAGAGAAGACTGAGGACACCAAGAAAACAATTTCCTTTAAGTAAACATGAAAAAATCTCATATAAACTCATACACAGAGACTGGAGCAGCATGCACAGGCCTGGAATGGTCTGTACCACGTCCTCTTCATATATAAGAGTTTACTGTTCTTATCAGATTACTGAGTGAGCAGACAAGTATATCTCTGATTCCTGTGTCTCCTGATGAGCTGTTTTCCTTCTGTTGGCTTCTCTTGTTCAACTTCAATGTGTGTTTTGATTTATTTTATTATTATTTACTTTTTAAGAATGAAATATAATTTAGTCACTAGAATAAAGATGAAAAAGTTAACTATCATTTATACCTTCTAGAAAACTCAATTTTATCTAATGGAATCCAATGGGTATGCAAACCTATATAGGATAGTTTTTATGTCTAGGATAAGTTAATAGATGCCACATGTTTTGTATGCTTTTATTTGGTCAGTCTGCTGGGAATTGTTTGTTTGTTTGTATGTTTTGTTTTTCATTGTTTTAGTGGTGTTTTATTTTGTTCTCTTTGTTTTGTTGTTTTTGATATGGATTGGGTTTTGTTTGTTTTTTGAGAAAAAAATATAAAGTTGGGTGGATAAGGAAGGGAGAATATATGGAAAGACTTGGGTTGAGAGTAGGAATAATATAGTAAAATATATTTAAATATATAATTTTAACAAGAAAAATATAATTATAAAAACTTACTTTAAAATTAATTTAAAAGATAGCACAGAGGAAGTGTTATAATTTTATATGCAGTATTATTGACAATTTGGTAAAATTATTTTCAAGATAAGCATACAAAATATATATGCAATGTAAGATATTTTCAGAATGAAGTGGTGCTATGACATTTGTTATGGCAGTTCCAAACTGCAATCACATTCACTGAACTTCCAACAAAAATGACTACTTTATCACTTCATCTTCATCCTGAAAAAACAAAAAAGACCATTTGGGGAGTAGGGTGTAGCTCAGCATGGAAGATGTTTAAATGGACACCTATGTTGTCTGAGATGAAAATAGCAAATAATCTTGGTTTGAAATTGAACCGTGGAATTACTGAAAAGTAACTGAAAATAATATGTTAGTTGATGTATTGTATGTGAAACTGAGTTGATTGGAGACTTGTAAGTTGAATGTAGCCTTTCAGTGAGTATTACTGCAGGTGTGTTTGCAGGATTTGGGTTTCAATTTAAGTCATTTGTGTACAAAAATGTTTGCACTGTGTCTCTCATACAGAATCCACTGATACCAAAAACTCATCTGGTTACTGAAAGCCGTTCTTGTGTTTTGTGAATATGTATGAAACATTATAGTATGTGCTTACTAAAGAAAAAGAACAATATGTCATTTTAGTGATATTATCTTATTTTACTTAAATTACAAAGGCATGTAGTTTTAACATGTAAGATGTAATCACAATATTTATAATCATTATGAATTTTTTCTTTATAAAATTTCACATATTAAACTTCATATTCAGTGGCCATTGTAATACATAACATGAGTTATCTATACTAGTGATGACTAATTGTCTCAAGACTTTATAAGTTGCTAATTTTAAAGTTTTGTATTCATTACTTGGAAAGTTAGTAGTTATGAGAAAATACTGTTCATCCAGAAAACCAAATGTCTTATGTAGTAACCATGTTGGACAGCTCAAAACAGCCTGTAGCTCCACCTCCAAAGAGAGTCAAACATCTATCTTTCAAGGGCATTACACACACACACACACACACACACACACACACACACACACACTTGAAAAGAAAATAAATCCTTTTTTCCCTAGTTTTTTAGTTATGTGCTGTTTTACTAATTCATTTTTTCCTCTTAAAGAAAAGCTTGGTATTCATTGCAAAACTTACAATTCTTTTTATCTTTTCTCCCCTGATTCCCTTTCATTATTTCTTCTTTCTTTTCTTTTCTTTCTTTCTTTCTTTCTTTTCTTCTTTTTTGCGTGTGTTTTTATTTTTACTTTCTACGATATATCACATACAGCCTGGACTTAACTTTTCAAAATATTAAGTACGATTAAATATTTTAAATCTAACCCTTCTAAACTTGAGGACAGCAAATAAATATGTATGTATTAAATGTGGAGATTCTTCTGGCCATTCACATGGGTAAGGGTTGAAGCACAGAATCCCCACATCAATATGTATGTTCTGATATAAATCAAACCAAAAAGCATGATATTTTTATAGATTAGCTTAATTCAAATGTGAATTCTGCCCCCTAAGAACATCACTAAGAAATAATCAATTGTGTCCACTCAAATGAAAAAAAAAATTACCTCACTGTCAAGGAAATCCTTACCAAAGGTAACTGTCATCATATGGATGCTAGTGGATAAAGATGAAGAGGAAAAAAGAACTTGGAAGGGTAAAGTCATGATTCATATGTAGAAATATAGAAAAATGCTAGGAAACTGAAGTAGAACATACATTAATTAAGCAGAAAGTAATTTTAATTGCTTCCTGTGTAGATTGCCACCATGGTGCCTACTAGCTGCAATTTGCTATATCAATTCAAATAATTGTGTTGGTGCTCAGTTTCAGAGAAAATGGTTTTGTTCTTTTTGAAGAGATATTTTAGTTGGGGTTGGGTTTTTGGTTTGTTTGTTTTGTTTAAGGAAAACCGTCAGCTTATCAGCCTCAAGAATGCAGATGACATCTGTAGTTACTCTTGGAGAAAGTGCAGGAGTGGAAGCCATCTGTTTTGTGTCATAGTCAGCAATGTCAGGTATGATCAAAGCTCAGCTGTGTCTCTGAATTCAGAGCAGCCACATCTGTGTGGAAAACCAGCACAAACAGTTTTCTTCAGGAAATGAGAAAGATGTATGAGCAATTCTAAGAAACAAAGGAAGTAACATCCTGGCCCCTTTCCTTTTCCTTCAATGCAACGTGTTTTATATTATGGGGTATGTTTACGTAAATGTTGGCATTTAGTAACCAAAACTCGGCAAGCCCTATATTCTAATCAAAATTTCCTCAGTGAATACTTGTACAGATAAAGCATAGGGATTTTTAAGAGTTACGTACTTAAACCAAAAGGAATTTGACAGTAAGAACAAAATTCTTGATGTTTTCAAAAGTCTCAAAATAGGCTGAATAGTCACACTTTTGAATATTTCAGAAGGATTCAAAAGGCATGGAAAGCCCTTGAGAGGACTGAGAAATGTAGAGAACCACACCAAGAAAACATGATAAAAATGAAAGGAAAAGACAGCCTCATCTGCTGCATAATAATATTGAGAGGTCCCTTGTAATGGTTGACATATCAGAGTACTCAGGTCTCCCAATCCTGCCATTAAACTTGAGGGTAACAGCCTGGTCCATAAGTCAAAAATTGGTCACCACTCCTCAATAAACCAATTATCAAAACAAATTAATATAAGAAAGCAGAAAAATAGATTTACTCAATATGACGGTATTAAGAAGAGGAACAAAGATCTAGTGATAACCCCATCCGTGTCAATATTCAATACCCTACAACGAGATTAAATTTTAAACAGAGGGCTGACCAAATCAATGTGTGCACCTCATCTGCTATGAATAATCACTGCCTGGGAATCAGTCTCATTCATCATTTTTCCTATTGTAGAAATACCTTTATATTTTATCTTATTAAATTGATGGTCAGAAATAGTTTATCTATTTTTTACTTAATTTAAGATCAATGTGTCTTATGGAAACACAACTAGATAAATAAAGCACTGTGTGTAATTTTTGTAGGCGTTATAGATGTTTTGTGTGTGGTATGTGTGTGTGTCAAAAAAAAAAAAAAAAAACAACTGGCCTCTGGTCCTAGGAGCTTCAGTGACCACAGTGTAGTGTCTTGAGATGATGATAAAGATGCTACCAATGGTTACTTCTTTCCTAGTGTATCTGCCTTCATTATGACATCCCTAAGAACCCAAGTGTTTCAACTCTCATTTTAGCCTCACTATTGAAGCCCAGCTTCAACATCAACTGGGGAAAACTGAGGTGGGACGTGAATCCTGTGGCTGGCTGACTGGTGACCCTGTAGATTTTCCATGAGAGCAACCTTCCAGGCTTTAACTGATAGTTACTGGCAATAGCTTCCACTAATGGTGGCAAGGTGGGGCTAGGGCTGGTGGCTCCTAGTGTGGGCTTCCAATGATGTTGGCAAGCATCTAAGAAAGAAAAGGAAAGAGGGAAAGAAAAGAAACACACACATACACACATTACACTGGATGACAAAGTAAAACAGACTGTAGCATGTAGGTTTCAACAAGCTGTTTCTTTTTATTTTTATTTTCTTATTTTTATCCTTATCCTTATTCTTATCAGTTTTCTTATCCTTTTTCTTATCCTTATACTTTTCCAGTTTATAAACCCCTACAAAATTGTTCAAGCAGTACAAAAATCACATTGTGTTTACATTCTTTTTCTCTATACATAAATGATTCCAAAGAATATATGAAAGAGAATCATGTTCCCCAATACCTTCACATGATCAAATATTTTACATATTATGTGTGAGGAACAAACATGAATAGCATGTTATTTCTAAGAACTAACAAACATTTTTACATTAACAACTTCTTACATATTAACAGAATATAAGCAAACAAGTTAATTTTTCAGCCAGCTTTTCTTTACTTCTTGTGGCTACAAAGAAGGAATCAATAATCTTAAGAAGTAATTGTATAAACATCTTAAAAGACTCATAAATCTGTGGAGAATGTTCTGCCCATTGGCTAGATGTTGTAGGGGTTTAAAGTTTATCGCCTGTATTGTCCTTGGCTGGTGCCGTAGTTTGAGTGGGATATGACTTTCTCACGTACTCTGTTGCCTCACATTTGACCATGTCCCCTGGAAGGGGAGACCTGGTGGCACGCAGAGGAAGGACAGCAGGTTACCAAGAAGCGATTGATACCCTATGAGCATATACAGGGGGAGGTAATCCCCCTCAGGAACAGTCATAGGGGAGGGTAGTAAAGGGAAAATGGGGAGGGGGGGAAGAATGGGAGGATACAAGGGTTGGGATAACCATTGAGATGTAACAAGAATAAATTAATAATAATAATAAAAGAATCACAAATCTGAACTCCTATATAAAAAGCATCAGCCAATTCTACTTTAAGCCCTAAAGGTGTTCATCCACTCATTAATTAATATGTTTTATTAAATCACATCAGGAAGCTGAGGGCAGAGAAATAGAATAAGGAAATCAATCGTCATCTCAGTCACCAGCCCAGCTTGAAAGAGTCATGTCAGGCAATGCTGCTACGGGCCATTATTCTTGCTTTGCCAATCTCAAAAAATGCCTAGCTTTATTAATAAGAGTGTATTTTCTCCTAATTTCAATTGTCCCCTAAGAGTTCCTGCTTCATGGCCAACAGCAAAAAACATCTTAACCTCACTTTGCTAAACAATCTATTTTTCCCGAAGACTTTCTACGTTACAGCCACTAGCAAAAACATCTTTACCTAAGCTTGTTGAATGATCTACTTTTCCAAATTCTTTCTAAAGGTAACTGTCATTGTTAACAATCTACATTTGTAGGTTGTTTTCAAGGATGGTGATTGAATCATAAATTTGCTCCAGCAGCAATGCCTGAGAGAAATAAAGCATTGTTATTGAGCATGCCAACAATACTGCCCAGTGAGGAGCTGGAAGCCTCCTTTGTAGTATTCATGCAATTCACATATTAAGGGAATTATAAGGACCAGAAAGGTAATAAGCAGAGCTATGTTCCATAACTGCATGAAGTCCTCAGGACACGTAGTTCTCCGGGTTATGCCTCACCAAGACACACTGATCATGGGTTTGCCAACCGGTGGGCCAAATTCTATGAGTTCTGCAGCTGTTTTGCTGTTCTTCTTGCACGGACCTCAACACCCTACAAACACCCTCTAAATCTAAGAGAACTTACAAGAAGTTTGCCATAAACTCCCTTGAGTAAATCCCAGATCTACCTCTTACTGTGTTATCTTTAAAATGTACAAGACATTATTCTGGGTGCTGTCTTCCACAGAAGTCAAGTGTGGCATTTACCTTATAAACTGAAACTCATACCTAGACAACCCGGCACCACTTTGTGCACAGTGTATCCCTGTTATTTGAATGAACACTCAAGCCACTCCCTCCTCCTCACCAGTATATGCTGATACTCATAGCCAAACTTTGTGGTGAAGCGCATGGAATCTTATGGAAGAGTTGGGGGATAGAAAGAATCAGAGGTAACAGGAGTTCCACAAGGAGACCAACAAAGCCTGCAGAGACTAGTGCACCAACGGAGGACCACAAATGGAGAAGACCTAGAACCCTTGCTCCGATGTAGTCAATCAGCCACTCAGTCTCCATGTGGGTCCCCTAATATGGGTAGCAAGGTCTGTCTTTGATATGGACTCTGTTGTATGCTTGTTAGTCACTTCCTCCTGTTGGGGAGGACTTGCCAGGCTACAGAGGAAGAGAATGCAGGCAGTCCTGGTAAGATCTGATAGGCTGGGTCAGATGGTAGGGGAGAAGAGCTCACTCTTTTTAAAGACTAGAGTAAGAAAGGGATGGTGCAAGAGAGAGGGACTGTCTGAGAGGAGTCAAGAGATGGGGCTATGATTTGGTGTATTAAATTTGGTGAGTAAATTAAAACTTAAAATAATTTTACTTCTAATAGGGTGAGGTACATTAAACAACCAAAAAAACTGAGGAAATGTATAAAATATTAGAGTGATAATTCAATGTATAAAAATAAACAGGGGAGGAAGAAGGAATGGAAGAGGAGAGAGGGAAGGATGGAGAGAAAGAGAAAAGAGACATAGAGAGAGAGACAAACACAGACAGACAGAGAGATACCCAGAGAAGAGGGACAGAGAGCTTACTACTTTTAGCTCGGAGGCTTCTGAAGAGAAGGCTTTTGAACAAAACCTTAAGAGGAGAGCGTGTACCTCTGGCATTTCAGATCTTAAACATATCAAAGTAAGCTTAACTACTCAAAAATGTTTTTGATATATCTCTTAAATAATTAATTTTAAGCATTTTGTTATGTCTTCAAAGTATCCAAAATGAAGTGATAGGATCCAGCCAGTTTTTCAAAAATAACTTTACATTTGACTTTTTATGTAATGAAAATTGTAGTGAAATGCTTAAAGAAACTATTGCAACAACTTTTAAAGCATGGATAAATAAGAAGAAAATCTGTAAAACTGCAATAATGAGATCTTGGCTTCTCACAATGCCATTGACAGGGAATATTCATCTTCACGCCAATTCAGGTAATACATATATGGGCCTATCTTTGTAATCTTTGTACTTTACAGTTAATACTTATGACTAACTGCTTCTTGTTACTCAAATGTTGTATGAGGAACGTTGGTACATTCCTGATCACATAGAACACTTTATTTGATTTTTTTTTTCTTTCCTGGAGTGTGGTAAATGTAATTATTAATAGAAGAATTTCATCTTAAAATTTAAGCTCATATATGCATATCAATCCTGTAAGTTTCAAGTAGTGCTGAAGCTAATTATTGGTACTACTCTAAATTCACTTTTTAAAAAAACCTTCTTTGTCAAACTGCTGCCATAGCTATTCCACAAGACAATGTTAAGGAGAGTAGCATAAAATAAAAAGGACCTCAGAATTAAAATTCAAATATTCATATTATACACAGTCTTATTATTTGAATTATCCTTAAGTAAACTAAGATATAAAAAAGCACAGTACTACACAATAATCAATTTCTATGTAAAGCACATTATGTATAATGCATACTCATGGATAATATTCAATGAGAAAAGAGAATTAAAGAAATAAAATACAATGACCATAACAACCATCCTGAATAATTTTGCTCAAATTCTTTGAAAAAGTTCCCCTGTAGTAATACTGCTTATTAACCTAAGGCTTTAATGGTCCAATGCTTATGAAGTACAGTGGAAGAAAACAGCAACTCATACAACTTCAGAGAAGTCACAGGAATTTATCCTTTACCTAATCAACTATATACTACGTATAGTCAACTTTTCAATGTCTTCTTATCAAAATAATTGTGCCGTTCCAAGTGAACATCTGCACGGACAACTGATATTATTTACATGAATGTAATAATACAGGCAGACTACATGCATGTGAATGAAGCACAGTCTGCATTAATATACCCTGTGGAGGTATGATGAGTACCTTATGTTCTCTCTCTCTCTCTCTCTCTCTCTCTCTCTCTCTCTCTCTCTCTCTCTCTCTCTCTCTCTCTCTCTCTCTCTCTCTCTCACACACACACACACACACACACACACACACACACACATACACACTCACCAAAATTCATAGTTGCTGTCACTGTGCCTTAATCCTCTTAATATATTCTAAACTACTTCCCGTGTGATGTAAGATTGTGGCATGTTTCTTGACCCACCTCATTTCATCGTTTCTGTGATGCAGAAACTTCTGTACATATTGTAACAGGAAACAATGTTTATTTAAACTCATTTTCATGGGGTTTTGACTATTGTTTCACAAAGTATTTCAGAGGATAGTAGACCAATGCAAGACAGATCAGTATTGGAAGGAGAAAATGAAAGCATTCTGTTTTCTATCATTTTCCATTTACTGTTATGTCTATCTTCACAAGTGACAGGAAGGAGTCACTCATACTCCCTATATGTCCTGCCTCAGTCAATCCTCTGTGAAATCTCTCATAGACACATTTTTATCCTAAGTGGTTATAAATTTAGTAGTGCAGAAAAGGAAGGGAATGCATTATAGTTAAGTTGTAGGTCTTAATTGTATGGTGTTTCCCTTCTTGAACTGAAAGTAAACATTTTAAAATGTATCCTTAAAGGTACATGAGAATTTTACTTCACATCAAACACTAGTATTGAGAAGTGAGAAATGGAATGTTTCGGGGATTGTCTCTATTAAAAGAAGCATTCTTTGACCTCAAGATAAGAATTGTCCCCATGTTACCAAATTGATGTAAGTTGTTGTTGATTTTTACTATTTTTATAAACAGACGTTTTTGTGAAAACATGCATTTACTTTTTTTTAACTTAAAAATTGAAGTTATAATATTACAACATTTTTCATTTTGTTTGTATCCCTATAAACCCTCCCATTTTGTTCCTTGCTCTCTTCCAAGTTCATGGATCTTTTGTGCATTAAATGTTATTTCGTGATTACTCAGCTATAACAGCATATTACTAAAAATAGCTTTCAGGCCTGACCATTTGGTATTAAATAACCAATTGGTTCGCTCCTCCCTCAGGAAAACTATTTCTCCTGCTTTCAGCATTCCTTAGTTCCTTGAAGTTAGTTTTTTTGTAGAATGAGACTTGATGGCTTTTGATACATGTATTTCTTTTGTCAGCATTTTTTCAACATTTTGTGAGATACATTCTTGTTATGATGCATGGAGAGTATTTTAATAACTTTAAAAATATTTTTAGGTTATTTGATTTTTATATACTATGTTTTGATCACTATTTTACCATTCCCCAAATTTTTCTCTCTTCCTACCCAGCCAACTTCATGTTTTCTATACCTCTGTCTCCAATTCTGTCTTCCTCTCTCTCTCAAAGCCAACAAAAATCTCCCCCAAACCAAGATCATATAACAAACAATAAACTAATTACACAAAAAGCATGAAAACATGCACCACACACAAATACAACAGAAATCAACCAAACAAACAAAAATTTAAGAAACAAAACCATGAGGATTATATTACTGCCCCTGTAGTAATCACTACAATTACTCGTAGTAATTTGATTACTACTACTGGGGTTGATGTTCCCAGTGAAATTTCATGGGAAAAATAAGATTTTCCTGTCTCTCACAAGTATCAACTGCAAATAGCTTCTTAGCTAAGGATGAGACTTTGTGTTCACTTCCTCTTCTGCACAGTGGCTTGTCATCTCCAGCCTGAAAATATAGTGTACTTGTTGACACAATGTCTGTGATTTCATATCTGTATCAGTTCATTTGTGTTTGGAAGACACTGTTTCCATGGCACCATACACCACCTTAGCCTTGATTTATAGAGTATAAATTCTATTCCTCTATAAAGAGTGACATTTCTTAATCTACTGTTAAATTTTAATGAAAATTTGGATCTATTACAGATATAGGTTATTTATAAAATATGGTTTCTTAACTTACAAAATTAATGAATACATGCTTAGTGTGTTTAATGTGCAGCAATTCCTACTTCTGAGGTCAGCATTTCCCCTTCCCCATTAATTTTAATAGAGTCTGGCTACTTTATTTACTGCAAACAGATCATTTTCTGTCTTTTAACTTAGAAATTAGATTTAAGATGTAGTTTAGCAGTAAAGTTCTTCTGTCACAAAGAATAGGAACTAAGTTCCATCCTCAGAAACCAAGTGAAAAGCCAGCATTGGTGAACACTTTATTCCAGTACTGCGATGTAGTTACAAGATGGATCCTATAAATTAGTGGTGGGCAAGCATAGCCTTGTCATAAATCCTAGCAAGTAAGTGTGTCAAAAAGCATAGAAATGGCCAGACCAGTCATGGGTAAATGACAGCTATCGTTGTTCTATGACCTACATATGTACATGTACCCACATGTAAATGAGTACAGCCCAACATACAAACATGCACACACAAGCATATACACTTAATAATTCTGGCAGTTCAGAATAGATATGCTCTTGTTACTCTGTAAAGAAATGTTCAGAACTATTGTTCAAAGCTCTATGTAATATTTGGTCATTTTGAATGTTTAATGAACAAATTTAAGTTATTCATAAAACATTACTTGTAGAGGTTTTTTGAAACTCAGAAAATTTATAATGAATTAACACAAAGGCACTCCTGAGTTGTCTTTCAGTATGAGGTCCTTTTCACATTTCTATATAATTTTTGTCTTTTACACATTGTTTTAGCCAAATGACATAAAGCTTGGTTGTAATCATATTATTTGAAAGGTGAAGGTGGTTAGGTAACAATTTCTAGGCTATGCTCAGCAATGGGACAAAGTCATATATTGGGGTTCATTGGACTTTGTCTGAAAACAGGAAACAAATAGAAAACTGTTTTAAGAATGCACAGGATAAAAATACTCTGACCTTGATGAGTATTAATGAGGCAAAAACTAATGGCTGTTCTTATGAAGACAAGGAAAAAAGTGATCAATGTAACAATTTTTCTGCTTCCTTAAGCAAGACTTTGTATTAAATTCATTCAGAAATGGTATATACTTTTGATATTAGTGTTGCAAAAATAAAATAATGAATAATATATGTTAGCTGTACTCTGTTCTCCATATACAGATTTTATATCTGGATATAGATTATTAAAGTAATACCCACAAAACTCCATTCCAAAATTTATTTCCTATTTCATATAATGTTCCAAGCAAAATTAGGCAAGCAGACAGCTTTCAAATTACATAATAAAGATATAAGAAAAGGTTCTTGCTGTAAAAATATGACTTGATAGCCATATTTTCTCCTTAGTGGTTAATTTATTAGAATGTCCTTGCCTCTCTTTTAGTAACTTGAAGTATGGTTCATTGTTCAATGTTTGGTGTCAGAGTGAGAGATTTCTTTGCTACCAGGTTCCCTCCACAGACTAAGCTAATTAAATACAAAGCAAGAGAGATTTCCACCTTAATAAATCTGCCTGTGGGTTAAGACACTATGTCACTTTGGTAGTTCTTTCAATAAAGCCAGAAGGTATTACCACTAGAGCTTTTTTTAATCATTGCCCACGACATTACTAATAGTCTTCCATTCCTACCATATCATAGTGAGTGCTTTGACAGGAAAATTTCCCATACTGCTTTCAGCAATCTAAGTGAGATGGCCAGCACTTAGGACAAGTGACAGATTCTATTATAAAAATTCATACACATTTTTCCTAGTAGCAGAAATAAAAGAAACTGATTTCCATCTCTATAAATCCTAATTGATCAAACATAGAAGTGCTTGGCAGTAAAACAGCTTCAAGCCTTGCATTTTCTAATTCTGACAAAAGCAATCAAAATGGGTGACTGTGAAAACAGATGTCTTTTGGGAATGTCCTATTTGTTTTCCTCTTGTCCATCTATAGATAAAATGAGTGAAATCGATGGTGTTTCATATGTAATTTCTCAAAGCGAGTGGCAAACTTTAACCTGTTTCTTAATACACTTGTGTTTGGATGTAGAAATTATTTCTTTGCACAGTTGCAATACATCCTCCACCTTCTTAAAATCACTACTCTTCAGTTTTCAGCTCCAGGAAAAACAAGGTCCTCCTCGATATTGAAAATTTAATGTTATGTTTTATAAACTATGTCAGAACAGACAAATGCAGCATGTTGTCAATGTGTTGAAGACTTCATTATGAAAATCCAACACTGCATCTTTTTAATGAGCTAGTTCCAATAGTTCATATTTTATATTCTCACTTTTGCTTATGGGGATATTTCTGCAGAGCTGACAAGAATGACTTAATTTTTCATAGCATCCATCAACTTTTTAATACAGTCATGATCACACAACACAAAATAGCTGTTAAACATCCCTTTCTCTTATGTCATCTCTGGATTATCTTTCACATTTTCTTTCTTCCCATAATGAGAATCTGAGTCAACATTGAAAACAATAATCTAGGAAATCATAATAGGCCACAATTATTCAACTCAAGAATATTTCCCGTTCACTGACTTACTACGAAGCAATAAAGTGCCTTGTTTTTAGTTCTTCTAGTAATTGCTGCTAAATTATTCAGGATACTTAAATCTGTAGAAGCTCTTTGGCCTTTGAGAGTGTATATGTGTATTCAGGGATCACAGAAACATCAAGGAAAGAAACAAGTTCACCTTCTTAGTGCTTGTTGTCTTCTTTGCCCTCCAAAGAAGATGTATCCCACGTACTCAAATATTTATCCTACCCCTTTTTACACTCGTAAAGCATAACTGTAAAGTTGCATTAATATCCTTTCTTTTACCATATAGAATAAAAGCATTATACTCACTAAGCTAATACTAACAAATAATGTACATTTACTGGTTGCTTCATAAGACTGAGGACATTGTTTTCATCAAAAGAATGGATATTGTGGACTAAAAGTCTTTTTGGAATGTCAGTGACTTTAAGGAATAAAACATGAGGTTTATAAAATTGACGACTGAAAAGTCATAAAGAGAATTAGCTTTATTAAAATATTTTATATATTTCCTTCTATCATACTAATAGCAAATACAAACGATAATTCATTTCACTGAAAAGCCACAAATATTCAAAGGATATCTACAAAGAAATTAATTCTATACTTTTAGAAGCTCATCTTCATCTAAAAATATCTCATGAATTTCAAAGAGGTTATGAAGATCGGCAGAAAACAAGTTGTTAAAAGACAGACAAATCATCTTGCCAAGCATGGTTAAATATGTTTGGTTGGATATGATCAACATTGAGAGTGGTTTACATGGAGGCATGCCAAGGGGATGTGTGTTTAAAACTTCTCAAGTAAGGTCCCAGGAGTTATAAATAAAACTATTGGGAAATTAAGCAGAGCCAAAATCCTTATTATCATTATAATAATTCCCAGTATCAGTGTCTTCAAACTGTGTTGAACTCTTCCAGTTTTTCACTTTTGTAATACTAGATTAGACAAAACACCAGAGGATTTGCTCAGAAGTCGAAGCCTGCTCTGATAAAAAACTGTGGAAAAGACCAAACAGTCATTCCTGTTCTGCTCTCCATTAATCTAGAAGGATTGTATGGGTTTAAAAACATATATTCATTGGTCTTATGATTGTCCAAGTTGACAGTATGTTGCCCAACTTCATAACCAGAATACTTACTAAATTAAACACACATATTTTCACTGTATCTGCTTAGTAATCATCCATTCACTATAAACAATATACATATTTTAATTGCAAGTTCCTATTAAATACACTGAGGATTTGTGAAAATTACTAACCAATAAATACTCTGTCATTTTAAGGCATAATAATTTTTTAACGTTCATAGAAGACATGATCCTGCAACTCATGCTATGACTTCCATAGACATGCTGTGAAAACAGAAATCCCCTCCCTGTGAAATAAATATAATTTAAAATTCTTAAAGAAGGGCCATATATTTACAAATAATAAATGTAGGTTATTTTGGTTTTATTTATCTATTTGTTCTTTTTATTTATGAAGGGTATTTTAAAACCATTTTCCCATCAAAGCCTACTCTTTGTGTGGTGGTTTATTTAAGACTTACATTAAATAAACTATAAAGCAATGAGACACATGGACATACGTTGTTAATGACCAGTTTACATAAAATTTAAAACATCACATTTGTAATTTGATAAGAAATCAATGTGTGATAACTATCAGAATATATTAATACAATTTAAATAAAAATTCAAAATCATACAAGGTTCTATTTATCAGTGTACCTGTCCTTAGAAAAAAACTCAAATTTTGATTGTTTAGACAGCATAGGGAGACTGATTAAGTGGTGAGGTAGAAGCATATGGCAGTGTGCAAGGAAAGATCAGGTGGTGTAAATCGCTAATACAAATCTTGCTGCAATCTGTAAGCCAATAGGATTCAGACATATCCCATTATAATATACATTCCTCATCACTTTAATGTCCATTAACACAATAATTCCTCTAATGTTATGCAGGCATTTTCTCTACCTTTTCTCTAGTCAAGTGCTCAAAACCTTCTTAAAAAGTAGTTTACACAAACAAATACACACACACACACACACACACATATGCTAGATAATATGTCATACTGCATTATAGTTGCTAAGAGGGTACATAATTTCTACATTGTAACAGAATGAATGCCGTTCATGAGCTGCTTTAAATTTTTTTCTGATTCCAAAGTACATTTCGCACATATTAAAGTATCCATGAAGCAGTCTATTTATAGAGTGTAGGCTTACATTTTTCAAAACCTAAATTGTGTAGGGTTCTTAAATGCTTCTCTCTTCTAATACATCAACCAGAGTTAGGGAAGAAGTTTAATAGGAAAAGGGGGTTTTGGACCTGTTTAGAAGTAGTTCCTTGGGGCAATTCCAGTCTTCATTGACAGGATACCAAAAGCAAATACCAAAAAGCAACAGGAATCAGTAGCAGCATGATCCAGCCAAAACAGCAGAGCTCTGCTGAAATGGCATGAGTCAGCAGAACTGGCCTAACAGGCAGGAGTACAATGAGAAGTTCTCTGGTGCATTTCTCTCTGTGAAATGAAGACCAGCACAGACCAGCACACACCAGGCCATACCAAGGAAGCATTACAAGGTGAAGTAACTCAAAAAGACTCATCTCACTGTCTGTGGGCTTCTACTTAAATTCCTTCTGAACATCACTTGCTCTGCTTTCAGCAAAACATCACATGGCCTCTCACAGTTTCCCCCCAGAAAATCACATGGCACAACTGAGTTTTTAAATAAGCAACATACTTCCACTTCAATAGATCCCTGGGACAGACATATATTTTAGAAATAATTTATATATTGATAAGTCCTATATTGTATTGAATATAGCTTTTGCTACTTATTACATCAAAACTTTTTTTTAATTAAAAAGACCATTGTTTTTATATTATAACATTTATATATGTTATTGAACCAATAGTTGAGTTTTGTCCATCAAATAAAAAATTTCTAGAGATTAGTACATTGTTTGACAACTGTACTGTTTGACTACAATATGTGAACTTTTCAAAGTATCAAGTCCCCCAGTAATTCTGATGTGCCCAGGCTTTTGATAGTGCAGGGTCTTTTACAACCATTCATAAATATCTTTCAAATTTTGACACAGGTCATTGGTACATTTCAATTTTCTATATTATTTTAGGCTATTTCTATAGGTTTAAAAGTGCCTTTATCTAAAAAACCTGCTAAAATCTTCTGTTATATTAATAAGGGTAACAGAAGTTGACCTTCATAGCTTTACAGAGCTCTTAAAATTTAATTGAATTAAAATAAATAAAATATTATCTATAAGATAAAGGAGAAAATAAGTTTATATGGACTGATTTCTAGCATAATTGACGTTCTAATAAACTATAAATATCTGAAGTGAGACAGGCATACATAAAAGGGTCCCCTGTGAAGATATATGTAGGAAAATGAGTACATGACATAGTTTAGGAAATAAAAAAGCCATCCATAAACACAAAAGAAGGAGCAGAATATAGTATAGATAAGAAAGAGTCCTCCTGTACAATTATTATAAAGAAAAAACTGCAGCAGATACTTTGTTTTCAGACACCATCTCTGGAAACAGGGAATGATACATTTATATTATTTTTAGAGACTTTGTTGTTGGTACTTCATCATGGTTCTCCTGGGAAATGCAAGGTCATTACTAAACTTCTTATTAATCATTCATAGCTACATTGTGGATTATCGTTCTATAAAATAAGTGCATTAAATAGTTGAAAAAATATAATGCTAAATGCAGAAGTGCTTCACAATGTAATAACATTTAGAATGCTAGACATTAGTTATAACTCATGTTTACTAAGACAACATGTGATTGATTTAAAATAATATTCACAATAAGTAAATTAGAAAGGACAGAAATTATATTATCAAAGGAAAAAAAAAAAAAGAAATCGGATATCAGAATTTCAGCCCTAATTAGAAAATAAGGAGGGATACAAATATTTGTAATGTTTTTAAAATGATGGCACAAAAGAACTAATCTGTGCATTGATGCTGAGCTAATATCATAATCCATATGTAAATGTATTGTTAACTTTAATAGTACCCGTAGAGCAATTTCAATCCAGCAACATGGCTATTCTGCCAAAGGTCACATCCAAAGATCTAGGTCTGTGTGTTCTTTCTAGAGTGCAGGCAAGCCCTTAGCACATACCTTTAATCCTTCTGCCTGTACAGACATGCCTTTTATTACACACCTCTAATTCCAAATAATGACATTGAAATGAGGGGCAGACAAAGTGACATATCAGAGAAAGATTTAAGAGAATGACTCAGAGATAAAATAGCCCTCTCAAGAAAACAGACAGGAAAGAAGTTATTTAAGAGTATTGCTGTGAAAGAGAGTGCAGTTCATTTTGCGTAGTTCAATTGAGTTCTTGCAGTTCCTTTCAGTTCCTGCAGTCACTCCATTGAAGCTCATGGAATTAAGAGGCAGTTTTTCCAAGCAGAGCATTTCCAAGGTTGAGCGAAGCCAATATAATTAAGTCAGTGTGGAGAGGATTTTGAGCCAGAGTGGCTGAGTTGAATCATCCAGCCAGAATTCAGAAAGGACTATAAGGGGTGAGCTTATTCAGCAAATAGCCACATTAGCGGAAAACATTCTAGGCTAGGTTAGCAGACAATTTCTGGACACTGAAATTTTCAAGGTCTGGGCATACAGAAGTTTAGATTAAATGGAGGCTACAAACTTCCAGGCCTAGACTTAGGGATAGATAGATTTGAAACAAAAACTCTCATGGTTTAGACAATGCTAGGTATTCCTACAGATCAAGTATGACTCTCATCTCTTCTCTTCATCTGAGGAAATAAGGTCAACATTTATAGCTGCCGTTTGTTGAAAATGTATGATTTGAAAAACAAATGACTAATATCCAGGTAAATTTTGATATGTATTTTCCCAATTAGGTGTAAGACAGACCAGGTAATCAAGTCCTCATTAATTCCTGCCTCACAAATATGGCTATCAGATATACTGGGCCAGAAGGCAGAAGATGATGTTTCAACATGATAGAGGGTTTTGGGTGATTGTTCAGGCAGCACACTGTCTCTGCTCTTTTTTTTTTTTTTTTTTTTTTTTTTTTTTTTTTCACTTTGGAATCTGCTAAACTGAACTTACACTTTACTCTGGTAATTAATTTTACCCCTTCTCAAGTCTCTGATAGGGTTGAAGACCAGATAGCTTAGTTTACAATTAAGCTTAGTTGTTTAAGAGTTAAGATGTTTTTAGGTCTAGATAGATGTTTTAAGTTGATAATTATGAGATATGATAGATATTGATTTACAGTCAGAATTTTAGACTCACCAACATAGAAAATATGTTTTCTTCAAGGTTGCCAAATACAAGCAGACAAAGCACTATGAATGTAACATTAATATAATTCCTGATTGTTTTGTGCTTTTTCTTGCAGTATGTAGTTTATTTTATGTATGTGTAATAATATAAATGTTTATGTAAAAAAATTTTAAAAACAAAAAAGAAATTTTCCTTCTCTTTGATACATTTTCCTTTCACGATATTTGCCACAATTTATTGCTATTCATGTTATGGATTATCCATATATATGGCAGCAAATTCTATTGGATGAACAAGATGTAGTTTTATTATTGAAATATTATTTAAAACAAAATGATTAGAGCAATGTTGTAACTTTATATCTATTTTTTCTTCATGTGAAGCAAACAAACTACATACTGTGATTTTTAAAAAAGTCCAGCTATAAGAAACTGTCATGAGCCAGGGTTGCTAAAATTTCACAGCAAATATGAGCATTGCTGCTCCTGCAGACTACCATTTAATCAATAGTACCCATATCCACCTGCTCACAAGGATATACAACATCAAAGGCAAGGTATCCAAAATACTGTTATAGCAACTTGAGGCATATGCAAACTAGTGGTACACACACAGGTAGTCAAAATTCTGTATCTATATAAAGTAAAAAACTTTATCATAAGAAATGTAAATAATCATGAGTGACACCTGGCATTATATGGGTGTATTTAACAACATTTCTAGGTATGAATACTACTCAAACACATATGTGATACTTAGTCATACTTGTAGTAGATACTAAATTTATTCAAAATTATACAACTATTATATACATGGAAGAAAAGTTTAAGGAAGAAAAATATTCATAAACTATGTTAAAATGATACTCTACATTCTATATGCACATATTTGTGTTATATACTAAACAACCATGTATTATTAACCACATAAACAACAAATATGAAAATATTGTGATATGTGCATTAACATTTGCTCTATGCATGAGTCTGTTTTAGAAATGGACTCATGTAATGTTCCTTGTAGGCATCTTTTTTTTTTTATTACATCATATTCTATCCAAACAAATCAGCACTCCATAAAAATATTTCCCAATATGTTCATCATACATACATTTCTCAAGACCAACATGGCTTTTAACACGTTGTAGATACCATGAGTCATTTAAAAGTATGAAATTTTGCTCTCTGGTACAATCTATTTTAACAAAAATAATTGAATTTCCAATTTTATTTCTAAGTCATTTTCTCTACACATTCTTCTCAAAATGTTTTTCATGAATCTGTCAAAATGTCAAAAGAATTGTTATGAAGTGAAATCACTAAGGCTAATGAAAAGTGTATTCTAGGTTATACACATAATATAATTAATTTAGTACAGTAGCATACCACAATATACTAAGATAAATAACATAAAGCATAAACAATTAAAATGAATCAAACATAAAAATCAGTGTGAATAGTTTTTAAATTAACAATGCAATATCATTTTCATTTGGAATCCACAAGGAATTAACAACGTTTGATCTCAAAAGTCACTATTAATAAGAAAAAAACCTTGCTTCATATTTACATACAAAAGGTATTTTTAATTTTATAGGCAGTAATTTCTTTAAAACATTCTCAAAATAGTATGAGATTTTAGTGGTTCTTAGTAGTAAGTTTATTAGATATGCTAAACAGGAAATATTAGAATATTTACATGTTAGTAAACTATCATAGCCTTAAACAACAAATAATATTAACCTACAATTAAGGGGCTGACACTTTATAAATGACAGACTATTGAAACTGTTCTAAGCTTTTCAAAATGAGGATCATCAAAACTTTCCCTAATTGCTTAAACTTGATTCAAACACATACAGGGTAGAACAAAATAACCTAATTAAGAGGCGGGAGCATATAAGGAGTTGCATTCATCTGTTTTACTATGGCTTATAAAAAGCAAGCACATGATTCAAGAGCAAGTATGTCATAAGACTGTGTATAATAATATAAACAATGCATTCTGGATTAAGAAAGGTGATGTCTCCTTGGCTATCAATAGTATAATAGAGAATTTAAAGTTGCCTTGGCAGAGTAGATAATCTGTCCTATATATTCTTGTAGAAAAAATCCAGTTTGGAAAAATAAAGACTCAAGGCTTTTATTAACACTCTAAGGGCAGTGTCCCAGCACAACTCTGCACTTCGTACATGATTGATTGAACCACTATTGCGTGCTTTCCCCTAAGATTCCAGAACTCTTAGAGAGAATTTTAAGCATACACAAGCTGATTGTATAAGTTGAAGGCTAAATTCATTTGAAAATCACAAAGAAAAATGAAAGAACGTAATGGAAACAAGTGGTCGAATAGAAATAGCAGGTAATGGAAAAATACGAGCTAGCAAGTACTGATGAGAAAATCTAATCTTTCTGTTGAGTCATTTAAGATTTAAGAAGAAAGATTATTTCTTTCTTACAAGTATGAAGACAAGACTTTGGCAATGTACGTAGCTTTACATACACACAAGTTGCTTTTACTAACAAAGGAACACATTGATTGCCCTGTCTAAGCTGTGGCATAAGCTTACCCAAATTGAATATGCAAAAGTTTGTTTTACAAATGAACAAAAATGCTCCTGTTTAGGTGTCACTTTTGTTTTTATCAAGATTTACTAAAAGAATTTACTGGTTCATTGGTTTTCAAAACAGAATATCATATTTTGAATAATTCCTGGAGGTGTTTTTGTTTGTTTATATTTTACTTTGGATACTTATGTTTCACATTTAGATATTATAGGAGGATTAATGAGAATAGAAAGGAAATATCATTTGTTCATTGTTTTGTTTCCATCTAACTTTGGAACTCCTCAAACTACTCTGGCACCAAGATAAATAACTAATATAACAGTTGGAATATTTAAACTGTTATAAATTGGGCTAAGATTCTGGAGCATCGTGTGTATGACTACTAAGCAATAAGTTATTTTGAACAAGGAATTGTTAGATATGAGCCAACCTTAATTTTTTTTATCTTATTAGACTATTTAAATAGTCTTATAAGATAAACAATGTAAATATTTTCTGCATGTTTTAAGAAATTTTTGGTGTAAATATATTTATTTTTCACAAACACTGTAGAGGTAGATATTGACAACATTCATAGTTCAAAGCTGATCAAGTATATTCCTCCTGCTTAATTACATATTAACAATAATTACATCTTTATCTGAAAAAACAAAATCAGTTTCAAAATGCATTACAGTGGTCCCTTTCAAACACTGGTGCTTATTAACAATTTGCCAACGCTAATTCCTTATGCCAGTGTAAGCCATTATATGAGAATTCAATAAACATTCATAAAATTAATTGGGGTACTTATCGAAGATTACATAAAATACCCAATATTATTCCATCTTGTTAGGTTTCAGTAAATGTGGTCAGTAAATTTGGGCAGTAAAGTGACCAAATAATCTAAAGCATATTTCCTTAATTTCCCCTACATTTTGGAATATTCTTATTTTATTAATGACTTATCTAAAAGTAGGAGGTCACCACTCACCTATAACATGTTCAACAATAATGAAATGCACTTATCACAATCTCCAATCATTCAAGTTTTAAAAATGAGAATGCCAAATATGAATAATTTAAATCATTTATCTCTCCATTTCCTAATGTGCCACTTTCTCAGCCAACTAGTAATTAAACTCTTTTAAAAATTATTATTCTTATATGATATATGCATTATACACACACACACACACACACACACACACACATATACAGATACATATCCACAAGTGTAGATTCCAGATGTATTTGGAGATAGATTTTTTCTTCTCATGAATAACTCTCAATATTTTTATGTGAAATTAAGCAGAACTCTGCTTATTTATCTTTGATTTTATCCTGACGAGTTTTTTAATGAGAAGCATATGTGATTTGGGAAGTTTACTTGGGATTGGATAACCTAAAAATAATTAAGGTGTCTTGGTAATTTTTCTATTCCTGTGAAGAAACACCTGGTCAGGCTAACTCATATTAAAGATAGAGAGAGCCTGTACCAGGAGTGGAATTTGAAACCTCCAAAATGCCTCAGTGATATGCCTTTACCTACAGGACTATACTTCCTAATTCTTCCAAAAAGAGTTCCACCAACTAGGAACACCATATTGAATCATATTCATTTCTCTTCTCCCAGCTTTCTTGATCAGTCCTACTTCACTACTCATTCAACTTCATAGACACTTTCTCTCAAGGAGAAGAAAAAAAGAAAGAAAAAAAAAAAACAAGAAAAAAGAAAAGAAAAGAAAAAGAAAAAAACAAAGCAAAAATGTCAAAACAAAGAACTAAAAAGAAAAGATCATCAATAATAATATTACCAAAAATCTACAGCCAAAGATCATAAGAAGACAAAAAGAGAAAGAAAGAAAGCAAAAAAGATTATGGAGTCTGTTTTGTTCCACCCACCACTGTCTCCTCCTACTGCTGTAGACCCCAACCCCAACTTGCATGCATTTCCACTGTCCAGGAGCAGACCAAGCCAGTCAGAACAGGTGAGTGACCTGTCTGCCATCATAACCCACCCACTCTATAGATCCTAGTTTCTGTTCCCAAACCCATTACACTGTCGCTGACCCACACTCCCCATCCGGTCCCACACACTGCCTCCCGCTGGTCCTTACTGAAGCAGGTGTCTACTGTTTGCGTTTGGGCCACACCAGTCAGAAGAGTAGGTAGAACTGCCCCACTCCTCACATCCCATTCCTAAAGGCCCAATCCCTCACTGCCCACCCATCTTGCCCCACTGCCATGCCCTCCAAATGTGTGTTTCTGCCCTTAACTCAGTTGGACTAATGCTGCTCAGGTGCGGGCTCCACCAGACAGAAAAACAGATTAGGACAGTGTGAAGAATAGATACAGCCAAAATAAGCAGGAAAATCAGATAGGGAAACTCAAGCAGAGGTGCTCTGCTGTGCCAGCCACCAGGATCACAAATAGGTGGCTAAGCAGAATTGTTCTTCCACTCACTCAGTGCCTCCAATTTTTACTCCCCTCTTAAAGTTATCACCCATATACTTGGAACTCTATTATATCTGTTTAACAAGCTTTACAAGACAAACCTGAGCAGCTTTAATCTGGTCCTACCCCTCTAAGCTGGTCTGTCTTCCTCTTTGCCAAAATACCCGAGATACTTCCACTTCAGTGGCGTTCCTTCTTCAGCTCTCTCTCCTGATGTCTCCTGGTCCTCTGCTTTGGCTTAATACTCTCTTTCCTCCTCTTACTCTCCCTCCCCTGGCTGGCAAGAAGTCCAGCCTTATTCTCTATTCTGCTCGGGGATTGGCTGTAAGCTGCTTTATTGACATATGTGTGTCACATCTGGGTCAGTTGATCTGATGCCTTCCTCTCTACGTTGAGGACATCTATATTTGGGTACACAGGCTCATGTAGACATACAAACATAATTTGAAAGTAATGAAATTTAATAAAAGATGTTTATACACGTGAAAGCTCACAAACGTGTACTTGCATACCCCGTTTCATAAATTTTGTGTGTTCATAAATGTTTACTATGTTTATCAGACATGTGTTGTTTGCAGTTGTGGATGAGAGTTGAAGTCTATGAGAGTCCATTTAAACTGGTTTTCTTGTAACTTTTGTCCTTTTCAGTCATCAGCTTAATATCATTTACATTTTTAAATTTACTGTGCTCTACCTGAATTTTAGCCTAAAATATATCTAGTTTAACAGCTGAAGTCTCTGTAATTGTTACATCATTTTTGTGTAATTAACTCAAAATTACTGCTGGGTACTAGCTCTGACAGTACTATTATTTTTTCTTTTATGATAGCTTTTATGGAGTTATTGAGGAAAATTACCTTTTTGACAATTTTCTTTTCAGTTGTATGGATTTCACATTTCCACTCATGCAGGTATAGGACAATATATTTTAATTTTCTCAGTGAAATCTAGAAACTGTTCAATATTTTAGTCATATAAAGTCATATTTATTTTATATTTCCTCTAAAATCTGAAAAGTTTTTTGGTAAAATGAATACACATATTTCGTTAGCTCAATGATCATAGTTTAGAGTCGAGGCCTTTTCTGTTTTTATGGACAGCTGATAATTTGCTATTCAAAAGTCCAGGATTCTCTTGAACTCTAGATTTTCCTTCATTAACCTTCCAAACTCTTGAACTATGGATGTGTACCACACAACCTGACTAAATATACCCTCATTTGAGCAGAGTTATGTTTAAATTAGGTTTAAAATCCTGAAGAGTTCTGTCTTAAGGAATCATTGGAATAGTTAAAAAATGACTTCCTTGTAAAAAAAAGAATGTTACCAAAATCGAGAAAAAGTTTTTTCATAAATATCAACCACACTCTCTTTCTATCACTATGCACCCCAAAAAATGACCTGATTTTTATTTTTTACTCAAAATGAATGGAAGGATGTATCCCATGTTACTATAAAATAATATTTTTATATCAGAGTTGCATGTATGGTTTATTTTGTCTTTTTGTTGAAATTTTTGGATTTTTATTTTTAAACACATATTTTTTCATAATTTATTTTTTAATTCATTCAAGAACATGGGTCCATGAAATATATTTCCTTTGTATAAATGAAACTGTATACATACTGTTAGACAACTATCATTTGCTCTGGAGAATCAACACCTCATTTATTTTAACTTTTCATGGTACATTGATGTGACATTAGAAATAAAATTTGGATTAAGACTCTGTGGTTTATTTCCCCTCACATTCTCCCTTGGAATACAGAAAAATACAATCAAATATGTGAAAGAAATGAATCAAACCATTCAAGATCTAAAAATGAAAATAGAATCAAAAAAGAAAACCCAAATTGAGGAAATTCTGGAGATAGGAAACTTAGAGAAGAAAACAGAAACCACAGAGGTAAGCATCAGTAACAAAATGCAAGAGACGGAGGCTAGAATCTCAGGTGTAGAAGATATTATTGAAGAAATTAATGCCTCTGAAAAGAAAATATGAAATTGAAAATTTTCTGACATAGAACATCAAAGAAATCAAAGACACCATGAAAAGATGAATCCTAAGAAAAAAGGGATAAAAAAAAAAGAAGATTCCATCATCCAAGGGCCAGAAAGTATTTTCAAGAAAATCATAGAATACTTCCCCAACCTAAACAAACAAACAAAAAAAGATGCCTTTAAACACACAAGAGGCCTAGAAAACATCAAAGACTATACCAGAAAAGAAAATCCTGCAGCCACATAATAATCAAAACACAAAATCTATAGAACAAAGAAAAATATTAAAAGCAACAAGAAAAAAGGCCAGGTAACATATAAAGTCAGATCTTTTAGAATCACACCAGAGTTCTCAACAGAGATTATGAAAGCCAGAAGAGACTGGGCACTTATCCTGCAGACCATAAGAGATCACAGATGTCAGCGCAGACCACTACACCCAACAAAGCTTTTGATGATCGCAAGAGGAAAAAACAAGATATTCCATGACAAAACCAAATTTAAACAATATCTAAAATTAGTTTATAAATACCATGAAACTGTGAGCTGATCATCATTAGAATGGGGAAAAAGCTGAAGTTTCTGCATGGCCAGTACATGCTCCTAATCACTGTAACATGTCCTCATGTGATTTAGCTGTTAACTTTTCAGTTACATCATTTTGCAGATATTTTCTCTATTTGTTCAGACTATCTCCATACCTTCTTTTCTATGCTGTGAGGAAATTTTAATTTTCATTTACATTGACTGGTTTTTGGCCTTTTGTCTTAAAACTCTTATGCATCTTTTGAGTGGGATCCCAAGTCACATTACACAAGGGTAAATATTAAATTTTATATGAGAAA